>NC_136661.1:16963548-17141819 GCF_903797595.1 Erithacus rubecula
TAAATCTGCCTCTTAACCAAGACTAGGAATGAAATGAAAGATTTTTAAACTGAGAATTATTTTTAGTTTTTTACTTTCATAAAAATAGGAACTGAAAACCAGCTAATCATGCCTCATTTGATAGCTCTTAAAAGAATTTTCATTAGCTCATTAGCCCTTTGACCTAATAGTTTAAACAAATAAAAACATCTGTTTGTGTCAGCTGTAGGGTTAGTCTTCCAGGGCCTAGGTTAATGTGAGGATAAGAGGGAGTCCCATATCCTACATGAAAACAAAAACCATACATTTTTTAGCATCTGTAGTTAAAAAGGACCCTTGAAATCAAGTAGGCTGTACTGAATTATGTTGGGTGAAGAAAGTGAAGGAGATCATTACCCTTTTCAATCATCTGCCCTCATGAGTGAACTGACTAATTTCATTGTGTGGGTTTGACTGAAAATGAAGTTTAATTTAAATAGTTCTGAGACATTTATTCTTAATTCCAGCTGCTTATAATATATTTTAGCTTTTATACAACTATTTTTAGAGAACCAAAATAGGCTATATATAATGCTCCTTCATTCACTGAATTTCATAGGAAAATGTAGAATGTGCTATTCTGATGGGTTTTAATGGGATATATTCAGGACAATTTAGTTTGTGGAGGGTGTGTTTGTGCATCAAACATGTTCAGCATTTCCATTTATAATGTCTTAAATATACCTTAATTTTTTAATCACCAAGTCTCTTAAGGAAAGACAGATATGTGAATGTTGGTATTGGTACTAGCAGTAGTCTGTGGAGTTCCAGTTACCTGTGGAATAAACTGGAAGAGAACAAAAGTATTTTAATCCTGTTGTCTGGTTTACAGAAAACCCAGATGAAGTAATCAGCAAAAGATTCAGTATAAGTTTGGTATGATTATGGCAAAAGAGACACTCTTTGCCTGAAAATAGCCTGAATATTCTGAGTTGGAAGGAACTCACAAGGATCATTAAGTCCAACTTCTGCACCATCCCCAAGAATGATAACGTGCTGAGAACATTGTCGAGAGGCTCCTTAAGGTCTGTTGGGCTGGTGCTGTGACCACTGCCCTGGGGACCTTGTTCCAGTGCCCAAACACTCTTCTGGGTAAAGAACCTTTCCCTAATATCCAGCCTAAACCTCCCCTGACACAACTTCAGGTTATTCCCTCAGAGAAGAGATCAGTGCTTCCCCTCATGAGGAAGTTGTAGACTGTGGTGAAATCTCCCCTCAGTCTCCTTCTCCAGGCTGGTTTTGGTAAAGACCATATTTGTAATAAAAAGCTTTTGCAATAAATTTCTAAACAGTGAAACATTTTCTTACACATGAAAAAACTATATATAAACTCTGTGTAGATGTGTGTGTGTGTGTATATATATTTAAAAACCTGTCCACTTGCTAAGAAGCAAGAGGCATGAATTGTACCTAAAAATGACAACAAATAAAACCAGCCACCACAGTACTTTTTTCATCTATCACCTTGCAAAAGTGAAATGATCTTATTCATTTTATTACCATGCCATGTAACTATAATTTATTGCATTTCAGTGTGCACAAGAAAGCATTTGCATGTAATAAGTACAAGATGAAAAATCCTTTTGTAGTTTTGCAACTTCCATGTAGAAAGAGCTGCCACCTTTCTAAGGAAGCATTGAAGTACAGGAGCCTTATAACTTTGTTATGAAACACTGCAAGCTGAAATGCTAAATCATGGAAATACCAAACAAAAAGACTGGTGCTGTTCAAATGCATAATCCCAGAGAAGAGATGCAAGAGAGAGGAAATCATGACTTCCATATGAATGTTTCAAAACCAAAACAAGTTTAATGGCCAATCACACAACAATGTGTTTGGTGTTTTCACAATATGACAAAGGCTTTCTGTAAAAAAATGTAAAGAGTCTAATTTTATAGTAGGTTACGTTTTGGGCTTGTCAATTTTGATATAGTCCCTTTAAAACAATAGTTCCTGCTGTGCATTAAAGTTGACACTTAAAAAAATCTCATCTATAGAAATTAATCCATTTTGTGTTCTGTTAATGTGGACTAAAATAGCTTTTTCTCTCTTTTGTCACCCTCTCATTTATTTGAAAGCACATATCCTAGCATTTCCTCAGAGAAACTTGTACCCAAATTGCTGTATTATTGTAACTTTCAAAGATCCCATTTCTGCCTCTGTCAAGTTTTAATGCTTGTGAAAACAAATATCTGTTTGCAAAACTACATCAGAATTATTTTATATAGCATTGCCATGTAAAGTATTTTTGTAGGATCTGGAGATTCAAGATGTGAATGGGATTTCAAATTAACACTGCTAACTGCAGTATCTAGAAAACTTTTTTTTTCCCCTAGCAGTGGGAATAAAAGTACAATATCATCATTTTCTCAATATTTATCTTGCTGCAGAGAAGAAATTAGCACTCATTTTAAGTAATTTGAGTTATAACAGCATTAGTCCATTTTTTAAAAATTACTTTGTTTGCCAACTAGGTAGCTGTAATCCTCTCTGGTTTACACATGGGTGTCGGAATTGAAAGAATTAGATTAAACTTCCTTCAAGTATTAGAAACTAAGGTTTATTTTAAAAAATACTGATTTCTTTGTCTAAAGTATTTTTTGCATGATTTGCAGGAGTGTGATTGATGCATGAAAGTTCACTTTTGCCTTTAAGATATAGAGCATGACCTTTTGGTTACAGTAACTACAGTACTGCAAGTCTGTGAAAGTCATCACATATACTAAAGGTATTGAGACCATTTACCTCACATTCCTTCCTATTAGCTTCCACAATTAACATGATCCACAGCTGAAAAAATAATTCTGGTTGTCAGTGATAAATGGGGTGAAATCGTCAATCACTGAGGTTGACAGAATTATTTTTAAACTATATTGCAAACAAATGTTTACCCAAAGATAGCAGTATGTTGCTGGGTCATTTTCTTTGGGGTTCTGTCATTTCATTCCATGGCAAGCTGAGTTCAGGGCTCACTGTCAGACTAAAGAGAGCACCTTTTCCTTTTCTTGATTTTGTTTTTTTTTTAATTTCTGGAACATTAAGAACTCCAAACAGACATGCACCAAAGTGTTTAGCAGACCCAGGAGCATTCCTGGTAATCCTATGAGATATGAGACATAACATCAGCTCTTTATTTGTTTTCTTTTCTTGGTTTGATGTGCAGATCTGAGATTTTGGTTCAGGCTTGTCTCCACTGAGAAGTGCCAGGAATATAGGATTCTACTATTACAGGCTATATAAATATCTTGCCTATTTTTAGCACACACTTTTGATCTCTGAAGAATTTTAGTATTGAGGTCAAGTATAGTGGTTTCACAAATATATTGGTGATATAAGAAAATGTGTGCAGTGTTAATAGATTAGAAATAGTTCGTTTTCTAAGTTCTCAATAACGAGGACAAATCTTCTGTAAAACTGCTGTGGGATGGAGAATCTTGTTCTGTCTGCGTATGAGAGATTCAGAATGCAGTTTTGCTTTCAGGTTTTGGTTAAAAAAATTAAACAGAAACTGTTTTTTCTTTCAAGTGTGGTACTTTATGCTGTGTGGATATCAGTGATTAGCATGTTCTCAAGCACTTGGTCTGTGAGAAGCATTTCTCATTCAACCCGATTAAATCCTGAGTAGGTGTTCACTACAAGTTAATGTTTCCAGTTAGTGAGTGGATCCTTTTAATTTCTGCCTGCATGTAGCATTTTAAAACCCCTTGATGTTCACACCTGTTTGCACATCTCTCCTGTGTCACACAAGTGTGCCCTTAGAGTAATTGTTAACACAGATCTGGAGTTCCTGGCACTCAAGGTCCAGTTCATTCATGGTTGTCATGAGACACTTTCTTCATCAGAGTATGCATGAAGGCTCATTTTCTCATCATTTTTTTTTTTGTGTTTCTGTGTCTTCCTTTTTTGGGTGGGAACTCTGGTTCATGCAATAATTGATCTTGGATGCTGGGTTTATCTTTCGTCAAAGCAGGGACTATTACAGAAGGATAGTTCTGAGACTCTCTTTTATGATCAAAATTACAGGTTACAATACAAATAGCTAGAAAATGTAACTGTTAGTAGATGGTTTTGAGTATAACTAAAAGTCAAGAACAACTGTGCCTCACTCCAACTGACTATGCTGAAAGCTGATTCTCATTTAATACTGTCAGAATTAAACCAGAAAAAGTTGCCAAAATTAGAAAATGTCAGGTTCAGCATGAGGAATGCAGAAGGTGAGCCTGGTGAGGTGTGGGCCACCACTCTGAATGGCCTCCTCAGGGATGGCCACCTGCCTGAGCCTGTGATATATTAGCTGTAAGGTATTTGTTTGCTGCAGAGCTGAGGGGAGACACCAGTTTGAGAGGGCCTCAATAGCAGCTCTACCTCACCACAAAATGCCAACCCACATCCTCCAGAGCCGGGTGCTGATGACCTGCAGCCTCTGCTCCAGCGGAGATGCTGGGGTGCCTCTACCACGGGAACCCCGCCTGGCTTGTCAGGAATGGTGTGGAGTTTACAGCCAGGGACCAGCCATGCATGCCTTACCGAGACAAGCACTTTTCAAGGCAACGAAAGAAATACTGAAACGGGAAAATCACTGCTGGTGGCATGCCTTCACACCTGTCATGCTGCATTACAGTCTCAGTCTTTGATTATTGGTCCCATAAAGGTGTCATTTTCTTCATGTTATTAAAGCAATTACAGTTATTATACTTAATTTGTCCTTTCCGAAGGGAGCAAGAATAAATGAGGGAGGATTTGCATACAAATTGAGCCTGATGTGGGGGGGAATTGCAGCAGGTGGTGAGGCTGTGAGGAGATGTTATACAGGAGCATGGCCGGAGCTGCCCTCCTCCGCAGCCCTTTGCTGGTGACCCTTTGAGGAATGTCTCACAACTGTCTGGTGGATTCATTTGAATGAGGGACAGTTTGGCTCACTGTCATCCTGGGCAGATCAAAGCCTGTGCCTTGGCTGGCTGCAGGGACAGAGGAGGCATGTGAAAGGTCTCCCCTCCCCCAGGCGAGTCCTTTTCCCTGGCACTGCTCAACCCTCCCCACCATTTCTCTCAGGGATGTGCCCCATTCCCATGCATCCTGTCACAAGGCTACCATGAGTTGCTAACAGAAATAACAAAGATGCTAATTTTTGGAGTACAACTCCACAAACATCTTCAAAAAGCATTTTCTGTTGTAATCTGTTCCATCAGAAACCTGTTTTTTCTCTTCATCTACATCTGTTACTCTGTACTAATCCTCATATTACGCCCTTTCAAGCATTCCCCTTGCATAGAAGATTCTCAAAAGAAAACACTTTAAAATATGTTTCTGCATTCTTAGTGAAAACAAACTAACTAACAAATAAACCTAGATTTCAGGATGTTCAGATAACATACAATGTGTTTTTATTTAATGTGAAGAGATACAAGAAAAAAGACATGTTGACCTCCCTCCAGTAAATTTTCTCAAGAACATTGCAAAATATATGTAAACTCCCTCGGCCTATTCAACCTTTCCAGATGCATCACTCTCCTGGGTAGTTAGACAGATGCAGAGTCAAGTGGGAGTGCAGATAAGCATGTTGGATACCACCACTGTACTGAAATATGTAGACCTCCATATGGTAAGGTAAATGCCATAATTTTTTTCCCCATTTTAAAGTTTTCTAAGAGGAAAATCTAATCATATCTGTGGTTACAGAACAAAGGAAAATTCTTGTCTACATGCATTTTATAAAATATCTCTTTCAGGTAATCATTTATGGGCTGTGATAGCTGTAGTACATAAATTGTTTCAATATTTATTTGTCCTTCAGAATTGCCTGGATTTTTCTTCACCTGTCAAAATGACTTGCTTCCATTGAGCAGTGTCTGTTCTGTATGTCTACATTCTCTGGTTACTTAAAGCCTACCGTGTATCAGCTGAAGTTTCTTGTACTAAAACTTACAGAAAATTCAGAGAGAAAAATATTCCAAAGTAACTCAGTTTAAGAGTCCTGCTTCTATATGTTCAAAATGCACTCAAATAAAATGTGTGGTAAAACAATTAAAAGTACCACACTGATGTTTCAAAGGATGTAAGTATGAGATTCTGTTACCAGAACTACTTTAGTGTCAGATATGCATACTTATAATTAACTTTATTTATAAATTTTATCATCTATCCTCATTTCTCTGTATGTCTTTGTTACACACCTTTCCAAACAGTGCATGGTCTACTTTTCATGCCCAGTAAATTCCTTGTCCTCCTGCAGTTACCCCAAAAGTCAAAATTAGGTCATGACTGGCCTACCTCCATGCTAAAGCAGTTTATCAACAGTTTTGTGGGGACTTAACAGCTCCCTGTGGTAATGATGGTCTCACAAACCATTGGGATTATACCTTTTCCCTCCATCTGTAAATTCACTGCATATCTGCAGGGTTTGTATGGCATGGAATGAGTGTCCAGGGGATGAAAAGTCTTCAATGAATGAGAAGACACGACAAAAATATTTGGAGCAAGAGAGCATTTCCTTAGCAGAGAATGAGTGCAGGGTGAATTTAGCAAATCTATATAATCTGACTAGAGGGGATGGAGAGTATCACCTTCCCTCACACAGAAAAAATGTAGTTCAGAAACATGAAGCTTAGTTTATTGATCCATCACCTTCAAAACAACCCCCTAATCTTTCATCATGGTATCATGGATGTGGTCTTGAGGATCAGGTAGAAGAGGTGAATTTTTTCTCTCTTACTGGCCTTTTCCTCTGCTTGCCTTTTTTCCCTCAGGACAGGCAGGTTTACTTTACTTTTTTTTCCCTCTCAAGGCCATTGTGCAGTTCCCTGAATAGGTAGGTTTGGTGTCTGCCCAGAAACTGACTGGTTCAGAACATTGGTCCTCACCTTACCTATTCAGCTAAATGCACAGAAACCATCTAAACTTTCTGATATTTGCTGCTTCCTTTCTGGATCTTCAAGATCCTGAATAAGGTCCCAACATCCAAAGGATGTGATATCTCCTTCTCATACAGCCATAGTGACTATGAAGCCTGGGAATGCCTTGAGCAGTGAGTTGGCTGCAGGCATCTTCTCCATGGAAGGTGCTGTGTGTGGCACAGTTCAGCACAAAGGCTGCCTAACAGCACAATTTAGCTCCCTTAACAACATGGCACAATGCCAGTAGCTCTGCTCAGACCATTGTCAGGCAACATCTCAAAATCATTCTGGGAAATATTTTCTTAATTGACTGTTTATCTCAGATTTCCTCACCCCTTCTCAAGCAATTGAAATCTTGCTGGGAGAAAGGACAATTTTTAGAATTTTACATACAACTTAGTGTAGTGTGGAGAGTATTAAGAATGTAGTGCTGTCTTTCAAGGATGCCAGTTTTGTCTGGAGCCTTCCAGAGAATCTCCATTGTCTGTTGGATATGAGCTGAGACCCGTTGTGCTGCTGACATTCAAACCATAATCACATGAATAGTTGTTTACAGGTGTAAGTAATAGTTTGAAGCATGCATATTTCCAGACAGCAACTGCTGCATGTCCTGTAGCTATCTTGCTATCCAGACAGAACAACAGTTAAAATAGATTAAGTTGTGACAATATTTCCCCATTTTTATCTATGTTTCATGGACTGCCTTTGAATGTCTGTCTGGGCAGTACTAGTTTTTAGCTCTCTAGGGAAAACATTCTGTCTGATAGAGTAATCTATTTCTACCAATTCTCTTTCTCACATCAATATTTAATCAGTGCCATAGTTTTGTGTTGTTGGAACATCCTGACTTAGCATCACTATTCTACTATTGCTCTGTCTCCTTTGTTATTCAAATAGCTTTACAAGCCCACAGCATTAAGCCTCACTCCATTCTTTACAAAAGTGAGGACTCTTTTTTCTTCCATTTGGCAGAGAGAGAGATCAAATGCAGAATGATTTTGACCTAAAGATCATCTGAACTCTGAAGCAGTGCTGGTGCTTGAGCATAGGCTCTCACTGCAGTGCTTTCCCTATGCATCTAAGGCCTCCCACAGATGAGACCAGCAAAGCAAGTTTGTAATCCTTTCATGTTAAGCTTCCCAAGGCACTTTCACTTTGGCAACTCAATGAAATTTGTCTGGTAACAAGGGGCTCAATTTCACTAATCACAACTAGCATGCACCTTGCAAACAGTTATGACTCTCTTATGCAGCTGTTCTGCAGGGGAGACAAGGTTGTGTCCCCAGCATGGCTTGAGTTTAAGTTTTGTCTGAGAGTCCTTTGGGAAAAATCTGTGTTTTGCACTGCAGTACTGCGATTTTGGATAGGCAATGTGTACAATGGTGTAATTTCTATTTGTAATTGCCTGGTACAGGCATTGTATATTTACATCTTGGGTCACATTAAGATGACAATTGAATGGTGGTTTTCATGAAGGACTAATTTTAAAGAGTCCTTTATCTAAATATTTCATAGATTTATCTTTTTATGTGGTCTGTACAAGAAAAGATCTTCTGTTGGATGTATTGAATTTCTTTCAGCTGTAGCTAGACATTCGCATATACCTTTTAAGCCATGTGAAATCAAACCTAGTTAGCCATAAAGAAGGAATATCTGTTCACAGTTTGGAATCTGTTCTTTTGCCTATTTCAAATCCTCACTATTGGATTGATGGACATTTATTCAAATGTGTTATTTGTTTTTCGCTATAATTCAAATCAACAATTTTCTAATTTTGAGGCAAAGTTCAAACTAATTCTGTTTAAACTGAATTGTGCTATGTGGCTACTTCAGACTAAAATATTTTGAAATATGTTAATAATTGTAGTAATTTACGATTCTATTGGAAAATAGAGAAAGAAATTAAAGTTTTCTTTAAATGGAAGTTATTTGTGATTAAGTAACTTATTTTCAAATGAAAATATACTTTGAAATTAGATGTGCCATGATATTACATCTCTTCTGAACATGATATATCCATCTGTACAGTTATTCCTGACTCACCAAAGCTGAATGGCAATTGAACACTGTTCAGCAGTGAGTCACTAGTGCCACTGCTTGCAACCCATACTTGGTTTTTCAACAGGGCTGTTCCTACCTACCGCTCTTCATGATCTGAAAGGACTGCATGCAGATATATTGCAGCAGATATATATGCTTGTTTTTGGTACATGTGGAGAGAATATATGCCTCTCCTCTGGAGTTGTTTTCTCCATACTACTCCATTCAAGATTAAGTTCCATCCATATTATTTTCACTAATGCTTTCCAGTGAAATGCTTTGGGATAAATAATACTCAGGTGAACAGGCAGTCTCCATCTGGTTACTTTGGTAGTGAGTTTATGACGAGTTTATTTCTATCCTTACTCCTCATCTTCTGCCCCTGATGTTAGCCTCAGTTTCCACTATGGCAATGTAGAGCAGCAGCATTGGGAACCAAAAGTTTGCACTGATCAGTGTATCCCTTTCTCAGAAAAAAACAGTCTAAATAATCTACCACACTCTGAAGTGGTATAAACTTTCATCTTACTTCTCAGTTTTCAAGATAAAGTCAACTGGTTACCTGCTTAATTTTAACTTTCTTGTAAATCTTCCAGCAGCTGTCAATCTTCTACAGCTTGCACATGCTGGGTCAGCAAGCACAGTAACAGAGGCTCACCAAAATGAGGCAAGTTTACTGCAGATTCTAAACATGTGGCACAATTTTTGTGCTGTGTCATTCCAATTTTGTGATGTTATCTTTTCAATTAAGAGCTTGGTGTTTCTTTTGTTCATGGAGACAAAAGCAAAAAAGCAAACACGTAACAGGCAGTCCCTGGTTTGCAGTATTGAAATAGATGAAATAGATTAAACATTTCACTATCTTGCCTGTCTCTGTGCACTCAAACTGGATGAATTAAGAGTCCTCTGACCCTAAATAATGGTGTATGAAATGCCTTCTTCAATTGTATTGAATATGAACCAACTCTATCTTTAAGAGGTTGTATCTAGTCTGCATTCAGTCCTGTTTCTTCCCCCACATCCCCCGCTGCCTTTCCTTGTTAATTCATTTAAACAGGGTTTCTGCTCAATTTGCATTCAAATGGCTGTCAGGGGAATTTATGGAAATAATATAAGTGCTTTTATCACTGTGTATTTAGTCACATGTGCTAATTTTCAAAAGATGAACTTGTCTAGCATCTTAGCAAAAGAAAGAGTAAGAGTCAAGCACCAGCTTTTACATGGCATCAAAGCCATGAACTCCCAGACCAGCATCCTAATTAATGATTTTTTGGCTCAGCTGATATATCTTTGTCTGTCGTTTAAGATGGCCCATCTTATCCTATTTCTGGCAGATATTTTTTGCTTCCTCTTCCTCCTTTGCAAAGGAGGTAACACAAACTACCCATCTCTAGATCCAGCACAACTGGAATCTCTTTCTTCTTTGTCTTTAGCAGTGAAATACAGGTTTACTGAGTTTTGGAAATTTCACTTTTTGTGCTGATTCTTTTCCTCTACTGGTGTCAAAGCAATTGTGAGGCACATCTCACAATTAACAGTAGCTCTGCAAAGGCACCATGAAACAACAGTGGGTACCTCTGTGGATTGATTATCTGAAAGCTGTCTGCTCCCTCTTTTTCTCAAATATTCCCCATATTCCCCAACCCTCAGTGCATTTGGTAACATCTTCAGCAAAATTCACAGCCAAGACAAACTTAATTTTGACCAAATCTGACACCACTGGCTTATAAAATTGAGCATGTAGTTAGTTATATCTTCAGCAACATAAGATACTTTCTATTGTGGCTCATTTAAGACCAAGTAACTTGTTCTTTTTGGCCCTTGTTGACAAATGCTTCCTCCTTGAAAATTAGAATAATCAGTACAGAAAAAGATCTCCCTAAGCATGTAAGCTGTTAATGAAAATTGTCAGTGACAGAAGTATGGTAGCTTTTCAGACAAAATGGTAGCTGTTTATATTTTTGATCTACCATTAAGCTGTCTCAGTGGCAGATTATCCACTTTATTTTCACATATTTTCTTGAAGAAAGAGAGGAATTGTGCAAACATGAAAATTATATATTTCAAGGCTTTCAATCTAGTGAGTTTTAGGTAATTTTTGTTATTCTGCCCTTCTTATTTGAAAAGTATATAATTTATACAACACCCAGAAAGAGAGGACTCATTCATTATGTGAGTGTGAGTTACTGATTTAATTATAAAATTCCTGAAATGGTGGAGGGTCAAAGGGGGAGTCATAGAAGTTTTCAAATCTGTAGCTCAAGAAAAGTAATGTCATGTCCAAGTATATTTAGTGAATGATAATGCAAACCACAGACAAATACAGAGGAGAGGAGAAAATAAATTCCCTGGCTCAAGCTGGGAATGTATTGAATGCTTAGAGCCAGAGAAACAATAATTTAGAGGGGAGTATTTCCCTGGATTCTGCACTACTAATAAATCATTGCTGGTCATGCAATTTTTAGTGGTCCCAACAATGATTACATTTTGCATACACTGGTCACACTTCAAGCCTACATTTGGTCCTTTGTTCTGCACTCTGAATTACTAATGCTCCAGGTGCTCTCAGGTGCTGAGGAACAATATTTTTGTATGAAAAGGAAGAGGTGTGAATCTGTCTTTATGCAACACACTCACGCATATACTTATGCCAGAACTCAGGTCCAAGGAAAATCTTATTTATGATGCAAGTTTTTTTATAATTGCCATTAGAAAAATATTTTGTAAAATAGGTAGAAATCTTGAAATTTAAATTGGATTCTATTTCTGAGCATGTTTTCCTTGTAGAGAGGACAAGAAGCAGCAAAACCTGCTAGTCAATCCCAGATGGTGTGAGTATGAGTTGTCTTGTGTTCATAAATGACTTAACATTCTTTGAAGAAAGGCAGATACTAAGGGGAAAGTATAATCTATCCTACTTGCAATATATGATGTCTTCATCTTAAGGAATTGTGACTTCTTGGAGTGTGAGCAGAGGTACAGAGTATGCTGGAGAAAACTGAGGGAACAGTCTCTGAAGGTGGGTGCTGAGCCATGAATAGCACAAAGCCTGCAAAATTATGGACAAAAGAAGGAGTACAGCTCACTCATTTTTTTTTTCTCTGGGAAAGAGTATATATGCATCTCCCAAGCCATTTGATGGGCATTCATTTAACACACTTGTAAAGTGAAAGTTTGAAAGTTTGTAAAGACTGTTTGGTCCAAAAACCCTTCTTCCAGAAAGGACAAAAATTCAAAATACCCAATGCCTATCAGGTCAAGATTAATTGGTGGGGAGTTTCAAAAAGATCCCTGTGAACATCTGTGAAGGACACAGAGTACTTTCTGGAAGGCAGAGTTGTTCCTCGTCCCTGCGGAGCTGGTGGAAGGACAGCCCAGAGACTGCAGATGAAAATCCTGGCACCAAGCAGAGAGAGCCTGCAGAGAGGAGCAGTGAACCAGCCGCCAAACCCCAGCAGTGACGGGGAAAACTTTCTGCAGACTACAGAAGACTCTGCCAGGTGTGCTGCTACTAGGGAAGCCACTGGGTTGACTGGACCAAAGCCTGGAAGCAAGGTTTGATCTCTGCTTGAAAATCCACCAAAATAAAATGTTAAGACAAATCTCTTGCAGAGCTGTGCTTACTTGGGTGTTCTCACAGTATTGAAGAGCTATTACTAATTTAAGCATAAGCAGAGAAAATCACAAATCAAAGCTGGGATTTAAGTTTACCTTTTAATCAATTCACTGATGTGAACTGGGGTTTCTTCAAGGCTGAAGATATGTGGCAACAGAAAGATCAACAGGGCTACTGACAGTGAGAAACAAAAGATGGGGATAGTAAGAGAGCAGAACAATGTTTCCAAGCTGAATTGGCTAGGTGCAAGTCTGTAAGGACCTGGGGTGAGGATAGTGAGTGACCTGCTATGTTAGAAGTGTGTGCATATAGAGCAATTTCTGTGCCTTTGAGTGAAATGTCCAGCCTCTGGGTTTCTGCAATACAGATAAAACTGGACTGAAGATTACACTAGCCCACAATCATGCTGCATGTACCACTCCCCTGGTCATGTGCAGAAGCAACCTGGTCCTACACTAGGATCCAATTTTGTTACAGCTCCCAGCCTGATGTTTGAATAAATTAAAAACGAATATCTTAGATGAAGCTCAAAATGCTTTTCTTTATAGAAGAAAACCTCAGCTAAACCAACTAATAAAGCCAAGTGGAAGATATAACCTATTTGGGCATCTCAGTGTTAACTTTCTCCCTTAACAACACCCATTTCAGAAACATTGAACTATTTACTGTCTCTGAAACATCTGGACTTTCTACTTGTTTCATAAGTCTCTAACAAAAAATATCTACACATCATCCATCAATCCACAGCCACATTCTTTTCTCACCCTATCATGATTAGATTCTTTGGGAGGTTTTAGGTTTGTTTTTTTTTTTTTTCCTAATGCTTTTCTCCCAGTTTTTCTTGGACATCCTTGTATTATTAATGGGCTTGATATATGCTAGCTTTGAGCCATCAGAAATTAAACTAGTTTGTTATATAAGCTGGAGAACTGGGGACTTTTGGGGACCTAACCTCTTTTTTTTAGCCACAACTGTCCTATTCTGGCAAAACTGGGACAGACCCCGATCACTGCTTGAAGAAAGTCCACCACCTGTTAAGATGTAGAGAAAATGGTGCAGTGTTTTGTCCAAGATAATTTTTTGGTAGGAACACCTGGGTCAGTAGTATTACTGCTGGGACTGTTCTGCTCTAAGTGAATGGAAAAACTTATATCACCCCTCTGTAAAGAAGGACAGAGGTGCTTCCTCCACACTGAGCTGTTTCTTTGTGGAAGAAGAGCTGTGTAGCCTCTGTGGGAGTCCCTCTCAAAGAACTGTGCCAGTAGCCCAGGCAGTCATTGCTTACCTGAGCTACATCTATTGTGATATTGAAGAGTAATTCACTTCCAGTGTTGTGGAAGTGCCATTTTCCTTCCATTTTAAAAGCACATGGGTGGGGAATCTTCCCACCTTGGGCTGGCACTGGGGGAAGGTTCTTGCCAAAGGATGACAGCCTGCCATCAGTGACTTTAAGCAGAGGCTGAGCCCCTCTGGCCAGCACATGTTCCTCCACAGTTTACACTGCTGAGTGCTTTGCCTTTCTCCTTCTCTTTTGCACCAGGGTCCTTTTTCCACATTGCTTTCCAGCCAGATGGGTCCCCTGACCCAGCTCAGTGTGCAATTGCGTATGTGCAATCAGTGCAAGACACTTGTAAAATTAGTTAGCTGTAGAAGTGCTGAGCCGAGAGCAGCAGGGCAGTCGGGAATCTGGCCGGAGCCCATCTGGGGCTGCCAGGGCGGGGTTTCTCCAAGGCCAGCAGCCTCTCAGGGCGGCCAGTTTGCTGCCAGCTAACCAGAGGAGCTCTGATAGCAGAGCCTTGTGTGGGGATTGTTTCATCTGTCAGGCTGCCAGGGGATACACAACAATTGCAATCTCCACTGCTCCTCCCTGCCGTGAAGATTAGGGGAGTTAGACATGTGGAGCTCTGAGACTGATAGGAGAGATGATAACAATGCACAAACATTAGATTGGTGAAACTATTAAGGAAAAAAAAGGATGGTTCAAGGATGTGTGTAATTAAGAATAATGGCTTGAAGAAAAAACATCTTATTATACGTGTTGCTATTTTTATACGACCTCTGTCTGGAACTCAGAAAATAAAACTGAGGAGGAATCACAATCTTCTCAAGAAATATTACAAAGCAAAACCTTGTTCTTTAAAATAAATCAGCATATCAGATTTAAATTTATTAATTTGATTTGTTTGAATATCAGATTAACTAAGAAAAAACAGTTCAAAGAGCAGATCCTTCTTTTTGACTCCCTTGTGAAATAGTCCTGTAGTGGGAGGTTGAGACTCTTTGAGGGTCAACAATCCTAGAAACCCTGCTGTGATTACCAGATAATTCATCCACTATCAGTAATAATCTCATTAATAAAAGTGGTCTGAAACAGAATATGCCTGAAAGAAGGAGTGAAGAAAATATGTAAGATGACTTTATTTTCTAATCAATTTTTCTACTAGGCATTAAAAAAAAAAAAAAATCAGAAAAACACTGGCAAAAATAGCTTTTTATCAAACAATAAATCAAAGGTGCCCTCAAAATGCCAGACCTTGGGAAAGCAGGATGGCAGCTCCTCTGTCCCACACTGAAAACAACGTGCCCTGTCCATGTACACGAGCAGGGAAGAGGGGAGGCGTGCTGAGCTGGGGGGCAGAGGTGCCCCAGGTGCTGCTGCCAAGCCCCAGTCAGACACCCAGCAGCTCTTAGCCCATCGTGTAGCACTCACCAGCCCACTGCCAGACCAGCATTTTTACCAGACATTTGCTTTGGCACCTGATGCTTGGCATGAGGGACTGCACATGAAATCCAAGTACTGGCTGCTCCTCACACAGAGTAACTCTAGAAGAGGCAGAAAAAGGACATGGAGGATACAGGTGGGGGAAGAGGGTGTGGAAAAGAGCAGAAGATGGTAGTGAGGACAGGAGGAAGCAAGAAAACACAGAAGGGCATCAAGAGCAGGGGAAGCAAATCAGCAAGACAAGTGAGTGGACAAAACTAGATTTCAGGCATATGAGAAACTCCCTCTATTTTATCCTAGTGCTCATCAGAGCTTTCTGTACCGTGCTGCTGCTGCTCCTCTGTGCCTTTGCCCAGCAAATCCTGTCAAACAGCCAGCTGAGTATGCACTGTGCCTCTAAGACACCAAGGCAGAGCCAGCTGCCCTTCCAGGCTGTGCTGGAAATCTGGGGGAAAGGAGAAAGAAAAGAAATTCTCTGGTGGTATGCCAAGTACTTGAGACAGAATTTAGGTTAATGTAATGGGGATTTAACATCTCACCATCACTAATCAAAGTAATGAGTTTGCCAGCAAAGCCATCATAGACCACCTTCTCAGGCACTGAGAACTTAGCTGTGATCATATGAAAGTAGCAAATTTTCTCTGTTTATAAAATAAAGTCATTGTGTGGCTGCTAAAACAGTGGAAGCTGAGATAGACAAAATGTGAGCATCAGTGAGGAACAATTGGAAGGTATGAGGGCTGGAATAATGTTTTCTCACAACACCTTTAATATATTGAACAGTAATGGGAACCGAGATAAACATTGACTCTAACTTAGGCAACTACCTTAAATTAGTAAACTCTAGAGTACTCTGCTGTAAATTTAACTAAAGGCTGATATAAACAGCCATGATTTTCACTGTCTTCTGAAACTGGATAACCACAAGCTTTGGCAGATGACCAGAAGAACCAGTCTCATCAGTGTGTATCCCAGAGCTGCCTTACTTCAGCTCCTGGAAGATAAAACACAATGAATCATGAAGAAAAGTGAATGAAGCTGATTGTGAAAACTCTGCAATGAGATAAAGGTAAAAAGGCACTTCATCAGGTAGGTAGCTCTAACATTACTCATGGATTGAGGAAAGAATAACCAACATCTTTCTAAAACTAACAGAAAAGTGTTGAGCAATGGGCTTCTTCCCACCTCAGATTAAAAATTTTTCAACCAAATGAAAACAGGGAAAATGATCCTTCCAGATGTGTTAAATATCAGATATTAAACACAAATGCCATAAACTTTATTCTGTCCTTCATGTCCCCTTGGATGTGGCCGCAGCTCACATGCTTTCACAGTAACAGTAAGAAAAAAGCTTCACTGTAAAACTTGATGTTGATGTCCAGTCTCCATCATGACACTACTTCCTACTTTGGGAAGGTACCCTTGAGCAGTAGGAAACTCTTTTTTCCTCTGGATAGGACAGATAAATGACTTTTCACAGAATATTTGCTGAAGAGAAGCACTTTCAGTAGTGTCTTAGTAAGTTTGTCTTAGCAGTTTGTCCCTCAGGTAAAAACGAGACCACTCCTGGCTCATTCACCTAAACTGATGTGCACCAGAACATTTCTGTCACACTGATCACAGCACACAGTGTGAAACACATGCTGGCTTCACACTAGCTGCAGAAGGGACAAAGCCTGTGGTTGCAGGATTACCCAGCAACACTTCAGAAAACTAGATCCAGCGCTGGGAGTTTTCACTGCATCAGAGCTTTGCAGTCAGGGGGATTTTTGGGCCAGTATTCATTGAACCAGCACTCCAGATGGCTCCTGCTGGACCATGGGCTGATGGATCAGTAAAATTCATCCAATGTGAAAAAGATATGTAGCTGTAGCAAATGCATACATACATATATATATATATATATATATATAATACAGATGCAAGGTAAGAGAGGAGAAGAGAGGAGGTTAATGAGTTAAGAATTTTAAAATTAGGCAAGATATGATTCACTGAAAGTTGGTCTCAGTAAAGTGGCCAGCCTAATTAAAATATCATCAATAATCCATTAGATGACTGGCAGTAGTTTATGTGCAGCAATGACTTGTTAAAATAGCTCCACATATTTCATAGCAATGGAATTTACAATTTGGTTCAGAGGGGAAAATAAACAAACAACCTTTTAGATTTGAAGAAGAACTTAAAAATATATGGTGTAATCCACTGCAATGTCACGTGCGTGACTCCAATGAGAATCTGAAACAATGCCTCTAACTTGTATGAATTGATCCAATTTATCTTAATCCTGTTCCCCAAGGCTCAGGGCCTCTGTGCTCAGCAAAGCAATGGCTACGTAATTTGGCATTTCATCAGGGTGCCACCAAATTCAGCATTCCCTCGTGGAATTCCCTATTTTGCTGCAGGCAGTTGCTCAACCTTTTGTTTTCTCTCTCTGACTTGCCTCTTACCTCCTCTCCTTTCCCCATGGGGAGGAGGTAATTGAATTCCAAGGCGTGCTCCCTCTACTCCTCTGCGGAGTCAGGCAGCAGGGGGTTGGAAAGCGACCATGGGAGTGCAGCCTGTGGCCAGGAGCAGAGTAAAGTACATTGGATCCCACACTGGGCCTCAAGAGGAGCACAGCAGCTTCAGGACCTGGGCAAGGGCTCTGAAACTGCCTGCAAGAGCCCTGCTTCCCTGGCAGTCATGAGAAAGGTTTAATTTATATTTCCAAAATAACACTATGGGAGCCAAGACCTTGGGTATAGGCTGGGGCCCTTTGAAAGGATGAGAGAAAAAATCCCAGCCTCAGGAGTTATGGGGGCAGAAATTGAAAAAAAATCAAGTGTTGCCAAGTCCCAGTCATCTTCCCATTTTGTTCAAATATTAACAAAAAATATTATATCTTAGAACAATTACGTATAGTTTATTTCATTTTTAAAATATCTACATAAATGCTTGTGTACAGAAACCTGGTAATTGTCTCAGTACTTTCATGTACATGGAACTAAGTGATATTTGGCTTGTGTTGCAAAATCTAAAGGGGTGCTTGGTGATACACACTCTTTCTGCTTGACCCCGCTTCCTACCCTTCCAAAGTTTTTACTCTTCCCTTTGATAGATCCACACTTACCCATCCTCCATCCGAGTAATTACACAAATGGGCCCCAGCAACTTTCCCCCAAACCCAGCACCCTCATCCTGCCCCACTCCAGCAGGCTGGACCTCCCACCAGGACTGTCAGTCCCCTGCTTGGAAGATGAGAGATGTTGCCTTAGTGCTGCTTCCTCCCCTGCTCAATGAGGGTCAAACGTGCCCACACCATCCCCTCAGTCCTGGCTCCCTTGCAGTGTTTGTGAGCTGCTGCTTTCTGTCACACGGGGAGCAGGAGGAGGCCTGGAGGACACACTGGGGGTTTCCTCAGCTCCAGGTCCTGTCTGGGACCCTGCAGCCCATCTGTGCTTATGTGATGCTCTGTCTTGGCTCTAACATGCATTTTCAGCCATGACTATGTCATTCTTCCTATACTTGTAATGCTACCTTTTATTGGTTTTTTTTAAATATTAGTGAACAATATTGCCTTGGAACTCCTGGAAAAAGTGAACACCTTCTAAACTGTTTAGTTGACCTAAATATTAGCAAGCTTTTTGAGGATGAAGCACAGTGACAATAATATTTGGGGGTAATGAAAAATGTCTAGAGAATGGCAAAATGGGCCTTCAGCCCATTTTGCAAAAGGGAAGTTTTCTTGTGGAATTCTTGCAATGAAGCAGTTTCAAGAAAAAATGTTATTGACTGCAATATTGTCCTCTCTCAGCAAAGCACCATGCTATGAGTATGCTCTTTGTCTCCATAACCGCACATTCCTATTAGGAAAAAGAGAAAGTAGTTCCTGCACTGTGATAGCTTTGTCTCCTCCTCATCTCACTATGACATAACAAAATAGGAACTGGATAGGACAGGATCCTGCAGGTCATACCACTCTGCCAGTTTCCAGCTCAGAATAACAGCCAAAGGTGCTTGCAACATTACAATCTCTACCTTTAGATTTATCAACCTTCAGGAGTTTGAAATCAGCTTTTAACAGACGGGTTTCAATATAGAGTGTGGGGCTGAAAAAAAACTATATTGTTTTTTCTTTGCACAAAACAACAATTGCCAGGATGCTGTGTCTGTGCTGGGCAGTGTTGTGAGGCTGCACAGGGGCTGTGAGGTGCACGTGGAGGTTCTTCCATCTGACAACTCCAGACAACATCTCTGATGCCCTTGGCTGTGTCGCTGGGAAGCCCAACTCAACCTTGGAAGCCTCTTGTTTTTCTGTAGTAGTACAAAAGTCTAAACAGATCAGACTTTGTTTTGTCTGCCACTTAAGCTTACCACCAGTGTTGTTCATCCAGGCATTCCTGGTTTGTGATTTTATCTTCATGTGGAATAGCAGCAGAAGGAAAACAAAGCTCTTTCTGTTTTTTGTTTTATGCACCTGTGTGTGTGTATATCTGCACATATAAGTGGCTTACAAGACACTACCCCTGGATCCTGCTAGGAAGTAGGAACAAACACTGCCCCAAGATAGCAGGGAGGAGGACTCACAGGGAATGCAGTGGTCTATTGTGTTAGTGACCCATGATTTCAAGTAGTTTGAACTGGGCTGCATATCAAAGCATAGCTGCAACACATTGCACTAAGAATCTTTAGGTAAGAAATTCCATTTTGTGGCCAAATGTGACAATAAACTGCAGACATTTTGTATGAATTACCTAAGGCTTGACTGCATCCCCTACTCTTACTTTGTTAAAACATTGGTGTGATGTTAACAAGTGATAAATTTTACAGACAAAGGATATGCACATAATTAACAGATTGTCCTTTCTTAATCCTTAAAAAGAACAGAATAGCTTGTTTCAGGTTGTTTTACTTGTGAGATCTGGGTCCTGTAAGTAGCTGAGCACATGCTCACCTTATTTCTGCCAGATCTCATGAACCTAACTGGTGAAGTTAAATGTGTGTGTAGAATTTGATCAGTGCTCTTAAAAATCTTAAAGAAGTTTAGTAAACAAAGCCAAATATAGAAAGATTAAGATTTATTCTGACAAATAGTATATAAATTTTGCTGGACTACATTTACCGAAATAATTTTGATTCAGAGCCTTCAACAAAATTTAGTAAATGTCTTCAAAGTCCAGTGTATTTTTTAACAATGCAAATGTCATTCTTCTGGGGGAGGGGGAAGGGAAATGATGAGAAGACCCTTTAGTTTCTAGGATGCCATGCTGCTTGTTTTTCACAATATTGCCAAAAGGTCCTAATAGCCTCTTTTTCATTAGTGTTTCTTTGTTCACTCTTGAACCTAGATAAAGTGAACATAGACTTTATATGGGATCTATTTCCTACAAATTATCATAACTTAATTTTGGTTGCTCTTTTTATCTTTTTCCAAAGTTTGTTAGAGGCTTAAGGCTGAGAAATGTATGCAACAAACTTAAAGTAGAGAATTAATCTGAACTTTGAAATGTCAATATGAGAAAACAGATATTGATATGATTTTTACTCTAAATGTGTAATTATGCTTCATTTATTAAAACACAATCATTAACCCAACATTAAAAAAAATCAACAGCTGGACTTCATGAAGTTTTTGCTTCTTTAAATTTCTTCAACAACTTTTAAAAATTTTAAAGGTTGTTTTTAAATTAGATGTTATACTGTTAGTAGTCCCATGCAGCTAAAACAGAAAAAAAATCAGAAAATAACAGCTGCTCATTTAAAAACAGAAAAGTGTCGGCAGATTCCCCTATTAAAAAATAGTAATAAATAAATATGATACAGAGTTTAGTGATGCTTTCCCTTTAGTAATTCCTTATTCACTTTATGTCTCCTATCTTCCTATGAATGGCATAGAAATTTAGATGGATGAAAAAAAACTACTGAAAGGGCTGCTATTCCTCCACCTTGTTAGAAGTATATGTATAAAATCTCATTTTCTTCCTATAAAGGGCCACTTAGCTCTGAGGAAAAAGATTGTAAAAAACTGCACAGAACAGAGCTATTTCCCTCCACTGCCAACTGAACAGGTCTATGTAATTGCTGAAGGCACAATCATCTCCTATTAACTGTTTTTTGGTTCCATTGAAACACAGTTGTGGTGCTGATGTTTAATCTGGGATACTTTTCCTTTTTTAGAAGGTGACAAAATCCACAGTTTTAAGACTAAACTGTGATTATTTCTGTTGTTTGAAAAGGAAAAAAATAGAATTTTATGACAGATACATCCTGTGTCAAATTGGCTCAGTGCATCTATTTCAGACAATTGTCTATCAAAGGGCAGAAGCTAATTTGTGTGTTAACAAAGTACTCCTAAATATTTGGATGCCTAAAAAGTCAACATGTTGACTTTCAGTTCACACAGTCCCAGAGTTTTGCCTGTGTTGCAGACTGCAGGCTTGAACAGCAATGTCAGCTTTGTGCTACACCACTAGAATAGCTCCAAATGAAGTTTTAGTAACAAATAGGGACAAACTCAGATTTATAGCATGAGAATCAGTTTGGGACATTAAACAAATTTTACAAACTATCAGTGGCTGTTTTAAATTTTGTTACTGTTTCTATGTTGCTGCAAATGGTATGACAAGGGTGAAAGACGTAGAAGAACTTGACTTGAAATTCTGGGATTAAAAAAAGAATCAAATGTCTTTTGCAAGACAGTCGCCATCTGATTTCACCACAGATGGAGGAAAAAAAAACCCCTTACCTTTCAGTCTACCATGCCCTCCTTTATATACTACAAGGGAAAATGCATCATGTTTGCTGAGTGGGAGATGTATTATATTTTTAAAGAGTACTTAAGGGTTTTCTGCTCTGCAGTGAAAGAATGTAACACACAAATTATTAACTCTGCAGTAATAATGTGCAAACTAATAATTCAGAAAAAAAAAATATCAATGCAAGCATCCCACAGACAGTGGGACAATATTAGCTACAGATATTTTCGTTTGAGTTATAAACACATCTTGGTTTGATGGTAGCTCTAGGAAGGAGCTTGAAGAGTGTAAGCAATACTTTCTCCTCTCACTTTTGGTGTTTAACAAGCACCCTAACTATGATGGGTTTCATGGGATGAGGCTACTAATTATTTTGTAGTCAGAAAGTGCTCTATAAAAGGCATAAGAGAGTAATTCAATGCAGTTTCCTTTTATCTGCCTTGCCAATTGATGTCTATACAGAGCAAGCAGGGCTCCCCAAACACATCAGTCTGTTTCAGATACACAAGATTAAGTAGCAAGTGACATTCAAGAGCAATCGGCCCACCCAGGAGGAGTGAAACCAGCGGAAAAGCTGTCAGATTCCGCCTTTTCTCCATTAATCTTGAAGCTTTTCAATGCTGCCAGGTCGCATCTCCATCAAACAAGCTGAGAAGAGTGTCGGGCTATTTTCTTTAGTCTCACCCTCCCCTCCCCATCACCCCATTAACCCCTGCCATGCCAGGTTCTTCTGGTTTGGGAGCAGCTCTTATGCTAACACCAGTAGGTGGGGCAGCACAAAGGGCTGGATGGAGCCCAGTGTGGACCTCTTTTAGGTGCAGGCCAATGTTTAGGTGGTTAGGGAAGAATGTGGCAGGGGTTTCTTCCACGATGGAACTGTTCAGAGTGCTTATGCCAGAAGGTAGGAAGTAGCAGGTGTGTTTGTCTTCTGTAGCCAGACCATATAAAGAAGTACTGTCTTCCAGGTTGGTCTGGTTTGGAATAAGCTGTATTTTTCTTAGTGTAGATTAGAAGTGTAGATTAGATGTGTATATTCATGCTTTCCTTCATTTGCAGGTGGTTTTTTTTGCCAATTTTAATTGAGTTGGCTGCGTTACACAAGCTGCAAGGGCTGACCATGGCACAGATATGGGTGTCATTCTTGCCTGGGTAGCTCCCACGGCGTGTTGGACACACTGTGCAGCGTGTGCCTCACGGGGGAGGCGCTCGGGCCGGCGGCAACCTTCAGAAGTTGAATCATAGAAGCAGAGGGTGGCTGAGTGGCCGGAAAGTGGCACAGATTGTGAAGTGTTCATGTCAGGAATAAGTGATAATCTGCGTTGGAACTGGAGCCAAGTGACCGTGTTCCTCTGATAGGAGGGGATGGGCCTGGCTGGAAGGAAATAGGCCTCTTTACTTGAGTTCCTACGGATTGCACCCTGAGGATCATATTGGGGAAGGTGTGGTTTAAAGAGGGAGGTAATTACTGGGAAGGCAAAATCCAGATCTGAGAAATTAAATCTGTGAGTATAAAGAATAGATGCCGCATGTAAAGGCAATAGTGCATCTCCACTGTGTCTGACAGCAAATGTCTTGCGAAAATTATATTAAACATACAGGCATCATATAGTGATAGCTCCTTGGATAGTCTTCTAATTTGCAGTAACTTTGTAGATAAGGCATTTCCCTCCCACCACCTCTCCCTTTGTGATATAATAGTATAACTGTAGTGTTTATTTTTCTATGTTCTATAAATCTCTTATGTTCCTTTTCTACAAGTGATACTTGATTATCTAACAATCAGAGACATAGGGACAGTGGATTTGTTTCTACCATAAATCGGAGAGTGAGAATCATGAAAGACATGTGCCCCTACCCAAATCATATACCACTATCCCCTTTCTCACTTTCAAACAGAATCAAAGCCAAGCAGAAATTATTAAGGAGGAGCTGCAAAGTAAAATAATTTCAAGTCTTAAACACGTGAGGTGACTGTACTGTCCCCAGAAGGAAGCACTACCAGGAGTGCTAAACCACATATATTTTCTAATGTAGTTTCTCCATGTTTAAGTAAAATACAACTGCTTTTCAGTTGCTGCTGTAAGTGTGCTGCTAGTTTCTATATGTTTGGTTTCTTAAGCTATGTTTGTAGATAATAGGCCTTCGTATTTTTGACAGAATTCTGCCTTTAGCTAGCTGTGTGTAATTTATCCTCCAACTGCTCTTTATGTCTCCTGTCTGAGTAGACCAGTTGTTTCAACTGGTCATTCTTCACACAAGGCACAACTCATGGTAGCCTTTGTAAACTAAATTTGTAAACTAAATTCTGTCTTAAGGCAGTGCATTCTGCAGCAAATGGGTTATTAACACATTTAATGGTTATGACAGAGGAATCAGGTTCCTGGAAAATTTGCTGTGTCATTCTCAAACATACATGCAGAAGGACAAATAGCATGTGATATAAAGAATAGTGTGAAGGAGAAACAGTCAAAGGTGAGAATAGGCTGAAAATGGTACTTGGAAAGTAACAGCTGTATGGCAGAGGCATAGAGAGAGAAACACCTCCTCTACAACTTTGTTCAGACTACTGGCAAGTAAATGTTCATATATGCAAAAATAATGCATTTTAAGCAAATAAAATTTTGTATGTCAGAAGAGATAAAGACTTTAATACTAAATCTGAGTTGTAATCTCAGAATGACTGGTTTGGGCTGGCTATCATGTTGTGCATTGTGACCCAGTACAATGTCATGTCATGCTGCTAGCAGGTGTGATTACTCAGGCCTTTATGAACAATCAGCCACATTAAAGGTGAGTCATTTCCCCTCTGCCATTGCACTGAACATGCAAGCAGAAACACATGGATGTGCTGAGATAGTCACTAAGGTACTTAGTGTTTACTATTCTTTGGTTTGTACTCAGCAGACAGAGCAGGAAAAAAAAATGACATTACAGTGCTGGTGTAAGAACTGAATAGACCACTTGAATAAGACACTCCTTCCCAATGCTCACGACTCACCCACGCACCTGGCATTCACCAAGCCCACACAGACAGTATGTGCCACTCCTAATTTTATACAATGGCTAGACATGAAGTTTTTTCCATTATGTTCATCTATAATTCAATGACATTTATCTTTACTAACAACTACAGTAGCTGTCTGTTCTCCACAATGGATTACTGCCAATATACAGAAATGAATGACCTTAAAATGTCTCCCCTAAATATCTCTCTAGTTTCTTTTCCCATGCACACTCTTCCCCATACTCCCCACCTTTCAAACTGCCTCCCCACTTCAGACTGAAAAATAAAGTTATCAGTTGCCTCATTGTAAAACGAGATTCCTCTCCTACCTTTCTTTTTCTCTTCATTTTCTACCTTTATCAGCCATGTCCTTTTCCTTTCCTTTTTTTTCCTGCCTGTTGGTTTACTTTTTTTGTTTGTTTTCCTGTCTGCTTTGTGTTCCCAGTTATAGATAACTGAACTGTTTATAGCCACTATGGCATCTATACTCACATTATGTCACACCTTTCCATAGTTGTAACTAGTTTAGTACGCTAATTTCTCTGGTCTTCTCTCAT
Source organism: Erithacus rubecula (assembly GCF_903797595.1). NCBI lineage: Eukaryota > Metazoa > Chordata > Aves > Passeriformes > Muscicapidae > Erithacus > Erithacus rubecula. Next base: position 16,989,133 of record NC_136661.1, read on the forward strand.
CTACATTTCCATTCAAACCTTTCATCATCTACCAAAGAACTTAAGCTCCAGTATTTTTCCTTTCAGTTATTTGAATTGCATTTTTTAACAGCTTAATCTTTTTTTTATAGGCATAAGTCAAACATGAAGTTTGGAACATGTTGTTTGTGCCTGCTAGACTATGCTAATTAAGGCCAAAAGGTCTTCCTGATACACAGCCTTAAGTGGTACTTCGTGAAATCCTATGGAATTGCAACATATAACTAATTTTGAAACCAATATTCTTTTTAAATATCCATGGAAATTCCTGGCTTAATAAAAAGGTGGGGACCCCCCCCACCCCCAACATCCTCTTCACATAGTGGTGATGAGTCCAACTGTTAACCCAGCACTGCCAAGTCTACCACCAAACCATGTTCCCAGGTGCCACATCTACATGCCTTTTATGTACCTCCAGGTAGCACAACTCCACCACTTCCCTAAGCAACTTGGTCCAATGCTTGAAAATTCTCTCAATGAAGAAATTTTTCCTGAATTTCCATTTAAAACTCCCCTGACACAGCTTGAGGCCACTTCTCCTCATCATATCACCTATCACTTGTGAGTGATAAGGTCACCCTGAGCCTCCTTTTCTGCAGGATAAACACCCCCAGCCCCCTCAGCTGCTCCTCACAGCTCTGGTGCTCCAGACCCTGCCCCAGCTCCATTCCCTTCTCTGCACTCACTCCAGCCCCTCAGTGTCTCTCTTGCACTCAGGCCCAGAGCTGGACACAGCACTCGAGGTGTGGCCTCAGCAGTGCCCAGGACAGGGGGACAATCCCTGCCCTGCTCCTGCTGCCCACACTATTGCTGATCCAGCCAGGATGCCATTCCTTTTAATTTAATATTTCTACATATGCAGAGTTCAGACACGTCTTAAAAAATATATTATTTAATCTAAAGCTGCAATCTGTGACTAAAAGGATCTTGCTTTAACCAAAATGGTCTGTTGAAACCTGCACTATTTTTCCAGAAGCACAAAAATAGCTTGGAAAGAGCTAAATTACTAGCTTATTCCCAGTCTTCTTCTAGTGTTTCCTAAAAAAATATTTCAATTATCACCCTTCAGTGGATCAAGAGATCCAGAAATGTGTTTTCCTTACCAGGTGAAGTTATTATCTAATGTATAATACTAGAATAACTGATTTATTAAAACAACTGCTAGCAATCATTCCTTGGAACAGACCAACTCAGAGATGAGTAAGTGAAAATGATGGTAAGTTTAACATCTAACCTAGGTATTTATTAAATTCAACAATGTTTTCCATGTCAGTATCAGGAAAGCATAAGTAAACTTTTGGCAAAAGATAATATTTAGAAACACTGCAAGACCATTAATGCTCATTTCTATTGGGGATCATCATGTTCTAGTAATGATTCTTAGGGCAATATGTTCCAATAACATTCCATTCTTTGTAGAAAAGCTCAAAGGAAGTTTGATCCCTGACATTCATATACACACAGTGTAAAGAAAAAGAAACTGAATTTTCCTTGCAACCCCAGAGTCCAACAGAAAAATGAAAGTCATGAGTCTGCCAGTGAAAAGAATAAAATTATTCACGTGCTGTTTCTCTGAAAGGCTTGCTTGCAATGCTTGAAGGTGGAAAAAAATTAGGATACCTATTAATCTATGTTGCATGAGATTATATAATAAGTAACTGATCTAGAGGATCTAGGACCTCTGCTTGGGTATAAAAGAACTCTGGGAAAGTGAGTGTAATTTTGCTGGAAAAATCTAGACCGACTTGCCAACAGATTTGGCACTTTGAAATTTAGTATTAGACCACTTTGATCTGCTGTGAAGCATTTTGGGGTGTGTGGAATAGAGCAGGATGGTTTATTTTATCTTTACGTACCTTATGGACTTCCTGTGATTCACAGAGATGTATATAGTCAAATAAGAGTGTTGTTTCAAAGCCAGCAAGACAAGCACCCAAAAGAGGCAAGAAGGCTTACATAGAGGATCTAAAAGAGTTCTCAACTTCTACAATCATATTCTCAGCTGGACTTTAGAACCCTTTTACTATCAGATTAAAAATATTTATGATTTTTCATAAACTGTTTTATTTTCTGGTGTCATTGGAATAAGCTCAGATCTAATTTTGCTGGTAGTATTTTTATTTATTTATTTGTTTTATAAATTTTGTTTTAGAGGCCTGTAATAGTCTTTCTCAACCAATGTAGGAATAGTTACCTTTTCTGTTATTCCACTGCAATGGTGATACAAACAGAATGCACAAATCCCAGCAGAGTCTGGCAGCTGTCTAACATCGAGAGCCAAACTGAAGTCTGGCCTTGAAAATGGATGGATTTGTATAGGTATTCTTGACCACTTCATTTTTTGTTTACATTTCTAACCCCTCCTCTCTTCACAGTTCTAGAAAAAGAGTTTGTGCAAAGTAATAAAAGAAAGACAACTCAGAGCTACAACCACTAGGGTTACAGAGCAACTGCTGTATATTGCATTACAGGAGCCAGGAGCTACAACAAAACTTCAATTTTCACGTTGGATGCATTTTCTAATAGAAAAGTATATTGACATTATTCTCTTGGTAAAGTGGAATTCTCTGTGTCTCTGTAGTGGAGACGTGATGTGTTCAAGAATCCATACAGGATTCATATTCTACACACAAGTTTCAATTCCTGACTTACTTAGAAACCACAACTTATCTACTGTAGAGGAGTAATGTAGTAGTATAGTAGCATAGCAGCTGAAATGACAGACCTAAATAGTATGTCACCTTTTTTTAAAGAGTATGGCAAAGAAATTCGCCTCTCCATGCCCAAAGGTATTTTATTTCATGAGCATTGTACATCTTCCTACTGAGTAATCATGCCTGCTTTAATTGTTACTCACATATTGCCAGTCCAAAGACTAAACACATTCATTGAGACTTCTTTAGCAACACTTTATTTCTGAGGCAGTGGATTTTAATACCAGAAACCATGACAAGCACTTCCTTGTAAAGGTGCTGTACAGTGGCAGGGCATTCAACAGGTAATTTTGTAGTAGACTTGTGAGTGTAAATATATCAGGCAATGGAGGCTTTAAAAAACAGTATTGAGCAAAACAAGAAGAGAATACACTGTTTATTATACAGATAATATTATCAAGATGAAGATAATTTGTTATTATACATTGGAATGTACCCAATACTTTGTGACTCTAATGTGAAATGCACGTTGCTTAATGCTCCTTTCTGCAAGCTCTGGGACAGGCACTGAAATCCCCAGAGATGGCTATTGTGTAGGTACACCAATGCACAGCAACTGACTGAAACATTTATGCCTTAAAAGACCCCAAGTCTACAGAAATGTGTTACACGTTGCCTCAGTTCTTGCAGACAACTGCCAGGTTACAGCCCCCATTTGAGGCACGATGACAAAGACTGAGCGAGGTTTATACAGCTCTGGTGGGAACAGTCTCCTGTAAGAGGCACCCTATGTTCTGAGTTTGCTCGGCCTACAGGAATTTTGCTCAGCCTGTAGCTATTGATTCCTTTTATGAGAATGATCTTTGACATGGACCTTTTCTTAATCTTGTGCACCTGACAGGTATTTTACAACAATAATGCTGACTGGCATGTACATTCTTTCACATTAAGAATTAAATACATTTAGACTGATCCTTGCCTGGTTAATTTAAGTCACTTCATCTTGCCATAAGCTTCTGCCATGCCTCATGATAAAGGCCTCAGTTAGACTCAACAAAAAAAAACACCAGGTGGAAATGAACACAAGTGACAGGCTGTGCTCAGCTGAGTTAACACTGCTTTTTTTATTAACTGGTTTACCATGCTGGATTGAAAGGATGGGTCTTGCTCCTTGCCATGGAGAAGGCACTCACAGGGCCTGTTACACACTACAGTATAATTCTATCTTCTTCTGTCATGGGGCTTGCTAAGAAGTTATCATGGTCAATAGTACCGACAACTCAGTTTTCATCACACATTAAATGCATAAAGAAAAGAATGCTTGCTGGTGTTTTAAAAGGCAGGGTTGTCTGGCTTAGGCCAGATGCTTTCTTGGCAGATTGTGTAAAAGCAACAAGATGAATACACTTTCTCCTTCTAGTCTACCAGATTTGAATGCGCTTTAAGATACTATGTTCAAAAACACAGCAGCAGCTTCATCATTCAACAGTGAACAGGCCTCTTTCAGGGATTTCATTTGCACAGCTTTGTCTCACTTCTCTAATCCTTCAGCTTGCCCTTAATGACAATGGGGACTTTGGCAGAGCTAACTGATTGGTTAGCTAACACACTGCATTTTATTCTTATCTTTTTATTTCCATTGTTTGTATGCTGCTATTTCATGTGATATTCAAGAGTTGTTATTTCTGACAACTCAGATAATTAATCTGCCTCCAACAGCTCTTCCTGTGCAAGGAGCAATAGTTTCCTCTTCACTGAAACACTCTAACACAACATTGTGTGACAAAAAATAGCCCTGCATTTCAGTTAAAAGATAAATAATTTTTTGTGCATTCCTACTTCATCATGCATTTCTTTCTCATTGTCTTCCAAAGTGGCTGGTGTCAGTACCATGAAACTTTGAAACATCCAGGTTTAATACCTTACAACCGTGGTAAGCAACCATTTGGTTTCTTGATACAATTTTGAAAACATGGACACACAAGTGTTGCAAATGCCATCTGAAGGATAGGTAGTTTCCAAACCCACTTCAATACCAGAACAGAATGGAATGTCTTGTGAACACAGCCACATCTCAGCAATTTGGGAAAGATTTTCAAGATTATCGAATCTAATAATTCATGCTCCTCCTCCCTTCCCTTATCCAAACTAGACTATATACCTATGTGTATCTCACCTGGCATCTCTTCTTCTGTAAAAAAAGCTACCTTGAGAAATTACATGGCAGTGCATTTAAAGTTCCTAGAATCTGTAAAGTAAAACAGCTGTCTAATTAAAATAGCTATGTGCTGCATAGTAACCTGTTCAGTATATTACCACTGGCAGGTTTTGAAAACTAACAAATTCAAAGAATAAATTTTATCACAGAACTTTAGAATTGCGAGGTAAAGCTCACTTACTGGTTGGCAGTCTGATAAAAAATGAACTTTGCTGGGTTTAGATGAGAATTTGATGAAAATTAACTTTGCTTACATACTTGGCTTCTTTTAGAAGAATGTGTTGTTGCTGCTGTTGTGGAGGAAGGAAAAACCTTTATCCACTGAAAACAGGTAGCATGATGCTTTAACAGAGTTGTTAATACCAATTTCATTGAAACCTACATATTTAGTTATGGTGATGTCCTTAGCTCTAAGGTTAAGTCGTAGTTAAATGATTAAGGAAGTATGCTTTCAAGTAAAATTTACACTTTTTATAATGAACAGTTCTTTCTTCAGCCCTTAAATAAGGACCAGAACAGTAAAGTTATTAAAGGAGTATCTTAACACTTTGCCTTTCCTAAACAATTTGGGCTTAGCAAATCAGCATTTGTTTCAACAGTTTTAATCCTGAAATACATTTACCACTGTCACATTGCAGTTTGCAGTCTTGATGAATAACTTCCCTTTCTCCTTCATCTATCTTATTTGTGACTACACACAAAGAATCATCAGATTGGCAAACTGTGTTGCAAATGAAAGGAAAATACTAGTAGGCCAATCACCACCACTTGCACTGTTGTAGTAAGAAAACAACTCCCATTTGTTATTTATTGACTATATTCAGTTAACTGTCTACTTGTTGTTTTGAAGTTGATTTGACAAAGTTTGTAGAGTGAGATGACAACATTTCCAGGCCAATTGATGACAGAATTTTATTGGAAAAAAATAGCAACTTAATAAAGAAATTGAATATTGAGATCTACCCTCAGTACTTTCAGTGCTCTAAATGGCAATCTGTTTTAAAATTTATTTATGTAGCCTAGGTCTCTGGACTTCTCTCACACATTGAAATAAAAGTGCTAAACGAAAAGTATTTCAGTGGCATCAGAAGGCAGTTAAAAACTACTCAATCAATTCCATGTTTGATTGCAACTTGTTAATGAGTTACAAATTACTTCCTTGAAAACAACAATAAAAATGAGAGCAGCAGTTTATTTTTCCCAGTTTTTAGCCAAAAATTTTCAGTGTCTTCATTTAATAGATTGACCAGACCGGTATTCTGGACTCCCCACTTCAGAATCTGATTTGCAAGTCACTGCCAAATTTATGACATTTTCTACTTCTGAGAAAATTCTTGGGCTGTGATCTTTCATACTTAATCAAATGCTGGTCAGGGTAAACTGCACTTTGTGGCAGAAACACTTTTCATCAGCTCAATAACAATAACCAATTACAATTCCCATTCTGATAATGTTTTGACTTTGCATTGGGCATGATTAATAGATAAAAGAAATTAAAGCAATGGCTACCAAAATAATTTAGTAAATGACAAGCCATTGGCCTGAGAAGAGATTAAAGAAAGAGTTTGATGGGCTTAGTTTGCAATCAAAGCCTAGAAATAAATGTGATTAGGTATTTTTAATTCAGAAAGCCCTTACCAGACAGGGAATATCGGTTAAAGCACCTAAATAGAAAGGTGTATGAACTGGTTATAAATAAAAATAGTCTGGAAATAAGAATAGAGTTTTGAAGATAAGCCATTCTGAAGTATTATTTGAAATAATGTCCATGAGGAATAAAATGTTTCATGCTAGCAATTCACAAGTGTAAGCGGGACTTGATGACAGGCTATAAGTGATCCTGTTGTTCAAAGTTAAAACTTGTGATTTGTATCTTTGGGTGGTTAACTTCTCGTATCTGTAACAGAGGCTTGAAAGGAGACTGCATTTCCATATATCTTTTTTGCACCATGTTTTAAATACTTTAATGCTGCCAGCTGTTTACCTGCAGGGGCCAGATTTACATTTGCCTCCAGTATAATTTGGCTTTTGGGGAATGAAGGTAGACAGCATTACTTTCTTTTGAAGCATCAGAAAATGGTCACAGAAAGTGATGGGATATAGGGGCAGAATTTACTAGAATTTTTCATGATATTGAAAAAAAACCCCTTGCCTGCTTCTGTTCAAAGAGGTCCAATGAGGACCTTGATTGTCATATAGTCTAAGAGGTTTCTGTCCTGTTTTCATAATGGAGTTAACAGTCTTGTGTGGTTTCTGCGTTTATATAGGCAGTGCTTACTTTCTAGGATCCACTAAGCAGTTTCTCTGCAAAAATATCTTATTGCTAAGGCCATGTTTGGGACACTGGTAATATGTTTAATTTTTCCAATTTCATTCTCACAGATTATCCTCCATGGTGGTTGATGCTGTTTTTTATTTGGGTTTTTTTTCCTTTATACTGAATCTGCATTTACAGATATTTTTGTAGACAATGGCAGAATATATATTCATGGTTGGCTGTGATTGATTCCTGGTCCCTCAAAGGTTGTTATACTTATTATTTAAATTCACCAAAGAGTTGTTGAACCTCTGTGACTGTGATCAATTGGAAAATGTTTGATGCCCTAAGAATGTTAAGGATAGTGAATTGCTCTATATGACCTTTGCCTGAACATTCTGAGAATGTGCAAAGGGGATATGTTTTGGTTTTTTGCAATGTAGGCACTCCTAATTCTCTTGTACTTCAATCTCCTAAACTCTGTTTCACCAGTTCATCAGCTAGAAGAGTAAGTTCTAACTTTTGGGGATGCAGGTTTGTAATAATCATCTAATCTAGGTTTCCATTCTAACTCCAGCACATAGGCATGTTGGCAGTGCATCCAGATTTGGTCTTTGGAGAATGATTCTGAAGATGTGAGATCAGAGTCAGTCAGAGTCACAGCCTTCTATGCCAGATGGCATAAAAAACATCTCAGCAACTTACTCATCACTGGTATTTTTTGGTACCATTCTAAAAACAATGTAAGAGATTGGACAATGTGCAGAAGGGACCCTGCTCAGCTTTCTAAGATGTCATTCATCACCTCCTATCCTCCACCTTGACATTTGGAGAGTATAGGCCACTTCTTTTATTGCTTCCAGATGTATGAAGTCAACCTTTAGTTCTACAATTAGATTTATGATGAGCGAGATATTTTTTGGAGGAAGAACAGTCACTTCCAGTAATGCAGCTCATTCTGTGTGTACATCAGCACCTTGATGATGCTGCCACACACAGAGCAACAGGAAACCCTATTTTCCCTTGAACACGAGAAATTCCAGAGCTAAAAATTCTTTGCAATATATACTAATTTTCTGACATTAAAAAATACTGACTAACCAGAACAGTTATTCAAGGAAGGATCAGTCTTGGAAAACCACTCTAAACCATCCTACTGGAGCTAATATGATGTCCATTCACTGAGCAGAATTTTGAGTATCCCAGAAAGGAAGAATAATTTATGTATCCTTAGTTATTATTTAGTGAGTAGCATCTATTTGGAATTACAGCTCAGCTGTGGATAAAATGGGATGGGATGTAGAGAGAATACCAAGAGCTGGCTAACAGTATGCAGACATCAAACCAGTCAGGACACCCTTAGGGAAACATTTGAACATAAGCTTATTTGATTAAACAGTACTTCAATCTTTAGCTGGATGGTAAGCATCATTTCCTATCAACTGGATTAGCATCTGCAAGGTACCAATAGTGAAGTACATAAACACTCACTCAAAGGAAACTCCACTGTTGCTCCTCTGATGATCACTGTTTTATAACACCAATTTGTGCAGTGACTCTTCACCTGTTGCATACATTCCATAAATGCAGTGAGAATACTTCGTCCTGAAGTTGTTAGATGGTCTTCAATGGAGCCCCAGATATCTCCTTCATCTATAAATCTGTTAAAAGCTTTGAAATAGCAGAGTACTGCCTACATGTATACAACCCAACAAGCAGTTAATTTGGGAAAACTGAAATGAGAGAGAAAAGGTATAATACATTTCACTTCTGGACATAACTTCATTGGCAGGAGGTAATTACTTAGTGTCTGAAGATTAAAGTAGCTGTTTATCAAAATAAGCATACAACCCAGACGTGTCCCGCAGGGAGCAGTGTTTCATAAATACATAAACAGGTGGCATAGTGCATACTCCAAAGATGGGAATATTTCCAAAAGAAGTTGCAGAAGCTTTTATGAAATAAATCTTTATCTGACTGGGGAGAAGGTTCTCATTTAGCTATCTGTTAACATAGAGTATTTGAGTTAGCAATCCATATGGGTTCATTTTAGGAGAAAATCTGCTGTAGTGCTTGCAAAATGGTTTGCTCTTTCTCTCTTTTAACAAAGCCAGTCACCTCAATCAAGGTTGGGAATGTTTTAGTAAGATCCAACTAACTGTAAACTGTTCTAACCACAGAATGGTTTGGAATTGAAGGGACTTTAAAGATCTCCTAGTTCCAACCCTGACAGTACACCTTTCACTAGACCAGGTCGCTCAAAGCCCCATCCAGTCTGCTATTTAAGACCTCCAGGAATGGGGCATCCACAGCCTCTGTGGGCAACCCACACAGTAAAAAATTTCTTCCTAATATTCAATCTAAGCCTACTCTTTGTTTGAAGTAATTTCCCTTTGTCCTGTCATTACACACCCATGTGAGAAGTCCCTCACCAGCTTTCCTGGAGGCCCCCTTTAGGTACTGAAAGACTGTTTTAAGGTCTCACCAAAGTATTCTCTTCTGGCTGTGCAGCCCTGATGCTCTCAGCTTTCAGAGGAGAGATTTTCTTAATAGCAATGAAGTTACTGACATGGAAAGCTACAACTACTTTAAGGAGAAATTTTGCTTTGGAATTAATGTAAGGTGGACTTCTATTGGCTTTCAAGAAGCAGAATCAAAATGCTCATAAAGAATCCTATATTCACACAAAGACTTAAGAAACATAGTTAAAAACCAGTTCTTATGCATTTCACCTATAATGCTAAGAATGAAGGGCTCAATAACTACAGAGTATACACACAGTAATGCCTTTGAGACTGTAAGAAGCTGGACTAATTGCTGCTAAATTAAGTACAAAGAAAGCTTGAAACTTGCTCAGACTACCCAGGTCTCAGGGAAACAGCAGGAGAGCTTATTTGGATGAACACAAGATTGCAAATCTTTTTATCAGCATCACTGCAGGTGAAGGTTGTGAGAACAGCCTTATATATACTGCAAGAGGATTGTTCCACCTGATATGCTAGAATGTTTTAGTCTCTGAACCAGGATGCCAGGCCAGAAATGCTTGCACATAACAAAGACAAAATTTGGCTTCAAGAGAAACGAATGCACCCCATGTCACATGACGAAGTATTCTCAGATTCAGATTACTATTGCCCAGAGACTCCTTTAAAATTGAAGCAAGTTTTAATGATTTGTATTGATTTCCTATTCTGAAAGCTAGTTTGCAAATTCCCTTCAGTAAGACGGCATTAGAAATTTGATTTATTTTTCTTTCTAAGCCAAGATTTAGGCAGAGAATTGTGAGGCAGCATATTCTGTCTGTGATCTGGCAAAGAAGATACTCTAAATTAATTAGAAGTGGGTGGGGAAATATTATCCCTGAGGACTTTGCCTGGAAATAAAACCTGGAGCTTTTGAAGTTCCTTGTAAAGAAGAACAGAAAAATAGTAAGACAGAAATAAACTATAGCAATTAACAGTCATAGAAGTTTCCTAGGAGACATAAGATCCAGAACTAAAATCCTGGCTTCAAATCAGACCTGGGTCATTCCTACACAAGATGAATATCCTATCTATCTATTGAGTATCTATTGTTTTTGCTTCAGTCACTTTTCTAGAACAGTCCTATTTCCTGTAAATAACTGGATATTAGTTGCATTAGCAAAAAAAAAGAATTCCTTAGCCTAACAGTTAGGGAATTCACCTGGGCAGTAGCAGCAGCATCTCCCACACCCTTAACTGCACTTTCCCAGAAGTTCACTTTCCTACTACTGGCTACTCTCATGCAAGTTCAGTGGTTTTGACATGAAATCATTCCCAGGCTGCAAAATATTTCAAAACTAATGTTACTTCAGCCAGAATTTTTCCACAAATCATAATGATTTCAACAACTCAACATTTCCCAATATTACCTAATTTTTTACAGAATATTTCCAAGCTGCCAAGACTCAGAGAACCTTTTACATTGTTGACAACTCAAACAGCAGGGCTGTAATAGGTAAGAAAAAAATCAAAATGAAGCCTAAAAATAAAACTTTTTTTATTTAGCTGGCTACTAGATTAGTGATATACTACAGAAAAGAAGAGTTAAGCACCTAGACACAACTAGCAATTCTAACCACAGATGAGACAGCTGGCTACACTCTGCCATTATGCCCTCAGGAGATGGTGAAGGTCATTTAAGTGCACCAACGTGGGATGCTAAGCCTACCGGCCAAAAAAGAAATTCCAAACTCCAGAAAACAGCAGAATAGAGCACACACAACCACATCACTCAAAGACTGACTGTGAATCTTTAGGGCTTTGCCTATGGAAAAGAATAAAAGGCCCAAGAGGCGCCAGTAAGAACTGGATTTTTGTTTCTGTGACACCCTTTGTTTTCTGTTACAGGTATTTGCATCTCAGGTTAACATTCCTCTGAGATAAGACCTCCTACTTGATAACATTCATCCCCAGCCCAGGCCATGGATCTGTGTCCCTGGCACCCAACAACTGTTGCTGTATGAAACTCAAAATACTTCCAAGAACCACATCATTTTGAGTAGTTTTTTTGTATAGAGAACTGGTCAGAAAAAAAGTCCAGTGAGAGAAAAATAAATTGCAATCCTGGAAAGAGACCCTGAGCACGTATGAAAGACCATATGGTAATGATCAAAGCTGAGGAAAAACAAAAAGCTGCTTTCCACCTGCAAAACAGAATTGTCTGAAGATAGTGAAATGGGAATGCTTTGAAGATAAGCCATCATATACTGTGGGAAAAGGAGGCAAGAAGTGAAACCTGGTATTGAGACAATTTCCTAAGGTGCATTCTGTGATTGGTGGGTGGTGGAGCCAGGTGTTGATTATTTTCTGCCTTGTTCTAACATGTAAAAATCAGCAAAAGAAGTTGTAATTGTATTTGTTTTCCACTTTTCCTCATAGCCTGCTTTCCAGTGTATAGAAAGCAGGCATGGGTGGATCTAAAAATTATTTTGGCTCTTTCTTACAAATAATTTCAGGTTGTAAAGTAAATCACCTACCCTTCCTGAAATGAAATTCCTGTATTATCTTCCTTTTGGTCTTCTGGCCCTCTTCAGGAAAATAAAGTCTTAATTTAAAATATTTGGCCTGCAGTTTTCCTCTCCTGTGCTTCTTAATCAGCCTGAAATCTGAAGATAGGCACTGATGTGAAGGATGCTATTTTTGAGGGCACATTAAGAGAACTGAGTACATCCAACTTTTTCCATGCCTCTGTTGCACTGACTGGTAGCATCTATGCCTCGTTTAGAAAGCATATGGAATTTCAAGACATAGGAAGGACACCTATGGAAGGTGTCCTATAGTAGGAATGTTTCCTATAGTAGGAAACAATACTACTAGTCTGGAGGAAAAAAAAAAGCAAAAAATTTTCTTAGCCATTCTTAGTAACAGCAGAGGATGCTTCAGCCATCATTTTTAAAGCAGACAGGACAAAAAACTGAAGAACTACAGATAATACAAAAAAATAAAAATATGTATGTAATTCAACCCTAAGCTGTGCAAAACAAGGAGTTTCAGATATAGAGATATAAATCCAACAGTTTCATCATCACTCAGATGATACTTAATTCAACAGACATTAATTATCTCTCAGACATGAAGAGTGGTATTGATGACTGAACTTCAGGTGTTTACACCTGAGATGGCAGTCATTAAACTGGTCTCTGTTTACAGTCATGTAAGCAGTTGTAAGAACAAAAGGTGCTTATGGTGCATCTGTCTAGCCCAGGTCCTGTTTCTGAAGGGGAGCAAATGTAGACAGCCGTCTAGCTTTGCAGGGATGCCTGCTGAGTCGTGTTCCTTTTCTTATTCTGACAGCCTTCAGCCATTTGTGCTCTAGGGAATTCTATGCTGAAGGTGGCTGTTATGTGTTTAAAAACCCTTAGGGGCTTTTTCCCCCCCAAATAACTTGTTTAGTCTCTCTTTTGAGACATACACTTTTAACATACATTCATATCACACCCACGGCAATAGACAAGAAGGTATTTCTAAAGCTTCATGCATCTCACCTCTTCAGATTTCTGCACTAGTTAAATTAATCTAAATCCACCAGCTACTAAAGGAACCCAGCTTAAGTGCAAATATCCACATACTGTGAATAGATGGGCAATTTTCACCTCATTTTAAAACAGATACTGTAACATACTAGATTTGAAATTTTATTCCAAGTTACAGTGATGGGCTGCAGCAAAGTTGTTTCCAATTTACTGTTATTTTAATCATATTATAAAAATTGTGTTAAAAATTGTATCAAAATTTTTATTATATTAAAAGTGGCAAATTTTGCTCTTTAGTAGCCTAGTTATTTTGATTATTTTTTTAAAAAACCTTTTACTTAGTTATTCCACCTGTGCAAGTGCAGCCTGTGTAATTCAGTCACTGTGCATTCTCAGTGATATGGTTCAGTATTCTGGGTTGAGGCAAACATATCTTTTGCTTCAAAGTTTTATTTTATGCATAACTGCAAATAGCAGTTACAAACTAAAGACAATTAGAAATCGGAAATTACTCCCCCCCTGCTCCTCCCCATTTAGTAGTTTATTTTGTAATGTCTCTGTGAAGCTCCCTCAATTGTGATAAATGAGATTTTATGTCTGTTCTAGAAAATGGGTATTTTACATGTCTTAAGGCTATACTTTGGGGTGTTGACTGATAAAGGAACTTCTCTATCATATTCCAATAATAAACAGGAAAGACAGAAAATGCATCATCGAAAAGCTAAAACCTGAATCTTTCACTGCAACAGAGTAATTAAAAAGACACTCTGAAATGTAAAGGGAACTGTAACTCTAGTATTTCTCCAGTCATACCCAAAAATATTTTCTCAAGCACTGTGCAGACATCCAAAGTGAAGCAATAAAAGTGGTCAGGTGGGGGAAAGGGTAAGAAAGCAAAAAATAAATTTCATTTACAAGCAGATTGTAATTTTGACAAAACTATTTGGCAGCAACTGGATCATGTAAACAGAAATAGTGAAGCATCCATGAACTGATAAAAAATGGTGCTGGAATAAGCACAGAATTTATTAGAGACTGTTTGTAATAAGCAGTGTGTTCTGGTTTTAAATTTACAGTACTTCTCAGTTTGATGTTTGACTTCCCTTAGCTGGTTAAGGAAGAAGGCAGCAATGACAAGCTTGCATTCAATTACAGAAATCTCAGTAGACTGACTACAACTTTGCATACATATTCCTGTAACAGACAACCAAGGCATGCCAGAAGACAACTGCTTTACTTGATAGACATGATAAGAATTTTCTCATTTTCTCTACCTAATAACAGAGAAATTAAAATATCTTCTAGTATTTATAGGCACAGTACCAGAATAAACAGTCTTCTTCACTTCTTCCTAGTGATATATTTGTAAGAATAATTGTAGTTATTTATCTAGACTAGCCATTGTTTCACCAGAATGTTCTAGGAAGAAAAGGGTACATGTATGTTCCCTTAACTATTTCTGAAGTCCTAGAGAATACTCTTGAAAGAGTGGAATTCGGTCATATGTAGGTATCTGAGCATGACAACCCATTTTAAGACACCTGATGATCACTGAAGACCATGATGGTCAACAGTGAATGTCCTTCAGCTTCAAAGTGGAAACTGTGGTTACTTCTTCACTATAAAGGATGTATTTAATTATCACAAAAACTGACAAAACACGATAACGTATGTTGGAATGGCATACTGGCAAATAGTACAAAGAACCAGATTGGGATACACACCTGAACAAACCCAGGTTTGCCAGTGGCTGTGGCTGATAAAAACAGGGATACTCCAAGGATACCTTTCCCAGCTGTCAGCAGCTTTTAGCTCAGGGATTTTACTCAACAGGACAGTATTTTATATTTAATGCAGATTTTTATTACATGCATTTCTTGTATTGAATTTAGTGTAAAGCTAGCTTTGGAAGTAAAAAAATTTCCAATGATTTTCAGTATCTGCTATGTGAAAATGTACTTACTCTCATGAGTTTGTGGATGTGCCTGTTTAAAAGCCAATGAATTATACAGTCTTCACCAGACTAGCTGTGATTTTAGAGGCCCATACTAATCCTCAGTTGTCTCTCCTCCATGCTAGAGATTTGCTCCTCAAAAAGGATACTTACATCTTCAGGTGTGCTGTTGCCTTTCTCTGTAACTTTGTAAGAAACTTTTTTAAAGCCATCTGTAAATTCAAATTAACTACTCGAATCACCCTGTCCCCATAAAAATGAACTCTGAAGAATGTGAAAATAAGTAATATCTAAAATAGCCAAACTGTCACATAATTTTTGTATCATATTTGTTCACAACATTATTTATAGAGATTTTTGAGGTGTAGGCAGGAATAAAAGATAACCCAATAAACAAAAAAACCCCAAAACCTATCACCTGTTACTCAGATGACAGTTTTAAGAAAAATATTTAAACCAAAAGTAATAGCTACACAGTTTCAAATTTCAGTTACTTCAAGACTATGGTCTTATTCTAATAAACTTATTCGTACTTGCTCTAATCAACTTGTCCTAAAAGGTTCATGACAGGAACCTTTTTACTTTTCCTCATGAACATGGACATGAAGAATCAGTATTTTACATCCACTGAAATCAACATTTAAATAGCAATTCAAAATTATTTTGCACCCCTTTTTAAAAAGTTGCTGTAAGCAGTCTTGTGAAGTTGGTGATATACTCCAGCATTAATGAATACCAACTAAATGTAAGTCCCTCTCAGAACAGAACATCGCATGACAAAACTTTGCATAAATGGGTAAATAATTTTTCCATTTCATAGTATCCATTAATAGTCTGATTTGTTTTAAATTATGTATCAAATGGCACAATTACAGAATACTCTACTAGAAATCTGAAACTGTGCTTTTAGTTTCCTGACACTCTTTACACTCCATTATAACATCATGATTTTAAAGAATTGCAAAACCATTATTATTAATTTCTTTTGAAAGTTAATTTTATTTATGAATGATGCCAATATTTCTGGCACCTGCAGAATGCACACTTGGTATCAGCTGTCAGGAAGGTGGAAACCCAAATGTGTGGTAAAATAAAGAAACTATAGTTTATTAGAGAAGCTAAAATTTTGCCAAAATATTCTTGGTTTTACACAACCTTTCAAAACTCATGTATGAACATTTCAACTGGACAATAGACACTAAAAGTCCCCCAAAACTATATACCACATACCTTGTAGAGCTGATGGGAGTAAAAAGTAGTAGCGTATGGGAGGAAAGATATTACGATGCTGCTTGTTTCTTTGAAGAAGGAACTTTCACCAAGACTTGACAGGAATAATCCAAAACTTATTAGGTTATGCTGGCTGAGACTGCAATGACAGATAATATGCCTTTTTCAGAAAACTGATGGTTCTTTGGAACAATTTGCTAGAAATGGGAAAGGACTTTGTCTCTCACAGCAGCATGCTGCCTCCAGTGCTTCACACAACATAACTACTGAAGCCAAAGTGAAGTGTACTTCAGATCAGTACATTCTTTGCACAGAGCTTTCCACAATAATGGAAGCTACCTCAATTCTAACACAGGTCACTGAAAGAATGTAAATGTAACATCTGTGGTACATTACTCTGTAACACTGCAACTGTGTAGTAATTCTTTAACATTCTTTTGCTATTGCCATGCAATGTGACAAGACATGTGAGATGCAAACAAATCCCACTGGGCAAAGAATATATTGTTTACTTGTGAGCTTTACACTTTTTCTTTACCCAGTAATGATTTTGTTACTTTCACAGGTCTCAGATATTCCTCCTAATAAAGGCTTAGATAAGTTGGATGCAGCACAGCTAAATCTACACCAAAATGAATTTGTAATTCTAATTCTCCTTCTGAAGAATTGCTAATCTCATTCATCACAACTGACTAATTATGCTCATTTACTTATTGTGCCTTTTGACATATTCAAGGTTCAGGAACAATTTTACTTAGCCCAACACATTGCCGAATAGATAGAAGCTAGAGTTCATCTATGAAACATTCACTTCTGAAGACACTTAACTAAAGATGGCCAGATCATCTTGCACAATTTCAGTTCCAGCTGAAAAAACTTCCAGAGTTGTAATAATTTGGTAAATTAATGAAAGGGTAAAGAAGTTTAGTATCTAATAGAACTTCTGATCTCTAAAATATATTCTTGCTGCGGCTGATCCTTTCCAAGCTCATGCCCTCAGTACTTCTTCTAAGGTTTGAAGACTGGTGTGACTACAATCAATTCTATTCCCACTGTCACCATGGTCATTCTTAAACCATGCAATAGGATCAAAAAATCCAAGTCCTAAGAAAATGATCAAAGGAAAAGAAGATCGGGGCTCAAACACAACTTAAAGACTTCAAGATGGCATGAATAATACACAATCATAAACAAAGAAACAAACAAAAAGCTTTCTTCCTTAGAAACAGAAAGGGATTTATCAAATTCTTCTTTTAAGCATTTCCATTATCTTTTCAGGAGAAACAAAGAAATGAGAAACTGTGTTTTATGTGAAACAGGTTCTAGTTATAAGAAGTATAGATTAACAGACAGCAATTTCATGAATTTGGCATCCAAAGATAATATTAAGACTAATCAGTCTTCTGTGGACCATGTAATTTCAAAAACCAAGCTGTGTCTCTTCTGCATTAAGATACCATGGATTTCTCATTTTAATAATCTGATGAAGCTTAAAGATTATTAAGAATTTGCTTCTCTTTACTTGGAAAAAAAGACAGCAGAAAAAACTCCAACAAATGGCTTTTCTTTTTACTGTCTTCTTAGTAAGATAAGCATATTAAGCTGAACTGGAATACAAAGAGATGCAGTAGATTCTGGCTGTTAAGATTCCAGTTCGGTGCACTTTGGAGTTCCTGTGGGACTTCAGGCTCCACTGCAAAATGCAGCATTCAAAATTCAACAGAAGATTAATTGGAATAACAATTTTTGTCTGTGATAGGAAAATAGCAACTTCATCCAACTGATTGATTATGCTGAAACTGAGTCAGAACCAGTGCCTTACACGAATGCAACATACAGGAAGCTGTTTAAAACTGAAACAAGAATATATGCCCAAGAGGAATAAAACCTGGGCAATACAAGATAGTTTCATGCCTTCTTTCGGCTAAACTAACAGAGCACTCACACCATTACTTAAGTCTATGTGGAGAGAGCCGTTTCCACTGTAACTTTTGTGACAGCTGGGATGAAACTCTCAGTTGCATAGGAAAAAGGTCTATACCCCCCATTAGTAATGTTTTTGATCATGTGTCAATACTGTAACTTGTTAAATTAAAGCAAATAAAGCAACAGCCAAAGATACATAAACAAAAATTTCAAATACAACATTATGCATTTTTAAAACTAATAACACCTTTTAAAACAAACTGAGCTTAGAATATGCACTTGCTGTTAAGGCTGAGATGCTATCACCACATCTCCTATTAAGCAACAGGAAACCTCAATACAGATAAACATGTAACCAGCAATAAAAGACCCAGAACTGTAATTATGTAATTAGTATATGCTGATATTGTGTGACACACCCAAGTATTCTGACTTCATCTGTTAATGTTTAACTGGCTTAGTTTCACTTTTCAAGAACATCCCATTTATACAGAACAGTCTTGAGTTATACCCATTCTTTGCTCTTCAACTGCCAATACTGTTTTCTACAGAAAGAAAAAAAACCCCAGCTTTTACTGAAAGCTTACTGAACTTATTAAACTTCAGAAGTTTAAACAGCAGATATAAAATTACCATCAAAGATCAATCATAACCCCTAAACTTGCAGTTGATTTCAAACATTCCTTTTGATAGATTCAGAGTACAGCAAGTTTTCAGAAGTATGAACAGTTCAAATCTCCTCTATTTTTAGGGAAGTTTGTAATAGATTCAATTGGAGACATGAAAACCATTTTAAATAGACATCACAAGATGCATCTGTAGTTTAAAGGTCAAATTTATTAGGAGATTAAGAGATGTATTATACATGAACTATAAATACAGCACAGCTGACTTTATTCACAGTCACACAGCCAATGCCAACCTATTTTGTAGACACTCTTGTTCTTTTGTTCCAAGAAAAATTTGCACCATAAGACTTGGATTTAGGTTTTGGCATCTTCTTCTCTTCAACATCATAACTCCAGCCTAGAGGTTATGGGGTAATGGCAGGGGTGAGACAAGAAACAATGAGAATTATATTCCCAGCATACAATATACAGCAAATGCAATTAAAAGGTTTTAACTTTGTTTTTCAATGTAGGCATCTACTAATCTGTTCCATTCTAGCTGGCAAAGGAGAATAATGAAATGCCATAAACGTGGCAAATGACCATTGTGTGAGATGGCAAGACCTGACCACAGTACAGACCTCCATGCAAAAAAATTGACAGTCATTAATGAAAAGCTCAACAGGGAAGACTGACTGTCCTGTAAGTTCATGGCTTCACAATTCCATAGCACAAAGAAGCACTAAGGATCTGTGTATGTTGGCACAGGAAATGAAAAAGGTAAGAAAAAACATGCATAAAATAACATACATAGATAAATCTCAAAGGCTGAGAGAAAATGGAGACCTTGGAAAGGTAATAGAAAAAGAAGGGCATGAGGACCAAAAAAACTGCAAAAAGCAAAAAACTTCAACATTAGAAAGGAGTTTAATACTTAACATTTTTTATAAGAACATAAAAAAACTAGGAGTAAAAAGAAAAGGGAATGAAGTGATAGAAGACAAGTAAATTATGTGATAGTTAAGCAAGAGAAATGCTTAAAAATGTCAGAAAAGAGGAGGTGGAGACATTAGTGTTTATGTAAATCAAAATGCAAATTGATTGCAGCCTCCAGGTGCCTGGAAAGTTGCCAGGGCAGCACTCAGTATTCCGAAGTTTGGTCTCTTTAGCTGCAATATTTCACTCAAAGTTGAGATACTTCAGTTGAAGCCAGAAGTGGTTAAATATGTAGTTTTAAGTGACATTCATAAGAAAGTACTTTTCTTCCTTAGTTTTAAAACTGAAAGTTGCAAGCCCCAAAATGCTTAACATTTATCTGAATTTTTATATTTAAGGTGCTCACAGTAAACACTCAATACACGTACACATCAAAATGTTCTCTAAGATACACAAGTTGTCATGTCACTGCCTCAGTTTTGCGCATTCACAAACATCACAAAAACATTTTCATGTTTATTAGTCTCGACCTGTGTTAATTTCCAAGTTAATTATTCTCCGTAAGAAACACTGAATAGAGATTTTTAAAACATATTCTTTCCATCTGTGAGAACACTGGCTTTTGCCTCCTGTTATGATTAAAAATATAAGTTGAGTAAACAGCCAGAACTAGATCCAGAGACAGACTTCAGTATTGCAACATTCAACATTGTAACACCTAACATTGAGACACTTGGCTGCTGGAATGGAATCTACAGCCTCAAGGTATTGCTTCATCTTTTTATACACTAGATGGAGAGGGGCCGAGTGCCTCTAGAAGAGATTTGCAACTGCCAGCACAATGACTTGCACTGCCACAGATACCCAAAATGCTTAAGGTTAGTTACATTTAACTAATGACTGCAAGAGGCCACCACATGTGATTAGGTTCCACACTTTGGAACAGACTTCTTCTGACTGGCACTTTGAGGTGCTCACAACAGAGAGCAGAGGTCACTTTCATAAAAATACCAGATGTTGAGTGAAGTTACTCTTGCCCAGAGCCCTGCCATACAAGCCAAGTAGAAAGAAAGCAGATTTCATCTTCACTGGAAGAACACCTGACTAAAGGTTGTTGTGGAGTAGAAAAACTCTCCATCTTTGTTACTTAAGCTGCATGTTTTTAAACAACTGCTTCAGTGATGTCAGGACAAAAAAAGTAGGTCAACAGTCAGAATTTTTAATTTCTTCCAGTTAAAAATATTTCCTCCTTGCCTAGAACTCCAACCATCCTCAGCTGTAATATTTGGACAGAAATGTCTTCTGTTACTGTATCCAGAGCTGCTACACTGGCATTAGAAAACACATCAGATGGGGCAGGCAGAAAGACAGCTTATCTCCTTAAGTTCTTAAGGTGAGAAAGATCTCATAAGTTTACCAACTTTACCAAAATAACCTGCAAACTCCAGAATTTTCAGAAATTACACTACAGGAATTCTTAAGGAATTCTGTCACGGAAAATTTGTGTGGTTCATACAGGAGGAACAGAGAGAGGTAAGTATTAGTGCTCCTGGACTTAGATATGTCTCAATACTATTTTGGTTAAGAAGCTAACTTCCTAATTTCTACAGTCTTTTAAAACCAGAACTAAATAATGTAAAATTTGTATTTCTAGCTAGACATGATATTGAAGCTATCACTATGGAAAATGTTATGCATATATCACATGTATAAATAGAAAGGAAATCACAATTTAGGTAAACCAATATCTACAGAAAAGCTTGGTGCAGTCTCAATTATGGTAAAATTAAGAGTACAAGCTAAATGAATATTCAATTACTAATATTAATACCAAGTCATAGCCTTAGTTTAGATGGTTTCATGCATCTAAATTTCTAGCCAAATGAAGGCATAAACTTCCTACACTGAACAAATGCATTTTACCTGAATCTGTATTTTGAAAAGAAAAAATATAACATCTATAAAGAGATTACATAAACAGGTCATTACATTAATTCTTTTCTCCTGTATACTGTATTGTTCAAGAATTAACAGGAACTATACAGAAGCATAAATGCAACTATACCAAAATCTCCCAATTTTAATTTGTTCATAAAACATTAAAGTACACTAATAAAATTTGACAGATTATCAATGTGATCCTATTAATTTCTTAGAAAACAGAACTTATTTTTACAATAAAATTAGCATTTTAAGTCAAAAAAGTTTACATTCACAGAGGAACAGACAAATTAGATTCTAGCTTTACTATTAAAAAGTGAGAATTAATTGCACATCAAAAATTAAATAAATTGCACAATAATTTCCAAGGTCTCCATTTGTCTCCCGGCCTTTGAGATTGGTCTTTTGTATGTTATTTTATGCCATTTAATGTGCAATACATCTAAACCACATTTCTTAGATGTACAGGTTAATGGAAATGGTTAATGGACCATGTTCGTGGTGCACAACATCAGCCATCTAACAACTTTGCATAATTTAGTCTGATCAAGGAACTTTACTATTTACCCTGAACTAAATATAGTTGAAAGCTGCAGACCACAGGGAAGACTTCTGAAGAACCTTACACTTCATGTGCATTATTCCTGGCTTTGTCTCAATGCAATTAATCTTCTTCACATTCAAAAGGACTAAGCATCAAGCTTAACTTTTTAAGGAAAATAGAGTTGATTTAAAAGGACAAAAAAAAGAAAAAGAAAAGAGAGCAGCAAAAAATTCATGCTAACACTAAAAAGGACCACTAAATATTCAGAAGGCTGAGATTATGGGTACTGTTTGTGGTACCATCATTCTGTCAGGAAATACAAGCCTAACTAAGTTTGCAGACACATTCTCTTTGATATAATATTGGCTTAAAATTATTAAGTGATGATACTGACTTTTCTACTGTCTTCTCCACAAGTAAATAATCATCAAGTGCATGTGTTTAGACTCTAATGCTGGGCAGTTAGGCATAATATCCTAAGTCTACAGATTCCTCATGGGGAGCAGTGAGGGGATGTGCTGATCTCCTCTCTGATGACCACAGACAGGACACAAAGAATGGAATGAAACTGTGTCTGGGGAAGTCCAGACTCAACAATAGAAAAAGCTTATTCACTGAGACAGCATGGTCATGGGAACAGGCTCCCCAGGGAAATGACCAAGACACCAAGCCTCTCAGACTTCAGTGAGCACCTGGGTGATGCTATTGGTCACATGGTTTGCTTTTAGATAGTCCAGAGAGGAGCAGCGAGTTGGACTTGATGATCCTCTTGGGTTCCTTTTACAATAAATCTATGCGTCAACATAGCCAGAAATGAAGTCCAACATGCTTGCTTGGCAGCCAAATTTAGAATTTCTCATTATCAAACATTTAAAAGAACTCGGACAGTTTCCCTCAGTAAGAACTGAAATGCTCATGTTAAGCATTCAGACAAAGATAACACTGCCATGCATCTGGAACACCAAGCCTGGAATACACTTGAACCTGAACCATTTCCTCCAAGACAAGGTCTCATTCAGCTCTCATTGAAAACAGAGATACTTGCAAAAGCATTTTAATATTAGTATCACATTTTAACAACATTAATGGCTGAAACATCTTTCTAGAAGGTGGAAAGTCTAGATTCAATGCCTTCAGCACCTCTGGAAATATCCATCATTCCCATTTTTCTCCTCCTCATGTAGAACACTAGCGTTCTATCATTTCTGCAGAACAGAGGGAAGGTATTTATCCTGCACTTATTCTGTCATTAATATTTTGAGATCAAGATTGCCTATGGAAGGATAAATCCCTCATAGCCCATGCATACAATACGTACCATTTTTTTCGGCAAAAGCAATGGCATCTTCTTTAGTAGAGAAAGTAAGAACCATGTTGGATAAAGGATCAGCTCTGTAAGTAATCAGATAATAATTTTTAGGCATTTTGAAAATAGAAAAAAATTATATCTGCATCACAAATGTTAAATCAAAGGCTGTATTACACAGCTCACTGTGGTATGCCAACTCACAAACATTTAAAAGACTTTGAAAAATTATTTTCAGGGTCAACACTTTCTGCAAAGTTGTTTTACTCTTTCACTATGTGAAACTTCCCTCACAACTACTTGCAAAAATTAATTGGGTTGTTAGACAAACATGTCTAACCACTTCCTAAGGTTATAGTACAGTGCTCTAAAAGATTCTTTAAGTCTGTAAAATCCCTCTCTTTTTGTAAGATCAGGCGGTTTAAGGTAATCCTGAACATTTCAAGAAGACCAAGAGACTGTAGAGCAGCTAGAGGAAGAATAATCTCAGACAGAAAAGAGCAGAATACTGAAGTGAACAGAGAAGGAATTAACCAGAAATGGAAAAGTACAAAAAAAGTATTGAGAATTCTGCTTTGGCTGAGGCCACATGACCAGCACAATTTATTCCTACACAGCAAGCAGATCACAGGCCGCAACTGAAAACAAATCTTCAAAATGCAAACTGCTGGTTAACTAATTACATAGTGGTTAGTTTTAGATGACCAGCTATTCCTCAAATGCATGGATGAAATACCATAAAGGTTTTTGAATTCTCAGTTAAAATACAAAATTGCCTTATTTGTCGCTATAAAAGCTCAATTTAAGAATAATGATAACGGATGGGGGGGAAAAAAAGCAGGAGTTCTAACTCTTAAAGAAATGAGATACTGGTTGTAGCAACACAAAGATAGATAAAACCTCCCTGAGACAACACCGCCTATGAGCCTGGGAGACAACTGGAATGACAAGACCAAATTGCAAAAACTATTGAAGGAGCTGCCTCTCAACTGTTCTCTCTTTGAAGCTAGAAGGATAAATGAAGAGAAAAGACTGAAGATACACTGAACTCTCTACAATAAAGGGCAAAGCCTGGAGAAGGGGGAGGGGAAAAGGGGAAATCTTGCTTCCAGCAAAGACAACAATGTAATTTTATCTGATGTACACATGGAAAAATGGAGTTCACTATATATCCAATATATTCCACAATAAAAAAAAACCAAAAAACAAAAAAAACCAGAAACAAGCAAAAATAACACAACAAACAAACACACAACCAGGATAAAGACAGAAATTATACTTTTGCAAGCCACTGTGATAGGCTCTCTTAAAGACATTTAAAGAGCACTCTTATAACAGCAGTTAAGTGAATTAGGAGCTAAGAGTTAGTTGATGACATGACCAGTGGAGAATCAAGTGGCCTCAGTGTACTGCAATATTGTGACAAGTTTTACTTATCATTATTTTCTTCCATGATTGGGGTTAGAAAAATCTTTTCAACACTGCTAAAAAGGAACAAAGAAGCTTTAAGTCTGAAATGTAGTGAAGAACCAGTGACTGCTCAGACCCACAATTATGGCAAAAGCCTTCCACGACAGAGGCAGTTGGGAAATGATAATTGTGCAGAAATTATTAATTCTGTTTTATGTGGAATTATCCTTCATTCAATTTAAATACATTTCTGATTTATTTCCATAAATGAGCTATCAATGTAAGAAAACTGGATTTCATGATGCTCAGCATGATGTCCTGATAGTGCCAGTAGTACCAGTGCTCCAGAATTTCCTATGCCTACTCCCAACTGTTCTATCAGTCACTGAAAACTAGGATTCCATGTTTTGTTCTCTTATGAGATCTTATATAGTGAAAACTTTGCACTTCCCACATTTCTTTGTTTACAGCTTTATATTAAAAGGTGTACTCAAGAACAATCTTTAGGCATTCTTATAACAAAACCTCCCAAATAAAAGTAAATGCCATTTTCACTGAAAAGAAAGGCCAAATAGCCAAGAAACAACAAGTATAAAAAAACTCCAACCCCAAATAAGACTGTAAAATTACAGAAATATAGGAAAGACCTACAGGTAAGTAGGTATATTGAGTTCAGAGAAAAGAGGGCTTAAATATGTAGACTCTAAAGAGCCCTAACCCACTAATCTCATTACATTATTCAAAAGTAAATGCACAACTGTCTAAGGAATTTTCTTTCCAGAAATTAAATCTCAAGAGAAGAAACTCTTAGGTATTTTTGGGCATTGAATGGTAACATTAGAGTGTACACTAACACTTTTTACAAGAATGCCTTAAAAATGAACAGATACAAACTATATTACAACACCTTTAACCTAGCAGTGTCAATTCTCAACAGAGAGCCTTTTTTTTATCCTACCTGGAGCTTGCCTATCCATGAGATATTCCTTTCCCTACTCAAAAATAAAAACATATGTGGAGCTTTGTCAAATTTTTGAGAAATCAATGCAACAGGAAGACTTGATTTCAGAGTTACTTTGAATTAAATTTCAGACTTACTTTGAATTAAATTTCTGGATACATTTATGTTACATATATAAAAAAATAATTTGTTATTTGATTCAGAATGTTAATAGATCTCAAAAAATGCATCCTGAAATTATTTCGTATTTAAGATTTTAAAGTTTTTTTTCATAGAATTTTGTATTCTTTGATGATAAGTGCTAGTATGATTGTAGCCAGATATTTTCAGTACACATTGTGCTCTTTCTGAAGGTTGAAAAAGAATCTCTAGTGGTTGATTTTGGTTTATGCCTAATAATTAACTATTCTGAATATGCCTCAAAGGAGACTGCTCCAAATCAAAATAACAATGTTTTCAGAGGAATTGCTGGCATAGTTCTCAGAGTTTACAGGAATTCTAACCACAGTGTGAAATGTACGTACTGTATTCATATAAGAAAAAAAAAAAAAAAGATTTAAAAATTAGATGCATACAAGTTGCAAGTACATTTCCAAATTACAGTATATTTAGGTAAGAGCAGTACCTTTCTGGTTTTTTTGTGTTTTTTAGAGGTTTTAATATTAATATTGACAGTATTTTAACAAATAGAGTAATATTTTAAACAACTGGGCTTGTTGTGGTGTTTTGTTAGTTATGACTTGTCCTTTTAGATCCATAGAATAAAAAAAAAAAAATGGAAGTGTTGCTGTTTTTGTTTAAAAGATGTCACTGAGAGCTGAGAATGATTTACTACTTTATGTAACTTATGACATTCTGGCCCTGATTCTGCCACACAGTAACATCAGCACAGTGTAATCACTGAAAAGTCTAGTTGTTAACATCTTTCTCAAACTCTCCCAGATGATGTCGTGAGCTTTAAGAATGTGCTTTTAAAGTTAACAGATCATAAATCATACAACAAACAAACCCAACCACTTACATAAAGACTGTTATAATACAATCAGATTTAAAGGTAGAAAGGCTATTTCAAATTGAGATTACTAGTGATTACTATATTACTAGTAATGTACAAGAAAAGTATTTTTAAATTCAGTAAGTACTCACGTAGATGCCCAGCCCATTAAAGGGTTTTCCCAGCGCTCCCTGTTATCAAATTCCATCTTCCATTTCTTTGTATTGTTAGCTCCTGACTGCATTGCATTACGTGCTGGAACAAAAATGTGAACTTTCCTGGTTTTGATGTGCTCATCTGGAACACCAGTTAAAGTAGTGATATCCTAAAAAAAAACATAATGTGACTTGTTAAAAAAGGGTTTGTAAGAGACGTGCAAAAAATACTG
The DNA here is from genome assembly GCF_903797595.1 of Erithacus rubecula. NCBI lineage: Eukaryota > Metazoa > Chordata > Aves > Passeriformes > Muscicapidae > Erithacus > Erithacus rubecula. The sequence continues at coordinate 17,016,473 of NC_136661.1, forward strand.
CTTATGTTTTTTACATGATTTCATGCTTTATTTTTAAAGTTACAAAAGTTGAAAAAATTTAGAAAAATACATTATGATTTCAGCCGAACACAACTGAAGGCGATACATGTTAGGGCTGCTATAATTCTGCTTCCCCTGGCTAAGTTAGGTTTTGCTTGGATCAATTACCTCAGCTTGCTTATCTCCCATCTACAAAACAACTAGAGCCAGAGGAGGGACAGGACATTTTCACCCCATCCTTCTCTGTCCACAGCTGCTAAGTCAAGACTGCTTCAACTTGCACCAGCAAAAGCAAATGTGGAAAAGTGAGAACACTTTCTTCCTTCAGGAAAATATTAGAGTGCAGACTGAAACATTGACAAATTTCAAAATTTTGCATTAGCATTAGGAGCCTAAACCTCACATGAACAGGACTATTTACCAAAATACTTGCCAGCCAAGTACGTGTTGCAGTGTAAGCGCTTTCCCTTGGGCTTAACTCTGTATGTTGTTAAGAGACACCAACACCTATGCTGGCTCAAGAAGCTATCCTTAGCATGAAGGAAGAGGCAGAAGGTAATATCTTTAGCACAATATGCTACTGATTCTTTGAGACTGCAGAGAAGGTACTAGAATTCAAGTCTTATCTGTCTAGCCATTAGTTATTAAATAAAGTTGACCCTCTCTTCATGTTTCAAGTTATTACTCAGCATTTGACAGTTCTGTGGATGTTCAAGATCAAGAGAGGGACATTTGATGCTTGGCAACATCCCCAGTGTATTGTGAGGGACAAAATTATTTAGGAGATTTCAATCTTCAAAGAAAAAAAAATATTTGTAACATTGTATATAACCAATAGTATGATGCCCTCCTCTATTAGGGAGGAATAAGCCTTCCAAATAAACCTAACAAAGATAAATCCTTCAAACCAGCCTAAAAACATTAACTGACTTTAACAAAGCATAAGATAGGGAAAAACCTCACAAGAATTGCTGTGAAAAATTACCCTCAGCAGCATCTGATATAATTAAAGTGAACATTCTTGCTAAAAACTAAACAGTAATTATGCAAAATTAACCTGTCAGTTCACCCTAGTAAAGACTGAAATCAAACATCAAATCCATCTCTAAGGAGGTTAAACTACTCCTGCTCCTTACATACTTAAAACACCAATGGGAGCTCCTCAGTCTCCCTTCCTGCCCTTCCCTCCCCTTCCCTCCCCTGCCTCCCTTCCCTTCCCTCTCTCCTGGAACAAGTAGTAAACTGGTAAAAGTCCAGAAAACTGCACTAAAACTTAGGACATATTGAACTCATCCTGACAGTATTGCCATGTCTTGAATGAAAAGATAAGTTTTGAATAGAACGCTGTCATTTTACATAAGATGTACCTATTAACTTTATGGGATTTCATGACAAACTTGAAACTTCCTGATGCAGTCACTAGACCATCCTTTGAAACACAGCAGTTATCATTTTCAATTTTACTTCAGAAAATTTGGGAGATCAGTCCCTTAAAGCTGTAAAAGGGAGGAAGTTTAAAGCATTTTACTTGCATTTGCAATGAGGATAGCAGGGACAACAAACAAACATCCACACTAGTTTTCCAGCTTCTGACATTTCTATTCAAACTCCTACAACTGTAGAAGTATCTTAACAATTCCATTATAAATGCTTTCATTAGGGCCAAGTCACACTTATTTTTACTATGAGTCTAGCCATGATATGAAAGAGAAGCGGTACCAGCTACTGGAATGTTGCAACATCTAAGTAAAAATACCTTTTGACAGATTGCCATTTCTCACTGCTGAAGCTTCAACTGCAATTTAGGAGGAAATTTGCTTAAATTTTTCTGACTTGAATTGGCAAAGTGCTTTGTTTAATGAAAAGGAGTTTTTACCTGCAGTAAAGTTCAGTTGGGATGGAACGTTTCAATTTGCTTATTTATACAAATAGGCTGAAATATTAGCCTTTATTTCTGTATTTAACAAACATGAGAAAAATATAGTAATATTCACAAAAAAATTTCTTTTTCTGCCCTTAAACAATGGTATATGCAAAAATGCTGAGATTGTTACTTTCAGATAGGTAAACTTCAAAATAACTCAAATTTATTTTATTTTTTTACTATTATTACATTCAGCAACTCATAAGTTCATTATGAATTGTATGCTTCAGATTTAGAAGTTTTTTAATTCTTCCAGAATAATCTGGAACTACTAAAATAAATATACTATGTTAAATAACATTATGGACATATACTATTTTTACTTTTGAAGACTTAACATCAGAAAATCATAAAAATATTATACAGTGCATACAGAACACAATCTAAAAGGAGGATTAAAATCAGCAAATGCTATATTTATGAGATAACCATAGTAAAGAAATGCCTAGACTTGTTTATCTGGATGAAAGTAAAACCAATACCCCAGACAAACCCTTCAAGCTATGTTTTTTGGGTACTCAGCTGGCTCTAAATCAAGGTTATTTCACTAATAATATAGGATTAATCCCATAAAAATCTTTTCAAACAGAAAATTAAAAATCAAAACCTGCCTGCTTTCCAAAACTGAAATATCTACATGGTGTTGCTAGCTCTCCAAACTTACATTCATTATAGCTAGAGTTTTCATGCCTTCTGGGAATCAAGCAATTATTTATTGACATCTTCCCCATTTTAAAAGCTGGCAATTGAACAGACAGTTGTTAGGACAATGAGTTTCTGGTTGCTGAAGCTCAAGTTGTCCTGACATAAAATCACTGATTTTGCTTGCTCTAGACATGTAAGGTACTGTGCATAGCTGAGCTGTTGCCAAAGATATGGAATAAAAAGGCTTGGCATCTATCACATACTTGACACCTAAAGAGCACAGAAGCTCTAAGATTCCTATTCCCTGTAGGCGCACTCTTAGTCTAGACAAACTGATTTCTCACACTTTTAAAATGCATTACAACACTCTATTGTGATCATTTCATCCACACAGCTCCAGCTAGTGACAGAAGAACCTGTCCTTTAAGCGACATTTCAATGGGCTAAAGCTCCCGCTCCAAGATGCCATTAAAACAATATAATACTTGAAAAGAACTATGCTGCATTGGGTTGAACTCTTTACTGGGTCTTCAGTGCTTTGTTCTGAGTTTAAGTTCTCATTGAAACTACCTGTGAACCAACTTTTCAAAACAAAGATATTTTTGACAGCTGTTTTTTTTTTTTTAAGTGTTCCTTAATGAATTTTGCTGTATTAGCATATTAAAATACTAGTGAGGTGTTCAGCATTCAAAATATTAAACACATTAGATGACAATATAAAAGACTTGAGATTTCAACTATATAGGTTTACAAAAAATTAACGACATTTTTAAAACAGGCACCTAAAATTTTGTTTTTCTTATTATATATACATAGTAAGCTCTGATTTTATATTTTTTGTAACATTTTAATACTAATTTTGAGGCATTTTGTGTCTCCTTGGAATAAGCTCAAAGGAACAAACCACTTTTTTTAAACAGCAGAAAATACATAAAATTTCTTACAAACATAGTGGTTTTTCTTTATTACAACTTTATTATAATTTAAGAATATTCGTTCATGGTGGAAAACCTGCTAAAGATGTTCTGGGAAGGGTAGTAACAAACGAAATGTGCTATACAGCAATAAGAAAAACTGATTCACAGAGGCAGTGTCAATGAAAGCACTATTCAGCACGAAGATGACTTTTAAAGGAAACAAGAATATCCTTTTTTTAAGTACTCCACTAATAGCAGAAATTCCAAAGGGGACAAGAAATGGAACTCTCTAATTAAAGGAGAGAGACAAAATGATTGAAAGTAGCTCTGAAAACAAATGGTTTTGAATAGATGGGTCAGGTGTGCATAAAGGTGTCATGTTTCTTCTATGGCATTTCCTTTGCCATGAAGATAGAAACTGTACATAGCCACTATTAACTACCTACAGTTTAGCATTCCCCCCCTCCCTTTTTTTTTTTTAAATAAAGGAAACAGGGAACAAGCAATGGGAAGTTGATGTCAAAACACAGAAAAACCTCCCAGCAAGCTTCCAGCAACCACCCAGGATTTAGAGTCCTGCTAGCTGCTCTCTTTTCAATACCAGAATTTCACACATTTCAATGACCATTATGACTTCAAAGAATCAAATTTTCATCATTGTCCGTCATCTGCCGGTTGATTTGTATAAAGGAGTTCTTCTGCATGCATTCCAGACAAAGGGCTCCTTACTTTCGTGGCTATATATCAAGTTTAAAAGTTCTATTTGTGACAGTTGTGTCTGTGGTAAATTAGAGTAACACTGAAGGAGTGCAGCTGCTCCACAGGAACCTCCTTTTTGGCATCATTTCACTTAAATAAAAACTGAATAATTAGCTTCTGCCTTTATGAAACCACAAAAATGCCACTGGCCTTAGCAATTACTTCCGGTTGCCCCACCTACTTAACCTCAATAGTTTTACACTTGTTGGAATGGAGAGAAAGTAGAAGGTTTTTGTACTTTATAGGAGTTTACAACAGCTTGCTCTCTTCCCCTCCCCAACATGTTTCACCAGACTAACTACGTAAAGTTTTGCTATAAATTCATGTTGCAATTCACTTTATTTAGAAGTTGTTATATCAAAGCACAGAACATCTTGCATAATACCCACAAAGTAGCTGCTGTGAAAAAGGTTTTTTACTTAATGTGCTCAGCTGCTTAATTGTAAGTCAGGATCAGAACATTTATATTTCCACATTTCAGTGCAATATTTTTGAAGGAAACACGAGAACAGAATCTGCTATGTAAACTGCAAATGGAAAAATGGAGCAGAATGAACTAAACGTGGTCAGACAACATTTATCTAACAGCCACAGACAAAATAAGGGGAAAAAGCATATTTGCCCTTAGGAAACTTTGTATCATACAGGATACAGTTTTCTTTCAGGCTTCACAATCATTTTGCATTATCACAGTAAATGGTGAACAACATGGTATTACTCATAACATATTCTCCTATGTAGCCATCCTGCAGAATGACTAATAAAGAAGCTGAAAAAAGCACCTAAAGAACTGTATTTTTAAAAGGAAAACCAAACATTGTAAACAGGAAATAGAATTTGACAATAACCAAGATTTCATGAAAGCTTCCATTTAAACAAAATCTTTTTTCACAAGCAGTTTTGAAAATGGAGAAAAGTAGGTCTAACAGAAGCAGAAACCACCAAATTATTGAAACCAAACTAAGTCCACTATAATACTTTTTAGATTGCTGACTGCCATAATGCAAAGGAAGTGTCAGCATCCAAAACAAGCACTGGTAGCCTCAGCATTTCTATTCATCAGTTTGTATTTCACAGCTGATGCAATACTAGAGCAACCATGATGTCAGAGCATTCACTGCAGTTGCAAGAGCTCCTTAAGAACTTCCCTGTAGTCCTGCTCTAAAGGCTCACTATACTTTCCCATTATTTTACATGCTTAATATTATTCTATACTTGCTTGTATGAGATACTACAAATAAAATGGTGTAACATATTCCACACACCATTAAATCAGCATCTCCTTGAATCTGTGATTTGAAAAAAACATTAGGAAAGAGCAAATAGGAGTAACAACTGGAACATGACTTCACAGTAATAAGTAGAAAACATCCTTCTCACCAGTCCTTCTTTCACATCTTTAAAATACTTCAGTAGAAGTCTACAGTACATCTCCAAATTTTCTAGTTACATCTCCTTCAAAAGTCACAGAAAATTGGGATTTATAAAAGTGATTACTGGCAAGTTATGGGAAAAGCTGCTGAGTTGTGCTTTTGCTTGTTGTAGCTTAAACTACAACACTGGAAAGAATAACAAAAATCTATGATTTTGCACTTCCCAGTACCCTGACAAGACGCAAAACACAGAGGCATTTTTTTCTTTACACAGTTGCAAAAAATACCAACCATTTAGCCTGCATTCTGATGGACAAGTAAACAACACCTAAGTCCCACTTTCAGCACTGACAGATTTTTGCTTGTTCAGTATCATTCTTCTGCCAAGAAATAACCACAATAAACCAAAATGTATTAAAACTGTACTTTTTTCCTGTAGCAGTATGTCTTGTCTGTGTAGATGTCTGGGTAAATAATAAGATGTTAAAAAGAAAGGAAATCAAACAGCTGAGTTTACACTTTGGTTTCTCTATATATCTATATTAAGAAAATCATAATTAATTAGAGGAAAGCTGGAGCAGTCAGGGGCAAAGAGTATATTTCATAAAAATAGATTGATGTTGCAACTAGTACTCATAAGAGACTTCATTGCAGATGCAATGTTCTTCAAATTGACAACATGACAAACAGCTTGATTATCTTGAACAAGACGGAAAAAGTCTGAATTACAGAAGATCTTGCAAACTACTTTTTCTTTTAACCCAACAATATTTAGAGAAAGCATACTTTCTAGCTCATCCAAGCATATGTAAGAAAATTGTGCTTGTACACACAGACAAGTTGCTAGGTCTTTTTGTGAGGCCTTTCAAAAATATGGTTTTCTACAGTGTATGTATTTCGAGCACTTTATTAGAATTCACAATGCTCAGATTAAAAAACATGCAAGAAAATCAATTAGTGAAGAACAAGACTACAGCCACATTTTTAGATGACAGACTTTCAAATCAAAGAAGAGGCAGTCTTACTTTACCTGCATTTAGAAAATGAGAGGGTAACCAGACAAGTGAAACAATCTGATTTATCTTAAAATAATTTATATTATGGTAACACTTCCCTAATTTACTACCATAAGCAACTGCTCTTGCAGACAGTATTTCTCAGTGGAAAACAGAACAGGCAGGAAAGAACTTGGAAAGAAAGCAGACAGAAATACTAGCCAACAGACACTACCTAGGATAAAGAACTTTGCAGCTATTACTCCAGTTAGTTCAAATTTGTATATACTATTAAATAAATAGCATATGGAAGTTTACTTATAGTTCAGTGATGCCATGTTTTTCAAACCTAATTTATTCACTTTGCAGTTCTGATTATTTAGAATACAATCCTAGCGTAAGTCACAGTAAAGAAGACTGTTTGCAAAGCCAAACACAGTATTCAATATTATCTTGGTGAATTATTCATTACCAATGGTTTATAGTCTGTACAATCCAGTTTTGATCATGGACACCAAGAGCCTTAACCAGAAGTTCAGGATGAGGTCTTCATATCTGGAGTGAAAGCCAAAATTCAGGCTACTTGTGAACTGGAAATAATATATGTATTTTTCTGTGTTTCTATTTCTATGCTATTTTAATAAAATACTTTCTTCTAACATTCACTAAAAGTTATGTGTATTTACAAAGTAAACCATAAGCATATTACTTAAATGGATTATTAAGGTTACTATTTTTCAGGAAGAAGAAATTTTAAAATTATGATCAACTTTATGCCCATCTGAAAACCTTACAAAGCTTTTTTTAAAGTACCAATTAAGAAAATTTCCAAGTAAGGCCCCAGTAGAGTTCTCAAATTCAGGTACCACTCATTTCATAATCTTCAGCTTTTGGAAATGCTTTCAATTGATGTTAAATACGTGGCTCTTTCTCTAAGCTCCCTTATCCATTGGAGCTGCAAAAGAGCAGAACAGGAAAGAGCCTGCAAGGAACCAGGAAACTACTTACACACAGGTACTGGAATTGTTGCTCTGAGGCAGAAATACCTTGGGCAATTCCTAATCTAACCTGGACAGCAAATATTCTAAGGTCTGACCTGTTGAGTACCCATTTGGAAGTACATCAACACCTTAGGAACTGAAAATTCTGGTAAGACGTTTTTATTATGAAATCATAAGAAAAATTGTCACTTAAATGAATGAAACACTAATAGTGAATTCTTTTTTAACTAATTAACAATGTCCCAGGGCTGGAAACTAGAGCAAAGAATACTAAAATTTAAATCCCATTATCATGCCTTTTCTAGTGTTCTTTTCCTTTCACCTCACAACTACCAATTAATTAATTCCCCACTGAATGGTAGCTATGGAGCAGCATTTAACTGTAAGGTTTGAAATTTAGCAAACTATTTAGGTTTCAGTCTATTTATCAAAGGTGAGGGTAAAAAAAAAGGCAAAAAGTAGTGTTTTAAAGTTTAACTTGATAGTTCTGTCACACTACTGTATGGTCTGCTACTAAGAACAGTATCAAGAAATTCAACCAATGCCTGCCTTCATTGTGATGCATGTTCTCTATTCTTCACATCTCCTTTTCAGAGAAAATTATTTCTGTAACAGATCTCTGCCCATACAGTTACAAGTGGGGTGAGACACAGGAGAGAAAAACAGAAGCAAATCCCCAATCAAGAAATGCAAATTTAGAGCAAAATCCCTGTTAGTGCATGCTTTTTAGAAGAAGAAAAGTAGCACTTAAGAAGCTACAAGGAAATCAGACCTGTTAAAAGCTGCCCCTTACCCTAAAGCAGGATGTAATGCTTCTATGTAATATGCATGCACTTTAGAAGTTGAAAGAAAGTGCTAAATAGTGTACATAATTTCCATACACAGCAGGTAGTGAAGCAAGAAAAGAACTGACACAGTTACCCTCATTAAAGAGATGCACAATAGAGAACTGTTATGCAGTGTTAGCATATTGAAGGTCTGTGCATCAGGGATGTTGCGGCTATTAACAGCTTAAATGTTCACTGTATTTTGTTAATTAGTGCATATAGCTTTTAAACCTTAACTGTGTTTTAGGAGGTTCTTTTCTAACAGTATCGCAGTCATTACTGTGGGGATGGAAAGGGTTGATGGAGCTTCAGCTGTTTCAATATTATCAATAAAATATACTTAGTACCACTGGACAAATAGGTTTATTTTAATTTATCTATATAGCTAGTTAGAAATGATGGTTCCAAAAATCTCTCTCTAAAAAAGCTGAATCATAACTAGAACATATTCGTATTATTTCCCAACTGGTTTTAGTTTATTATCTCTAGAATTACTGTAAATAGTGCTTTGGACTTTATATGCTGGGCCTTTACTTACAGGACAGAAATCATGGTCATATATTTTCCAATAAAATAGGGAGAAATCCATCATTAAATAAATTCAACTTGGTACACTACATGTTTCCTTTCAGTTTTCCACTACTGTGGAGAAAAAAATCAAAGGAGACAACAATGTACAATTGTGTTTACTAAATGGTGATAAAAAAGTAAGAATTTGTATTGGAACCAGACATTAGAGAGAAGATATTCAACTTCTGACTCAACAGATGCCGAATGAGTTGAGTCAAGAATGCTTTCAAATATGGTCAATGCAGCAAAAAAAAATGTGGTCCTAAGAAAAAACACAAACCAGCAGAATAAAAAATAAAGTATTAATGCAAGCTAAAATATTTATTTTAAAACAGCTTCTGCCTGGTTAATATGATACTCAGTAAAAACTTCAAATACATGATTTATACAGATGTTGGCCTACATAGGAAAACAAATACTTATTTTTATATGTGAATTTATGTGCACTTCCAGAAAATTAACTGATAAGTAAAACCAACAACTTCTGCAAAAATTCTAATCCAAATTACTAACCAGTCATAATTTTTCAGAAATATCTGCAACATAATTAAAGCATTTTTTAAAAATATACTGTCTTTGGTTTGTCTTACCAGCATTTTATGGAAATTCCTTATCGCTCTGCTCCTTCTCATTTGTTAATAGGATAAAAGTTATTTTCCCACCTGCAAAGACTTTCTTTTGCTTTAAACTTGGAGTGAGTAGAACTGAGTATGCCAAAACAGATACACAAGAGACTAAGCAATTTCTCTACAGTGCGTAATTCATAACACAAGAGCTAAATGTCATACTAAAATTCTGGATCTGAGCATCAGATGTTCCATCCATGGTCCATGTCTCCACTAAATACAGGTTAGCTTTGCCAGTGTGAAAGTACTTCAAAGATATTTCACAATGCCATCAAGAATTTGAAAAAGATCTGATTCCATCATTGATGATCTGAGTCAGAAAGCACTGAAGAAGCCCCAAGCTCTCTCTTAAGCATTAAACTATCCCATTAAATTATCAGGCTTTCCAGACAAGGAAAGCCTTTCCTTTTTGATTTGATAAAATGATTCAGCTAGAACTTCATGACTAGAAACAGATTTCATGTCTGTACATGGAACTTTCTTAGGATTTGTGATTTTCTACTATTTCTTAGGCTAGAAGTTGTGGTCTAAGTCTACAAGTTAGTACCACAGAAATGCAGAAAGACACACTTGAATGCACAGAAAAACGAGCACTGTACAGGGAGTTTATTCACTATTCCTGAGAAGACAAAAATAATTCATGCCATCTAGGAATGTAACATGGGACACTAACTTGGGTGTTTTAGAAAAGGTTCAGATAATGGAACTGTTTTATGAGAACATGGAAATACCACTCTTTAAAACGAAAAACCAATGAACAAAACAGTTTCAAAAAATGATGTTACTTCTTACTCCTCTTGATTACTTGATTGAATCAATGACTTACTTTTATTTTTCCAGCAGATTAAAAACATATTTTGCATATTCAGACTTCCAAAACCAAGTAAGTATTTGCATGTTAAATAACCCTTTGAAATCCAAAGTAAAAACTGCACAATGACACCCCTTTCATTTGTTCTGAGCAGCCATCACAGCAATGTTATCAGAAACATTATTCTTTGACAGAAAATTAAATACTATGTAATGGGATAAAAAAAACCACCTACATACTTTTCAAAAAGACATTATTTTAACCAAGTGCTCTAGATTGAAGCCTTGAAATTTTTGTAAAATAATGCTGTATGAAGGAAGTGCAGACAAAACAGACACTCAAAAGGGTTGTGTAACCTCAACACTCCTCCTTCCAACAGCCAGCAGAGAGCACTACTATGTACCAAAAGAAAAGACCTTCAGACCAAAGAAATCAAAATCTTTTATCCCAGCCTAAACCCAAAATAAGCCTACATAGGGATGAGAGGGAAATTGCCTTCATGGATGCAACAACTGATCACTTTATACAGGGTTCTGAGCTACCTGCAAAATGTACAGTTTTCTAAACTGAGCACCACAATTATTTACAACTGAACTTTAGTAACAGCAATATTCACTGCTCTTGGAAGACAGATAAAGGTGATGGAAATTTCTTTACTTGGACTGTCAGAGTTATAGAAAGCTTCTTTATCACAGGGAGTAACGTGTTGCCTACAGACATTCTTACAGAAATCACCTTATCAGCCAACTGGGTTTTCCAAACCAAGCTTCATCAAACTACAGCTGCTTACAAAAACAAGTTGTAGCAAGTACTACAGACTGAATTGAGCTAGGATAGTCCAACTGAGGAGGGATTTAATTGCCAAACAGCAAAATACAGTAAATATGCAGAACTGAAAATATGTACATAACTAGATAAACCGGTAACTGCACCTGAGCTTGTACTGTAACTAAGCCCAAATGCAACTACCAACCATAACTATAAAGAAGGATACAATAATTATTTCAATTAGAAACAAAAAAATCAATGCGTAGAAACAAATATATACTGTGGCAGACAAGAATGGTGTACATGAAATAAGAAAGGTTATCACCATTTCCAGAATCATTAAACCCTTCATATATTACATTTCATTTAATTTGCTTTTTTAAGTTAGAGGTGTTTAAGTTTTAAGGTGTTCTTCTCCCCAAAGTAGTATTTCTTAGTCTTCTCTGGGTGAGAGAGGTTGGGAAATGGGGGAGTGTGGGCAGTTTAAAACAGAGAAATAGAAAAATAACTTTTTAAAAGACTATGTTTTGCAGCAAAAATGCAGTTTCACACAAATTATTGGTGACTGCAGAGTAAAGGCCTTTAAGCATTTAACCCTATGCAAGTCCACTCTTAAATTAGTTTTACTAGATGTGCATGTGTTTTCACTTCCTAATGGTCTTCTCTTTTGAATATTTTACTTTTACTGAAGTAACTAATTTTGAAATAATTCTAGAATGCAGTTTTATACCTTTATCAGACTCTAGAATCATTCAAACACCAGAGCAGTTAAACACAGAACTGCAGATGATCAAATGAAAACAAAACACTTTTAAAAATCTTGTATCTTGTACAACACTATACAAGTGTGCTGATCACCTGCTTGCTTGACACAACCATGATGGAAGTACTTCTGCAAATCACAGGCTTCATTTGCAAAGCCCCATTGCACAAAACTAGAAACTGTTTCTCAGTGTATCTGCAAAGTAAAGGATGGGAAAGAATCTTTATTAGCCTAATTTTACATAACAGCTTCATTATTTTTTATTTATTTTTCACTATTCTGAAGCAAAATGCAAGCTGCTGATCTAATTTAGAGGAAAAATATATAGAAGGAAGACAAGCCACAAGAGGAAAATCTAAGGCTAGGGGGAGGGAATGAGTAATACTAAACTCCCACCGAAACTACCATCATGGTCCTGTGTATGCTTTGAATATGACAAGTTCTTATCAGAGTTATTCATATATAGAAAAGCTTGTAAATTAGATTCCTCATCTACAGAGCAACACTGTCCTGAATTGAATCCTTCATGGTAGCCACTTGAATAAATACTGCAGCTAGAGTGGATTAAATAAAAGATTATTGCAAATTCTTTTATCCCATTAAGGCAATTTAGAAACAGCTACACCTCACCCTTAAGGAATTAACCCAGAATGGGTTAACAGCATCTTGAAAACCAAAACATAGAACATGCACTATATCCTTATTATTTAGCACAGTGGTAATGCTTGGAGAATTCTTGGCTGAAATAGTTTCAATAAAAGAAAATCTAGTAAGCCTGTCCTTAATAAATGCATACTTTACCAAGTGTTTCTCTTCACTGATTTGCAAAAACAGCTTCTACACACAGTCTTCAATGCAATGTCATACTGTCTCACACATAACTTTATGACACATTTCTTCTTTGGTTTTCAGAGTAAAGTGTATTATATACTCTCAGTTCTTGGGAAAGCAAAGATTACACTTTCAAATGCATGTTAAAGCGTGATTTGCTATGTCCTTTGTTTCATAGCACTGTAGACCATCAGACTGAATTTTGAAGAAGTTTTTCATCATTCCAGACTATTTTTCACTTGTTTGTATATTTTACTTTGAGCTGCAGTATTATCACTGTTTATTATAGTAAAGTCTATGGTTTTTTAATCAAACAAAGATTATACAATTTCACTAATTTTTAATCCTAGCCAAAATTGGGATTTGGATAGTGAACAAACTATGACTCAATCCTGAAAACACCGTGTAATGTTTGCTAATAACACGGTCTTCCAGAAAAAATGGACCGGAGTGTTTCCACACCTTTTTTGTGGAAAAGGTTCATATTCCGAGAATCCTATTAATACACTGTTACTCCTGGATTATCTAGTACTAAAGATTTGAAACAGATACTAAATGATACCTCTATGCAGCCAAAATGAAGCTACTAAGATTCTTGACACAGATTTCACAATATTAATTAGAATCACGGAAATCACTGCAAAGTCGCGTAAGATAATTGAATCCAATTGTTAACTCAGCACAGCCAACCCATCACTAAACTATGTCCTCAAGTACCACATATACACATCTTTTATACATCATCAGGAATGGTGACTCCCACATCCTGAGGCAGCCTGTTCCAATGCTTTACACCCTTTCCTGTGAAGAAATTTTTCCTAATATCCAACCCATTTCCTCTTCTCCTATGAACTGCTGCTTGGGAGGAGAGACCAATTCCATCTGGCTGTATCCTCCCTTCAAGTAAGGAACTTGTTCCTTTTTAGGGAACAATGATGTGTGCTCTGAGCTTCCTTTTCTCCAAGCTAAACACCCCCAGCCCCCTCAGCTGCTCCTCACAGCACTGGTGCCCCAGACCCTGCCCCAGCTCCATTCTGTGAAAAAAATTCTCCCTACTTTCCAACCTAAAGCTCCCCTGGAGCAGCTTGAACTTATGTCCTCTCATCCTATCCCTGGTTGCCTAAAAGAAAAGGTCAACCCCCACCTGGTCACAATCTGATCCAGGCAGCTGTAGAGAGTGACAAGGTCACCCTGAGCCTCCTTTTCTGGAGGATAAACACCTCCAGCCCCCTCAGCTGCTCCTCACAGCTCTGGTGCTCCAGACCCTGCCCCAGCTCCATTCCCTTCTCTGCACTCACTCCAGCCCCTCAGTGTCTCTCTTGCACTCAGGCCCAGAGCTGGACACAGCACTCGAGGTGTGGCCTCAGCAGTGCCCAGGACAGGGGGACAATCCCTGCCCTGCTCCTGCTGCCCACACTATTGCTGATCCAGCCAGGATGCCATTGGCCTTCTTGGCCCCTGGGCACACCCTGGCTCATGTTCAGCTGCTGCCACCAGCACCCCCAGGTCCTTTCTAGCCACTCTATCCCAGCCTGTGGCATTGCCTGGGGTTGTTGTGACCCAAGAGTAGGACTTAATCTTATTGAACCTCACACCATTGGCCTCAGTCCACCAATCAGCCTGTCCAGAAGCCCCTGCAAAACCCTTCTACCTTCCAGCAGATGTCTACTCCTGTCCAATGTGGTGGCACCTACAAACTGACCGAGGATGCACTCAATCCCCTTGACCAGATCACCAGTATGGATATCATACAGGACTAGCTCTAATACTGAGGCCTGGGGAACACCACTTATAATCAGTACCAACTGGACTTAACTTCATCCACCACCACTCTCTGGACTTGGCCTTTCAGTATTTAAACATTGGCCACTCAGGCTTCCCTTGAGTGAAAAGTATACCCATCTAGGCCATGAGCAGATTTTTTTTTTTTTTAGGAGAAAGATATGAGAAAGGATTTCCTAAAATTCAGGTAGACAACATCATGGCCTGTCCTTCATCCACACTGACTTACATCACTGGCCTAGGCTGCTGCAGTATATGGCATTTTCAGCTCGTTTTGAGTGCCCTTCCAAAAGCGTGAATGGCTCAGCCTCAAAAAAAGATTCAGATTTTCTGTGCCCGGTTTGGTTTATGGAAGTTATCTTCAGTGAGTTACAGAGTTTGTCTACAGTCTGAGGGAAAATAGTCCCTTAATGAGTTTCAGTACTAAGACTTACAAACCATTCTTAGGAAAGGTTAACTAGCAGTACAGATAAAACAACTTCAGGACATGTGATGAAATGTTAATAGCATCATTCTATTTAGCCTTTCATGCTTGTAATAGTCTGTCCCTAGATGTTCTCACCATGCTGAAAACTGTTTTAGTACCATTTAAACTGCATTGTGTAGCACTGGCCTGGAATACTTAACTCACTGCAGCAACTCATCTTATTTCATCTTGGCCTGATACAGAATAAAAACATCTGTAAGGTAACTACCACTCCCCAAGCCCTATAACTGCTCTTGCAATATTTTTTGCCTTGAGCTACAGAATATACATTATTAGCTGAATATTCTACTTTAGCAATGCAATGGATAATTTCAGACAGTAGTTCTAATTTTGAAACATTCTTGAAATATCATCATTTAACCAGTAAAAAAAATCCTTTTATTGGCAAATATTTGTGGGAACCTTTCAGCTGCAAAGGGCAACCTCCAACAAAGTGCCTAACTCCAGGCTAAACATCCACAATGAAACCTTACCAGCACTGACTGGGAAGCCTGCTTAAAGCATGCATGCTGAACTGGATGACTTTTAGCTACACACAGTATTGATGCACCGTACTCACAACTGAAACAAACCACAGGAATCAGAACAGCTCAAATCTGTATTTCAGGCAAAGTCACTTCAACATTTTATAATGACAATATTATATTATGTCATACACACAAACGGTTAAATAATTTGGAACAGTACCTGAGTGAGACTTGCAGCTGACAGCCTTTGCTCTCCATAGCCCAAATTTCCTAATGCAAGCAGGGCCTTGAGAGACTACTTTTCACACAGCTATTTGTCCAGACTCTTGGAATATGACCTAATTGGCGGCCAGAGAATCAAAATGTGATGCAAGAACTGCATTTCTGTTGAGCTTTTTTAATTTTGTATGTTATTTTCTTCAGATTTTACTGTCCATTAAAAATTATTTTATTCAGTATTCACTGAAAGCAGCTAATAACTGATATAGAAATATAATTTCTTGGATGTGTTCTATGCAAGCTGAGTGTAGCTTCTTTTACATTGAAGAGACACACTTTTTTCCTACTGTGATGAATGTAGTTTAAACCACTAGTTTTCGTACTATTTCATTAGAACTAATTTTTCTGTTGCATTCAACAGAGTCTAGGCTGCAGGAAGGAAGTGACTGACTATCACCTAATTACTCAATGTCAGGATGCTCATACCTCCTCTATTTAATTTGTGTTTCCCAACACAAGGAATAGTTTAGCACTCCTAGAACCAAATCATTCTGTTGAACAAGTTTTAGCATACACGTGTACACATAAAAACACAAGGTCTGTAAGAGCACTGGAAATACAGATTAACTCCACTACATTATGCAGTTAAATGCTTTCAACAACCTTAGCATTACTCTACCAGCTTTGTAAATATCAAGTCACAGAAGAGTTCAGTTTCAAAGCAAGTTACAAGATGAGAGTAACAAACAAGGATAACCATATCCCCCTCTTCCACCTGTTCTTGCTCCTTCTGAAATGGAAGCAAAAACACATATAAGGGGATGTCCAGCTTTAAAAAAAATTAAAAATAAGACAAAGATGGCAAATCCATCAAAATAGGATTTAATGTTTTCTAACAATCTGTAATAGAAGAGGCTGTTTTAAAATTAAACATTAACCATCAATTTCCAGAGCATAGTTTAAACACAATTCGCAAGAAATAATGGCATGCTTTGTAACATTAATTAACAGAAAACACCTGTAATATGCTAAATTAGCCTCAATTGGTTGCAATTAACCACACTTAAAAATAGGAAATATATTGCAGCAACCTAAAATAAGGTAAGCTAGTACTCTAGCATGAGACTTAACAGGTGCCTAGAGAATTTCTCCTAAGGTTGAAACAGTTGAAAACCACATCAAATCCTGACATAATTTTCCTTGCTAATGGGATATAATTTTTGCCCATTAAAAGAACATTAATTTAGAACATTATGAAAACTATTCACAAAATTTAATGAAATCCAAAAAGGAAGTTTCTAATTTTTTGTCATTCTGTATCACATCCTACAATAATCTAAAAAAGAAAAAAAGATTTTTGTGTTTAGAACATGGACCTACACACACAACACTTTTAGAACACTTTTTAGTCTGACATTTAACCTAACACTCCAAGATAATAAAGATAATAATTTTTGATTCATTATATGTATCAAAATTAATGGCTTAATGGCTGATAATACGAGATCTATGAAAACCTCAGCAAATATGATATGAGAGTTTTCAACTTGGTGACAACATATAATGACATTAGAAATACGCACTCCATGTAAAGTGTATTTACAGTAACACTAAGGGAACTGAATAGCTGTATTTCAAACCAGTTTTACCTTAACTCAACTGGAAGTATAAACTCTCATAGCTAGACAGGGTAATGTACAACACTAACTTTGGATAATGTACATTTAAATTCAATATGGAAGATGGAACAGTGTTTTTTTTGTGTGTCTATCTTTACATTGTAGTCTTTTCAGACATATGTACCCATCACCCAAGGCCTCAACAGGGAAATGTGATAGTTTTTAAGCATTATAAAAGAGGTATTCTAATATATATATGTATCTTTTAACATTAAAGAACAGTGCATTTAGAAATAATTTCAGAAAATGTAGGTCTACTGTCTTGTTCAATCTTATTTACACAGTGACTCATGATCTCTGTAAAAATTTCCTGATCCCAGGTTATGCAACTAGACTAAATAGATAATCATATTTGCGAGAATCAAATACTATTTTTTCCTTAATTTTTAAATCTAAGATTATACTGTTATTTCTCAAATTTAGAAAGAAGTTTATGAAGTCACCAGTTATTTTTTTCACTTGTAAGTAGATTATTACTGCTACATCTATATACAAAGCATGAGAGAAAAAAGCCCCAGAAAGTTGATGAAGTGTGGGGTTTTTCCAACAGCCTCTTAAACTTCAGCTGTCTCAACTTGTACATATCATTACAAATGTACAGTTTATAAATATAAATTCCAAATATTTCTCAGGTAGTTAGTATAGCTTCAGGGACACAAAAAAGATACCTACAGTGTGAACTGTCTGGTACATATGACAGGAACATTGTTTTCCTGGAGATTCAAAAGCAGTAAGAAAACCAATGAAAGGCATGCTTCTGCTGCGATGCATTTCCCCCAGAAGTCTTACAAAAATTATACTATTGAATAATGTAAACATAAGTGTCAGGTTGCATCTAGAGTAACAGACCACACATTATGGAAGAAGTTACAAGAAAAGATTGCCAAATTTCTGATCTGCTACTGATTAGCAGAAGAATGTTATGCATTTGTTTCCAGTTGTAATCTAACCTTCATGCATATTCAAAAGCTAGAGTGTATGTGCATAGTAACAATAATCTTCCATGATATATCTTTACACAGTATCTTTATTAACATGGATACCAATGAAAAAACTTCAGGAAGCTGGCAAATTCCACATAATTTCGTTACACAGAAAATACACATAAATTTCAAAAAGAGCAAATTTGTTATTAATTACAGCCCACACTGGTCTCTGACTAAAATATAACAATAATAAATAAGGTACTCATCATTTTTCATTGCTTAACACTTTGAATGCCATATTCATTCACATACTTATGTTTTACTGATGTTCCACTTTTAAAAGTGTATAAAGGACAGTTGCTTTGTAGTTCACATTTATATGGCTTTTTCCTAGAAGAACGCAGAATACCATACTGAATGCCTATTGTGCAGAAATAACCCTGAAGGCTGTATCATAGTATTCAGTAGAAAACCCTTACCAATTTTTCATCAACTGTGATGAGTTGCGTGTCTCGAGTTTGGTCCTGTGCCAGCCGCCATGTGGAAGTGCTCAGTGACCTGCAGTGCAAGACTTGAAGTTAAAAAATGATTCATGCAATGAGAAAATAGAGGCAGACAAATCTTACATAAACAAGTTACTTTAACAATATCCGTCTTGTAAAAAAAATTGAAGAGGGAGAGATGAGGGCACAAAAATCCTTTTTCTCCCCAATTAGTTCTGTCTGCTGAGTTTTTGGCAGACTCCCACTTAGCAGTTCACAACAGGCTGCACTTTATGTCAGCCTACAGGCTCTCTGTCACAGAGAGACTGCCAGTGGCAAGGACTGTACTGCTCTATATGAATGTACAGTAGCTGGATTGTCACGAACAGACAGAAAAATACAAGGCTGCTGCAAGCATTCTGGAATTCTGATCCTTAAACTGATGGCATCAGAGAAAAAAATCCTAAATCTATTTGTAATGGTCAACCACCAATTCCATACTTCAATAACAGAACATTAACAAAATTCAAAAAAACCCAAACCAACCAAAAAATTGACAAAACAAACTCTAAGCCGATACCGCAAACAGAGTTTTCTGGTTGTAAGTGGGCAAAACTCACAATTATTTTGCTTAATTTCTAAATATTTTTGGGCCAGCTTATTAATTTCTAAGACATGCAATTTATATTTTTGCAGAATTGCTAAATCTGTAAGATATATATGGAAACAGAGAACCCAATTCCACATCACTGAATTAACAAGTCAAATTTGCCCTTAGCTTACATTATGACACAATGAAAGGATTAGGCCCCTTGAGAACAAATCATCTTTTGTCAAAATAATGCAACAGCAGGTGAAACAAGCCAAGAAACCTAATTGTCTGACCTCATGATAGAATACCAGGTTGGAAGAGAAGAGAACCTCAAAGACTATCTGTTCCAATCTATCTTGGCAAAAGCACGGTCTAGACAAGATGGCCCAGCACCCTGTCCAGCTGAATGTTTGAATTGTCCAACACTAAGGAACCCATCACTTTCCTGGAGAGATTGTTCCAATAATAGCTGACTGACTCTACCACATTCTGAAAAATTTTCCTTGTGTCTAACCAAGATCTCCGAAGGAGTAACTTGTACCATTAGTTCCTTTTGCATGCAACTCACTGCAAAAAAGGAGTGTCCACCTTATGTGTAACCACCTTTTAAAATACTGGAACACGGTGATAAGGTCTCCTCCAAGTCTTCTCAAGACTAAACCAACCCAATTCATTCAGCCTTTCCTTGTATGGCAGGCTTCCCTGTCCTTTGATAATCTTTGTGGCCTTTTGGACCATCTCCAGCCTGCCCATGTAGTATTACAGGTATGGCCTGAGAAGTGCTGAGAACAGTGGTATCATAACTTCTTAATTTCTGCTGGTTATGCTTTTGTTGATGCAACCCAGCAATCTGTTGCCTCTCTGCTCAGAAGCAACTGTCCATACAGACTGAGACTGTTCTCCTCCAGGACCCCCGGGTCCCTTATCCCAGAACTAGACCCCAGTCAGGTAAATACCAGACTAAACTGCAGTTCTGGATTATGATTTCCCAGGCTGAACAACTGCAACTTGCTCTTGCTGAACTCATAAACTCTTGTTAGCCCACTCTTGCAGCCTGTCTAGGTATTCCTGCAGGGTGAATTTCCTTTCCAAAGTCTCCACTTTCCCACACAGTTTGGTATCATCAGCAAACTTTTATCAGGGTTTATCAGAATCCCACCATAGATAAATGAAACAGTGCTGGTCCCAAAGCTGATCCCTGGGGACCCTGTTGTGACAGGTTGCCAAGCGAGGCACCACCACCCTCAGAGTGTTGCTGACAGCCAGTTCCCCCCACGGCATGGACCACTTCATTAGACTGGAACACACCAGTGTATTAGAACCCTTGGAGAAATCCAGGTAGACAATAGTGTGTTCCATATTTAATTAAGGCCATTTTAAGGAAATGAGGAGCAAAAATGCAGGAATTCAGTTTTCTCCACAAGAACTCTCTGAAATTATGCAACTGGAACAAAGTTCAATTCCGAAACATTTAATATAAATCTATACTTTTAAAACAGATTACCTTTTACTAAATTATCTTCCCTCTGCCATTGACAACTTCAAAACATCTTAAAGTTCATAGAATCACCTAACTCTGTGGCATGGACAGACACATCTATTGCTATCTAAAGTGACAAAATCTGTCAGGAAAATTACTTTGTTTCAAAACCCAAAAGTTTTCAAGTGCAAGGAAGCACAATAATTCCATAAAAATTCAAGGTAATGACTTTTTTAGCTCAAAATCTCTGTACCAGAGATTTCTGGCTCAACAATTTGCACATGTAAAATAATACATCACAAAAACAGACTAGAGAGATACTGCAGTACTAGGAGAACAGGCTGCTACTTGGTCCTTATTCAACTCACACCAAGTTACCCTAAGAGCGTCCTGAACAGCAGCATTACACTTGTGTTCCAAACCTAAGTAGCTAAAGCCTCAAGGTATCCAACCTTAAATAAGGAAAAAACATTATAACAGGAAAATTAGTTTCCTCCCCACTACAGTAGCCTTAGTATCAAAGTAATATTCTGCAGGTATTCCAGAACTTCATGTGATACAGTGTTCATAACATTACTTGATGTACGTACAAAGAAGGACATTGGATTATACAATTTTGTTCTCTAAAGAAAACTCATCTAGACTATAAATCAAGAAATTCTTTTAACCTTGCTCTGTAGAGACATCTGATAAATATATAAAGATTCAAGTAGGCAAGGGTTGTAGAAAAGCTGATCAGCTTTTTCTTGTAACACAAATTCAATTATAGACAAAATTTAGCACAATTTAGTTTGAATATGGTTGAGAGTTGGTTGTTTTGTTTTAAACTGAAAAAGTACTAATCAGCTTTGAACAGTACAAATGCCATGCCCCTGAAAATTATTTCCACTCAGCTTTATGTCATTTGACATTGTTTTTACTAATGCCATGATCAAGAGCAGGGTAAAAATCCCATCAGATTAAAGGTGGGCAGGATCTCTTTCTGAGATGCCTCCACATTTTACACAGAGGGAGATGGGTTTTTTGCACGAGATGACTCTGTCAGCTAGGTAACTTCCAAGCCATCATACCTTAAAAGCTCCCCATGATTATTTTAGCTATTCTTCACAAGCAGATGAACAGCTTACTAACCTAAGTCAACTTCTCCTCTTCATAATATTTCATTTCTTTTGACTACACAATTCTGAAATATACAGAACTGTTACTGGAATTTGCAACCTTGTACACTTCTTGAATAAGCTGTCTTCTGTCCTTCCCTGAATTGCAATGAGTTGGACAGAACATACTTTCCCTAAGAACTTCCTAATTGAAGTGTGGTTGAAAACTGGTTTTTGGACCAGACTAGGAAAGTGAATCTCAAGTCAGCAGAAGAGAGACCTCCACATGAAAATACATAAAACACTAGTTCTGCTTTAAAGATGACAGGCTGACAATATTTCCATTTGTTGCATCTCTCATAGGAAAATAATCTGAAGTTTGGGGAAACCAGCAACTCTGAAATATAATATTAACTAAATACTACTATTAAAAAGTTAATAGAAAGTGTAGCTTGATTCTCAGAATGCCTGTTTAATTTTCAACAGGCTTCATCACAACTTTGTAGCTAGTATCAGGCTCTAATCCGAGGACAGAACCAGAAAAAGCACCTCTTTCACACAATCTTCTCAAAACTCCCACAATGGCAAGTGTAATTTCATCACTCAGGCTTCACCTTAGAAATGGTATAAACTTTGCAAATCCATTTAACTTGAAGGTAGAATAGATATTACAATCTAAATCACTTAAGTGAACGCCTGATTTAAACCTTGTATTTCACCCTCAACAGTACAGTAGTTCTCACAAAATTCTCCATTAATATTTGCCCACATCCACCTTGACTTTTAGGTAGCTTTTCTGATGGGTAATCTTGCAGAAGTATAGAACATACATTTTACAATTCCATCCTCACAAGATCCTACTGTGTTTTTTCTATTACTAACCTCTGGAAAGGTAATCTGCTTTCTTCCTTTCTCTCTGTAACAATATGGGTATACATTACTCCATTTTGCTTCTTTTTGACTGCTTGTGCTTTCTTTTTTCCTTGTTAAAATATTTTGGGATGAGGCCTTAAGAGCAGGAACTTCTACTTCTACCCTATTCCAAGTCTAATAAAACTCTGATTATTGTGCACAGAATACCTAGAATAATAACAAATAGACTGTCAAAATAATTCAGAACTACAGAAACTATACAGAAAGTTTTACATGAGGCTAGCAACAATAAACCTTGCTATCTTCTAGGCTCATTTATGACCTATTCAAAACATGTACCAAACGAACTTCCTTCACAGTTACTATCTAACAAATAAAGGCTCCAAACTGGCCACAGCTCTGTTGTGAATCTGCCCAAATGTTTTTCTTATATGGAGCTTGCTGGTGGTGAACAAACAGGTGTTTAAATGTAAAAACCTAGGTTTTAAAAAAAGAAACCCACCTTTTTGTAAAAGCTTGCCTTTTAAAACAAAAACTCTTCCAAATTACATAAAACAAAAATTAAGGTTTACTAAAAAAGTCCCCTCTCTCCTTTATGACTTTCCATATACTTTCCCACACTATAGTAACTCCTTTATCTTCTGAGTCCAGCATTTAAATATCATTATCATTCAATTTAAATTCACAAAAGGATTTTCTCCCTGCTCCATGCCATTGTGTTAAGAATCTCAATTCCTTAATCTCGTTTACACTACTTATTATTTTACACTACTGTAAATTGAGATTTTTTATAGTTTATAATAATTTCATCATACTAATTTCTACAGCTCATTTAAACTGTAACATT
This sequence comes from Erithacus rubecula, assembly GCF_903797595.1. Taxonomy (NCBI): domain Eukaryota; kingdom Metazoa; phylum Chordata; class Aves; order Passeriformes; family Muscicapidae; genus Erithacus; species Erithacus rubecula. Next base: position 17,040,214 of record NC_136661.1, read on the forward strand.
GTATAGTAAGATTTTGTCTTTACCACCATCTGATTACTTCAGCATAGACTTTATTATATATATACTACAAAACAATATACTTTAATGATATTTCTGGGTCTCAGGAATTTTAAAAAGGTCCAAATAACTTTTTCTTCCACTGTGCATAGTTCTTAAGAGAGGTGTTATAGAACTGAACATTGCATCTAGAAATAATTATGGCTATCATTTGTTATTTTAGAGTCTCAAAATAAGCCTAGGTATGTAAAATGTCTTTTACACTGTATAGAGAAGACAGGAATAGATACTTGGCAAACACTAAATTACATGGTCTTCTTATTAAATACTTGTAACTCAGCTCAGTAACACAGAATGAATTAATGAGAACTACCAGCAAAAATGTGTGTTTGTAGAATTTAAAACTTTCTTTAGGTACCATGTGTCCTGAAAAAACAAATGCTGTGATCACCTAACCATGTCTTCCATGATAAGCGTGTATTCCCCTTCCACCATCATCTGCAGTTACAGGAAGTCACAAATGGTTCAACATCCCGCTACACAAATGAAGGAGTCCAGCAAGAAGCCACTAAAGTTCTTCAGTCTACTGGAAAACTACAATATTCACAACAGTACCAGGTCTCTCAAACATCTTTTCCCACTGTAAGATAAGGACATAGCAGATCCTCGTTGCAGGGAAGATTCTTAGGTCTTCAATTCCCTTCTTAGGTTATAGGCCCCCGCTCTGCTGAAGCCATTATCTTCCGCTGAACAAGAGAAAGCAAGCACTAAAAAACTGGTGAGTAGATGTCTATTGTCCTTTGAATTAAAGCATCTGACTTGAATGTATTACTTGGTAGCTCTGGGTATCTGTATTAAACTGCTAAACAAAATTGACAAATATCTGCTAAGTAACTCTTGCTTAATCCCTACATGGTAAGATACTGCCATATTTACATGGCATCAATTTGCCTTCCACTGAGAGCAGTGCTGTGATCGGAATGCTACACAAAACTCAGACATGAAAACTTGTATTTTCCTGACACAATTCAGTAGCTGGGACTTAAGCCATTGCACAAAACCTTTTCCTTAACCTCTTCATGCAACACATCTGACTGTTTGATCTATTAGCACCCCCTTTTGGTCAGCTGTTGGAGATATGGTTTTAAAAATCCAGGTATCACAAAACAGGTAATAAGATCATAACGTATAGGTAAAACAAAGTCTAGAAGAAAGTCCCATGTGCCATGTGAAAAATGAAGACAGTCATCAAGAAGTAAATCTAAAGGATGTTTTAAGTATTTTGACACTGAAGACCAGGACACCAGTGGATGTGAATATACATATCTGAATAAGCCATGATAAACCATTCAATACACTGAATATTGTTCATTTTTAGAAAACCAACCTTTTTAAAATTATTGCATTTAGTATTATATAAGCTTCAAAAGGTACAGCCACTATAAAAACATTAAATTCTGAACAAAAAGAACTAAAAGAAACACTACCAGCTAACAACTTCCACAGTGTCCAAGCCATATACTGTGATTAAACAGACTAAGTACAAATCAGTATAAAGTTCTGGTACATAAAACACAAGTAATAATGATACAATGTCAAAGCAACACAAACCACAGTATTCAGCCCAATATAGTGTATTTTTATTTAGCCCCAAAATAAATGCATTTTTATAAAGACAGTTTGCAAAGTTAGACTTGTGAGAGATTAATTTAAACACAGTGGGATAATGCTTTCTTGGTGTTAAACTCACTACTGTAGTTGAAGTGATAACGACAAAGTCAATGGCATTTTATTTTCACTCAGTTTCACTTACAGTCTACTACTTTCCAACAGAAGCAAAATACGGATACAGTGCCAAACACTGCCTATGGTGACACGTAATTCTATTTTGTAGTATGAACTGCAAGAGTAACTTTCGTGTTTGGAGGAAAACAAAGCTCCTCATTAATAAATATTACTTTCATACTCTGGCGAAGTTGGCTAATCATACATTTTCCTTTGCCTACAAAATGATGTTACACAGAGTAAATTGTATTTCTAAATGGATGAACACAGTATTAATTTATTTCTCTAAACTACTAAGATTTCTGTAGTAAGTTGCTGAAATCATTGAAATTTAAATATAAATACATAGACACTGCTTTTACTTGCTAGTAAGTTAATATGCAATAATTTTTTTTACATCTGTTTGGAAAACAGGGCAAGAACTGACTATGCTTTTCTGACAGGCAAAACTTATGAAAAGAAGCAATGGTTATACAAATGTACTAAATTAACAAGGAAATAAGCATTTGACTTGTGGTTAAGAACTTAAAAGTATGCATCTTTGAAGCTAAATGTTAAGTTAACCTGCCTTTACAAATACTGAACTGCAGGCCTGTCAATCTTCACTGCCTGGTAAAGTTTTGAGAAGACCATTCTGAGAATTACTGAAAAACACCTGAACAGCAATGCAGCTATCAGTCACACCAGCACAGCTTCATGAGGGAACAGTCCTGTTTGTCAATATCCTTTTATGACAAAATAACACAGCTAGTTGCTCAAGGGAAGACAGCTAGCTGTAGTGATCTTTCTGGATTTCAGCAAAACTTTCAAAACTGCCTCTCACAGAATCCTCCTGGACAAAATGTCCAGCTCACAGCTGGACAAACATTCTATGAGATGGATGAGAATTGGCTCATGGGCTGCCGGGCACAAAAGGTTACAGTGAATGGGGTGACATCAGTCTGGTGACCTGTCACAAGGAGGGCTCCACAGAACTTCATCTTAGGCCCTGAGACCTTCAACATCTTCATAAACAACCTGGATGCAGGACTGGAACGAATACTAAGCAAGTTTGACAATCATACTAAACTGGGAGGAGCTGTTGAAGGCAAAGAAGCTGCACAGAGAGATCTTGAGAAACAGAAGGACTGACAATCACAAACCAGATTAAATTTAACATGGATAAGTCCTGGATTCTGCACCTGGGATGGGACAGCCCTGGATGTGCAGCCAGACTGGGGAATGAGAGGCTGGAGAGCTGTGCCATGGAAAGGGCCCTGGGTTCTGGTCTATGGCAAGTTGAACATGAGCCAGCAGTGCCCTGGCAGCCAGGAGGGCCAAGAGTGTCCTGGGGGCATCAGGGACAGCATCAGCAGCCAGGCAAGGGAGGGGATTGTCCTGCTGTGCTCTGAGCTGGGGCAGCCTCACCTCCAGTGCTGGGGGCAGTTTTGGGCACCCTCATACAAGAAGGTCTATTAGAGAATGCCCACAGGAGGGTCAAGGAGGTGCTGAAGGGTCTTGAGGGGAAGCCACATGAGAAGCACCTTGATCTGTTGAGTCTAGCAGAGACAGAAGAGAACACATTACAGTCTGAAAATTCCTTGTGAGGGGACGTGGTGAGGTAGGTACTGATCTCTTCTCTGTGGCGACAGTACTTGAGGGAACATCATGAAGTTGTGTTGGGGAGGTTATTAGGAAAAAGAGGATTAGGAAAAGGTTCTTCACACAGAGGGTGGCTGGGCACTGGAACAAGCTCTCCATGGAAGTGGTCACAGAATCAAGCTGGACAGATCTCAAGAGGTGCTTGGACAATGCACTCAGGCACCTGGTGTGACCCCTCCTGTGCAGGGCCAGGAGCTGACTCACTGATACATGTGGATCCCTTCCAACTCCGAATATTCTACAATTCTTTCAAAATAGTCTAATTTTCAAGTAGTGAATACTTCATTAAGTAGCAAATAATCTAATTTCAGTTATTTTATATTCTACTTACATTATCCTACATGAGAGAAAACGCTATTGACCTACTATATTCAAACAATTATCAGTTGAACCACTGCACGTAAAGACAGACATGGTCCTTCCTGAACTACCACAGGACGAGAGCACTATATCCATCCCTGCATCCCAGTGAATTCCTCAGGACACAAGTAATTTCTGTGAAGACATGAGTTGTCTGTCACCAGTTTTGTTCATTTAATCAGCCTTCTTGCAGTCAAGACACAATAAAGAAGGTTAGCTCTGACCTAGTACCAAGCCCACACTTTCCTGACTCAAACAGGGCCCATTTGAGCAGCCAGGTAGCTGAGGTGACGTGACTGGATGCACAACAAAGACCATTCCTTCCGAAGGCTCCACATGAGGCAGACAGTATGCCCAGGCCATCTCAACCTACTCCTGCAGAACTGTACAGGTGTCTTTTAAGCTTTTCAGTATAAGCATATGCGTAATGCAAACAGCTTGAGATGAGGAAAAGTTCAGCCAAAAATCCACAGAGCTAGCCTGGAGGTTCAAATCAGCACACTGGTAAGCAACAGCTGCACATCCTCAAACAGTTCTCTGCAAGTTCCAGGCTGGTATCAAAACATTTCTTTAAGTGCTTGGATGCAGATCCAGGCATTATTTGCAACTTCTAAAAAAAGTCATGTCAGTGCTCCTTGACCTTCATATACACATGACTCAGAGCATACCAGTAGACTCTGACCAACTACACAAAACAGATTAGAAACGCTTTTGAGAGAGGGACTTAACATGTTAAGAATAAAATTATTAAACTATTTAAACATTTTTGTTGTAGGAATCAAAGAACTCATTATGAAAGGAGATCTGATATACTACATTTACAGCAATATAATACATACTTTGTAAGATATCCAACTGCTATCAGGTCACAGGAGCTCTGAATTACTGACACCTGTACAGTTGCTAATAAACCATTTCATTACACACTGCTCTCCAAACTATAACACCTACTCTTAGGAATTAACCTCAGTTCACAATCTGAAAGCAGCAAGTTGCCAAGCTGAAATCACTTCTAGGCAAGTTAGTTGGGAGGCAAATACTAGAAATGTTCCACAGCCATAACAACGATCAACTCAATTTACATTCTCTAGTTAAAAAGCCTAATAAAGTTAAAAAAGAAGAAAGTTGTGTAGAGTGTTAAGACAAAATACCTAGGTGACACATTTGCTTTGTTTGTACTTTCTAAATGTCAAACTCCCCACACATATACATTCAGGCATTCATACAACTTGACAAAACTAAAAACTGTGCTCTCTTTATAGAAGGAACAACAAAAGTCAAAGGGTTTTATTTCAAAACTGTGAGGAATGAAACTAATGTTCCACAACCCACCTCTGTCTTATTTTGTGCATTTTGAAAAGGAGCCTTTGAATCATGTAACATTAAACAGAAAAAAAGAGGAAAGATTCCTCTGTGTTTGCAAACTGGTTTATGGCATAGCATCGTCCTGTATTTCATTCCTATCTATTCCTATTGATTTAGCCTTCAACCTGAATGCATTTACCATCTTAACTAATTCTTATTCTAATAATCTAAGGCCTGTAAAACATGGCATATAAAAATAAAAATAAAAATAAAAATAAAAATAAAAATGAAAATAAAAATAAAAATAAAAATAAAAATAAAAATAAAAATAAAAATAAAAATAAAAATACTTCTTTCTAATTTAATGTTCTCTAACACTTGAACTGTATACTACAACACAAAAAAGAATCCTTTGAAGTGTTACTGCTGAACCACATCTTGGTTTATAACAGTTTATGAGAGTCAAATGAGCTATTTGGCTAGTAAGCCTTAGCTGTTGGGCTGCTATGACATACTGTAATTGAAAGCTATATACTAATGTTTGTAGTACAAGCCACTTAGAGAAAGCCAAATACTTTACAAATGGAACATGACATGCAGGTTTCTTTTCAAAACTGTGTGCTCTTAGCAGTTATTCTAGATTTTGTATTATTTAGTTTCACACTTGCTTTGTGAACTTCACCTTGTCTCAGCTACCTTTCTCTTCAATTTCCTTTCTGACACTAAGTTTTTGTCCTCAGTTCCCCTGTGAACTGTTGCCATTAACCAGTTATCATGTACCTTAGCTACACTCCATGTCACACACCCTAATTACACTACTTGATCTATCTGCCCACATGGTTCTCATACACCTCTGAGGAGAACAACCTCCACGATACTTCAATAAATTTTTCAGTACTGAGTTACACGCAGAGAAGATACATCAATGGTGCTGCCTTATGTGCAAGAGTATAGTCTGAGTTTTCAAGTGCTCTAATATAGACAGTCTGAAGACAAACTCTGGGACCATGCATCAGGACACCAAGGGGCATTAGCAGGTCTTAATGGCCATGGCCTCACACAGGGCCTCCATGAACATGCCTTGCCTGTGGCTCTGGACTTCCATTTTAAAGCTCAGCTCTGGGTCTTCAGCCCTTGCTTAAGTGCCATCATCAGCTTCACCCACCTCGAGCCCTGGTACTGGCTCTTGCCCTGATCATTAAGGCTGCTGTGACTGCTGGGGTCACCCTCACTTTCTAGATTGTCTTACCTTTTGGAGTAGACAGCCTGTGATACTCCTTGATAGTCTGCTTGGTATTAATTCCTATCAAATACAATACTGTGTTTTTGCAGTGTATGCAATTCACCTGCACTTGGTTTTCAGCCTCATACTGCTACCAAAGCAAAGGACTTAATTTTTATGTAGTCTCTCTATAATGACTGATTTAAAATCTTATCTTGTTTTCAAAAGGTACTAACCACACAAGCTTTGGGTACAGCATGATTAAATACCTTCTACAATATACATCTGTTTTGAAATGAAAACAAATGGTTGGCTGCAATGTAAGCAACCTATGTGTCTTCCATGGGAGTTCTAAAAAAAATTACCACATCAAAACTTTAGCTCCAATTCTACACACAAGTGCAAACAACAATTACATGGTGCTAGCTAGGAAAATAAACCCCTTTCTTTCTTTTGCATATTGCATCAGCATCTCCAATCTTGGAACAACAATTCTTTAAACTGATGAAGTACAAATTATTGTGTTCTTCAAAAGAAACACAATAGAACTATCAAGCTACATAAATTAAGTCTGCATTCAAAGAAAGCCTGAGTGCTCTGTTTTTACATAATTATCTGATTTTTCTAATTTCTTAATTTCTAATTTTTTAATTTGTCATTATTTATTAATGTAAACACATCTCAGAACAATTCCTGGGAACTCAGCTTTGAGAACAAAAACAATCTCATCGGCTACCCTATTTGTGTGTTTGCTATACTCTTCCATGTACACCAATCCTCTCCTCCTCCACTAGTACTATTCTTACTTCCTTTTCCTATTCTTACTATCTGATCAGCTGCTAGCTCTCTCTCTCTGAAAGGAGACTGCAAGTATTGATAATACTCACACTTTTCTAAAGCCTTAAGGCTACACTGGTGTTTTAAATGCAAACCTTATCCTTGAATTCCAGTTCAGACAACATGTAGATTATTTGTCTCTTTCTCTGGTAGGCACAAACACTGGCATATGACAAAACATCACTTTCACAGAATATTCCTTCCAATAACTCATGCTACAGATGCAAATACTCCTTGAATACACGACAGAATAGTTAAAGCTACTGCATTAAGAGCTTTCCACTTTTTTCCTTCATTTAAAATATAGTGGAAAAATTATGATAACTTGCAACTTCTGCACATGCAATATCCATAAAAATATTACCCTAAAACTACTGAAATCCATTTAAAAAAAGGTTAAAAACTCAACAGCCATCATCTGCAACAAAGCTGGACTTCAATATGAATGGCATCACTAACACTTAGTGGATTATTTCATTAACATTTAGCAGAAGATTACTTCAATGGACTGATCACAAGTGACAATGTCAGAAGTGTTCACATATAAAATATACATTCATAAAAGGTCTAAAAATATTTATATCAAATACATAAAGTCTGACTAAAAAATTAACAGGACTTGTTTATGAACTCTTTCATTTTAAGACCCCAGAAATAAGCAGCTGCAAGAACTGTTTGCCCACACACATTCTGGAACTGCCTACAGTCTCTCTTGTTGAGTCAAAAGTTACTTTACTTCTTCAACATCAGTCACGGGTCAAGGAAATATTCAGATAGAAACTACTGCAGCTAGAAAGAGCTAAGCAAATAATACCTAAAACATTATTACACTGTCAGGACAGAACAACTGTCCTTTGAAACTCAGACAGAAATAATGCCATTAATTTCTTAGGAAAAATGAAAACATACATTATAAATAAAGTAATGCAGCTTGCCTCCTTCGACTTTAGAGACTTCTTTTATTAGAAACAAAAAAGGATAAGATCTTAAGACAATTGGGAGGTATATTCTTTAATACACCCAAAATCAAATGGTTATAAAAGAATTTTAAAAACTTAGCAAAATCAACTATATTATCATAAGAATGAAAACCTGCACATGGGTAAAAACATATAAAGGATTTAGCTATTAAGTATCATACAAATTAATTGAAATTATTAGTATAAAATAAGAGTTTTTAAACTTGGGTTTTTTAAAAACTATTTGTGAGAAGGTTCATGCTTCCCTGCTAAGTATAAAAGCCTCTCAGCATTTTAGTTTCTTAAAACAGTCAATTTCATCCATGACAAAGTAAATTGAGTCAAAATGCACAAATCTATACTAAGGCAAAAACAAGGTAATTTTAAAAATCCAAATAGGAGTACTTTTCCACTATGAGTTAAATCTGTTGAACATGATATATTAAACCTACATCAATAAAGTAAATTTTATTATTCTGCTATCATAGATTTGAAATACTGTCTATTGACAGCCTTATTATTCCCCTTCTCCATATATTTATTTGGAGAATAATATGGTATTCCATAATCTTTCTATTGACTAATTAATTTGATAAGAAATGTGGTCTAACTTAGTCCAACAAGTTCTACAAATAAATATCTCAAACCCTGAGGTATCAAATATTCAGTATTAGGATATACCAACACGAAAGTCTTTTCCATAAGAATGTTTGGGGGATTGTCTTGAAAACCAAGGGTCATTTTTCAAATGCAGTGTTAGATTCTATTTTAAATTGTTTAGTCCCTGAAGAAAAATATTATGTCCTCCTGTTTTAGGATATTATTACCAACAAACTTCACCTCTACCCTCCAAAGCTTTTTTGAGTGTTTGTTTGTTTGTTTCATTTGTTTTGGTGCAGTTTTTGGGTTTTATTTGTATCCACACTCATCTTCAAATCTTCTAAGTAGAACTAAGATTATTAGGTTCTCAAATCAGTAAGTTTTTGAAAAGTTATTATCACATGTAACAATGCTTTTTTAAAAGTATGCCAAACTTTACATAAACAACCTACAGTTCTGAGTCCACAATGGTTAGTTGCTACAGAATTGGTTAGAAGAGCATTCAGCTGTTATAGTGGAGAAGCAAGCACATTGCTTATTCACTAGTTATCTTCCAACACAAATACACCTTAAACATCGGTCTGCTTGTCTCTGTTCAACCTTCACTTTCTGAAAAGAATATCATTCCTCCCCTCTGGGCTTCCAATTCCAAAAGCAAAGGAACTGCATGTAATTAAAGTAAGTTACCCCAAGTTATATAACCAATAAGAAACAGCACCTAAGAAGCCTTATCAGGAACATTTTGATGTTCCTACATCATTTTCATGATGCCTACTCTACTTACTTCTCCATGAGTACATTACAAAACCATCTGTTTCCAGAATAATACATCTCCTCCTTGCCCCATTCTCAAACTTTGGCTCTCCCAAACTTTTTTTCCTATCTGCCCCTCTGATTTGCACATCTTTCTACCCATCCTCTTCCTTCTCTAGACGAATACTAAAAGTACATAAACTTTCACAAACATTACAGGAATCCCACACACTTCAAGAACTCAAATGAGCTTGATCTGAGCTCACCACTGAACTACATGATATATAGTATTTTTCACTTTTTCATTGTGATGGACTTGTTCACACTGACAGCAACACCCTACTACTGCCATGTTTCATTACATACATGGGGGCTTTCAGAAGCTTACTCTTCCCACTCCAAAGGAGCACTCCTACACCCTACTTCCAATAATGCCAAACAGAAGGCAAAAGCAGGAAATCTAAGACACCATTCTGGTTCACCGTAGCCACTTTGATATCTTAATAATGGTGCATACCCATGAACACAACAGACATGAGCAAGTTATCCTGTTGCAACTACTCCAGTAATGATGGATTAGCAGCTTTGACATAATACATAAAATACTGCAAAGGGGCTGAAGTAATCCTACTTATCAGAAATTTCCCCCTCTTTTCCTCAAAGCATGCAAAATTGTTGCAGAAAGAGGACAGCAAGAGCCAGACACAGGCTGTCGTCAAAGAATCTGTGACTATAACAAATAACCACTGATACTGCTTTCAGTCACAATGAACAGGCAAGATTTGACTTCTAGATGCTCTCTTAACCACACAATCACTATTTGAACAGTGTAGACAGAGTCAAAAGGAGTTGGTTTAAAATGAATTAGGGACTCCAGACATATGAAATACCTACTCCCGAACTACTGCTTCAGGGTGTCTGCAAGATCAGACAAACATTCACTGATGTCTGGAGTTTTGCTTTTAAACTCAGGCTCACTTAGTGTATGAACTGTACTGGATTTCATCTTTTCCCCCCTTTCTATGTCCATTTGTCTTCCACTCTGAGTCTTCTCCAACACTCCATGTCACCACAATCTCACAAGCAAAAAACAGGTGGAATTTTATGCCAGATTTCAGATTATACTAGTGCTATTATGTTGTAAGATATTGTGACTCATTGTACTTTTTCTGCTACACATTAAAACCAAAATACATAACTAAGATAAAATTGTAAAATTCCAGCCAGATATGTATTTTAAAAGCCAAATACATCTTTTTCCTAGTGAATGACCAAAATGAAACTATCTATAAACACCTCTTATACAGCTAGGGCAAGACTGCAAAAAAGACTGCTTTTCCTTCTGATCTTATCTTTAAATTTTATTCCAGGTTCTCTATGCAGATTATATCAGTCACCACAAATAATTTTAACGAAGACAAACGCTACAGAACTATGTATATGTTAATGAAAACCAATGCTTCTGCTGTGTCTGAGCTTGACTACACCACAATTACTTTTATATATTGTGTGGAATAAAGCAAACAGCAGACACATATTACAGGCGATGAAATAATAAATAATACAACTTCTGCAACATGGCACCTATTTCAGATTTGACAAAAATTTCAATGGCTAGCATAAACACTGGCCAAATAGTGTTTCTAGTAACCAGATTCAGTCAGGGCTTTGTGCATCTTTAAACAGCCCTCTACCCTACCCAGACCTAGCTCCACTAAGTCTACTAAGCTGTATTTTAACACATGCTTTGGCATTGATGTGAAACAAAAACATCAATATTATCCCATAAAAGAAGAAAAAACAAACCCAACCAAACAATAATACAAAAGAGTAAGCTAGTTATCTTGCAGAATTGGTTTGGGTTTTTTGTTTGTTTGTTTGTTTGTTGGGGTTTTGTTTGGTTGGTTGTTTTTTTTTTTTAAGTTAGTAGGTATTTTCTCTACTTTTCATGGAAGGACAGAATAAAAAATTATGACAGGAGTTTTTTTCTGTTTTAGAAGTCCTTTATTTTGCCACAAAAATGGCTTCTCCCTCATTTTCCTGAGAGGGAAGCCAGCTTATAAAGACAGAAACTGAAAAATGAGATGTAAATATCATCCCAGATTTCCCCAATTTCTTGAATATGAATTGAATAACAGGCTTCATACTACACAAGTGTCCGTAATTCTTTACTTTCATAGCCTCAGATACCCATTTATGATTGTATCAGGGAGAGAAGACAGGTCTAAAGCCTGCCACACTTGGTCCACCGTTGTACAAGCAGACAGAATTATGTAAAAGACCTTACAGTTAGTTGGTAAGACTAACCTTCAGTAATGAAACTATGTATCAGTCACCTGGCAGGATTCATCCAGTGAAACGGGATAACACACAATAAGTCCCTTGCTGGCAAGGAGGTGTGATCATGGGTCGTTATGACCTCATCTCATGTGCTGGCCCTGCACCATATGATGCTGAAACTGGCCACTCCTGAGGAGGTGATATGAGATGTGGTTCTGGGGTGGAGGGGAGAGGGCAGGATGCACGCTGTTTTCATGCAGGAGATGCCCTGAAGATGCACAGCCTACCTGCTGTCCCTCCTGCCTAGCACCATGCTCCATCTCCTTCTCCTGCTCAGCAGCTTCTCCAACATCCAGGGTATGTATTTATGCAAAATTGACTAATAAAATAGACTTGCTCTGCAATTCCTACTGTATCCTGAGATTTTTGTGCATGAGCATCCTCCTGAACCTGCAACAATGATGATGAACCAGCAAAACATTTGATGTCATACTCAAGAGTTTTTACAACAGCATTACAAGAGGAAGGTAACACATTTTGAAAAACCATAGAAAAGTGACATGAAAAATTATAGAGCATGTATAGAGCATGTGGCGGCACTATACCTACACAAAAAACATTCTGCTACAGCAACAGAAATTAATTCTGACTTCAATACATTGTGATAGAAAGGGCTTCTCAGGAACACTCTGAAGTGATTTTGAAACAAATATCTGAAATTTGAAACAAACATCCCAGTTCAGCAGGAATTTGTTTGAAGTGTTCTTTCCACAGAAAGAGCAGACAGTTCTTCAACTTTCCACAGAAAGTTTTCTTCAACTTCCATATTTGTAATGGAAGGAAACACTGCAATTTTTTAGGCCAAGCTAGGGAGAGCACGTTCAACCTAATTTCAAGCCTCCTGAAAACTTCACAGATCAAACAACCAAACTATTCTGAATCTAAGTAAACAAAAGCGCAGTCCTGTAGTGATGTAAGAGTCATTCAAATGCCCTCACAGTTAACAATTCCAGAATCTTCTTCAGTCATCTCCTAAGAATACCAATAATTTTTATTGTTAGCAATTGTAACACCTGTATTTACCTACAGACACACATCTAGCATACTGGTATAACACAATCTTTCTGCAGTGTGACAATGGCAGAGATTACTCCACTAATAAATTAGACAAATACTTCAAACATACTTCAAAACAAAGAGACTGCTTGTACCAAATCTGTCAAAATACTTTTCTGAAAGGAAACTAGTATTGCAGGGTTTATATATCCAATTGAAAGATACACAGCAGACCACTGGCTTCTCAAAGAAATAGTCTTTTGGACAGTAGCATATCACTGCAACTGGAAAACAAACTTAAGTGGCCTTGGGTAAAGGTTCAGTTCTATGAGGTCAGGACATGCAAGACACTAAAGCTAAAAATGGGACTTGTACATTGTCAAACCTTGAGGCATCTATCTGTATACTTAAATTCATCTGGGTTTCTGATGAAACACAAAGTATTACATGCTTTGTAAGAAAGATTATATGCTATGTAACAAAGGAAAACAAACAGTTGCATACAAGAAGCAATACAAAGCAAAAAAGTAACAGATACACTTTTTCCTGTCTACTTCAGATTCAACACCTCACTATGAGCTGCAGGAAGACATTTTGAATTTAAAACAGAGAACCCTAAATCCTTCTCAGTAATTATGTATGTTAATTCTCACTCCCAAGTAGGGAGACTACAGAGGCTGATTAAGAATAAAATTGCACATAAATATTTTTCATATATAGACACTTTAGTATGAAATAGTAATTGAGGAGAGATTTACATTTCACTGCCCACCCAACCAGGAAATAAATCCTTTGCAAAACTTATGCAATAAATCACAACCTTAAGCATTCCCTCATACTGCCAAAACTATCTTAAGCTGAAATGTCTTTTCTTTATTCCATGGAAAATTTTATTCTCATTCTAACAACAAGCAGTGATCACAAAGCTGTGAGCAAAACTTCAAGAGAAATTCATAATGCTTTCCCTCTTCTCCAAGAAACTTGCTGTCCTATGATCAGGTCACTGTCGTACAGAATGTAAAGTGTAAGTTTCAGTCCCACTCAGGCAAATGTCCTTAACATCCCTCTTACTGAAAACACTAAGGGATGCTAATTTTTCCTCACCCTCCATGGCAAGCAAGAAACCTAATGCACTGTTTCAAAGAAATACCAACTGAAGTGTCCCTACTTCATTTTTCCATGCTTCTCATACCCAGCCCTGCTACATCCTACCATTTTTTCTGAAATAGTTACTTGAAATATAGAATGGTAGGACTTTAAAACGAACAAACAAAATTATTTTTAGCCTGAATCACTTGACTGACCCAATTTACCACATGGGACAGGTAACACTTCTGTCAACACCACAGAGGAGCAGAAGAAGGGCAGAAAGAAACAGCTGAACATGAAGAGTAAGTTTCTGCATTAGCATAGAGGAACTCCTAAATTCATACTCACAGATTTTAAAGCATTTCTTGGAGACTAATAATTAACCTTCAATACCATAAAACGGGCACCAGTTTAGGAGGGAGAAGGCAGCAATAGCCAAAGGGACAACCAGAGGATAAAAATATGAAAAAATGGTAGACCCATAGTTCTTTCTCTGTGTGCATAGTTCGCTCTGTGTTTCTCTAGTTTCTACACGCACGCATACATATTTATATATACATCCACATTTTAACGTCTCCATAGATTTAAAAGAAATTACTGGAACTAACCTGTATCTGATAATATGTAAAGATTTACAGTGCACAAAAAGCAAACCCTCCAAATCACAACTAAAGGCATCGAGCTACATTATTTCTCCTGATTAGAGTGGGGTCTTATATAAGGCTCGGGCCTGTGAGATGCACAAAACTAAACACATGAACACATCTTCAACTCGCGGTTGAGTCATGCACTGGACTTCTAACACAGGTCTCTGCATTAAAGAAACAAATAACAAAGTTCTACCTAAGATTATGAACCTATTTCCAACATTTTACTTTAGGAAATCGGCGAAAAAGCAGATAGTCACTCTCAGAAAAATGTAACGTGCTTCGAAAAAGGGAAGGAGAGGAAAGGAAACACGATACAAAAGAATCCAGTGGGGTGCAAATCTCTGGGAAGACCGCTGGCGAGGTAACGCTCCCCGGCAGCGAGGCCACGACGAGCAGAACTCGACCTCCAGCACCGCAAGGACATCGGGCGGCCACGGCGAGGCAGACAGCAAGGACGGGCAAGGTCACGCACGGACAGACGGGGACGGGCAAGGGCACGTCTGGACTGACACGGAGGAAGCCTCGGCCCAGCTCCTGCTGCCATTCTGCCCCCCCCACCCCCAACGGGGCCCTACGCGGCTCCCCCGGCCCCGCTCCCGGGGAGGCCGCGGCGGAGGCCCAGGCCCTGGACGGGCTCCTCGGGCCCCCGCGGGCGCCAGGATGCGGCGGTGCCCCCCGGGCGGCCGGCGGAGAGCCCGCGGTGCCGTTACCTGGGCGGCGGCGGGCGGACCGCGGCCGCACCGCTCCTGGCGACGAGGCCCCTCAGCGCCGCTGACATTGAGAGAGACGCCGCCATGATGCTCAGCACAGCCACTGGGAGACGGCGGCGCCGCGGGGCCAAACCTCCTCCGCTCGGACAGGAAACGCGAAGGTGAGGGCGGAAAGAGGCGGCGGAAAGGGCGGGCGGGGAAGGGGCTGGGGTGGGGACTGGGGTAGGGATGGGGACAGGGTTAGGGACAGGGACAGGGACAGGGAGCGGTGCGGGGCGGACTCGGTGGAGGCCGTAGCGAAAAGCACTAGTAGCGTGGACAGAAGGCAGAGCTGGTGCCCAGAGCTCCGTGGAGGAGCCATTCGCCTGTTTAGGGTGCTCCTTTTCCCCACCTACATGTTTGGCCCAGAAGCATTTTCTGACACCGTTGGTTGTGACACTACCTTCTTTATGGGTACAAACTGAAAGAGAGGAAATTTAGGTTAGCTGTTGGAAATAAGTTCTTTTCTGTGAGAGTGGTGAGACGCTGGGACAGGTTGCCCAGAGAGGCTGTGGATTCTCCAGTCCCTGCAGTGTTCAAAGCCAGGTTGGATAAAACCTTGACAAACTTGGACTATGGAACCAGGGACGTGTCCCTGCTCCGTGGCAGGCAGATGGGAGCTGGGTGATCTTTGAGATCTGGTTGAAGCCTTGGCACTCGCTGGTTCGTGACTCGATGGCAGGGACACGCCGCAGGGAGGGCGGCGGGCTGGGCTGGCTGGGCCCCCGCGCATGGCGGCTCTTCCTGGGCACAGCAGCTCTGGGCACAGGGAATTTTGGCCCCGTTATTCCCCTCTATGCTTTGCAGGCAAAATGGTGCACTCTGTACAAAGACATGAAAGTGTTGGTACATCTTCTTCGCCTGTTTTTTAGCATACTTCTTAGTTTCCCTGTATGAAATGGATTCACATTCTTAGTTTGCTGAGAGAAGGAAGCCTCTAACATACTGTGGCACTTTCTAGAGTTATTTTCTATTTTTAAACCAGTTCCAGCCTTACCTCCTATATTCAAGCAAGGAAGACTGACATGACCCCCTACTCTCTTAAAGTGGAGTTGTATTTTTAATACATTAACTGTACACTGGATGTAATTAACAGTACTCACGCCCTACAATAATTTGGGTGCTGTGTACATGGTTACAGAAGACAGATTGCTATAAATCAGAAGTCAAGTATGATTCTGTTCAGTGCCAAAAGCTCAAATGACATTGTTTCCAAAAACACATGGTGCAAAAGCAGTGTTTCAGTAGGATCTGCAACATTGTGAAGAGCAGGAAAGTTTTTTATTCTGATGGTGAAAATGGATGGTATTCATGAAATTAATTATTTTTCTATTAAAAATCTGAAGACATCTTTGGAAAAAAAAAAGATAAAAGCTTAAATGAAATTTCAGCTTTAATTTCACGTTTAAAAAAAAGGAGAAAATATTTAGGTTTTTCTGTTTTTTGTTTTTGTTTTTTGTTTTTTTTTAAAGCTATTAAATTCCTAGAGGAGGAGATGTTGGTTTTGACTGTTTCTGCTTTGCTCCAGGAGAATCAAGCCTTGTGCTTGATTTAAACAGCAGAATTTGACAGGGTTGGATACAAAAAATTCTGCACAAGTGAGTAAATTAAGCATTTTCTTCCCCTAAATGAAGGAAGACTGAAAAATAGTTCTAATGGAAAACTAAACAAACTTTCAGCAAATGTCTTCTGCAGTATAAAATCAAAAGAACATTAATTTTTAAAGCAACACCCGTATATTATGTAGTCCTAATGAAATGTCAGACCTAGAGCCATTATTTCATATTCCTTTTATTAGGCAGTTGCAAGTCATTCTATCCAAACTTTTCACTGTAAATATGTAATTTTCTATTCTTTCTTTCCATTGAATATTTCTGATTTATGGGGAAATGAAAATGTATCCTGTTTTTCCCTTTCAAAGCAGGAACAATGCTACAGAAAAAAGAGGAAAATGAAAAACCTATCTGGCCAGCAAAATAGAGAGACGCAGTAACAGCAATTTATAAACTTGGTGGGTTTACAGATGTGAGTATTTTAAATTAATTTTTCAATTATTAGTATGTTCAAAGTCAGACAACAGGAGTCATTTTGTAGCAATGATGAATTGGAATGGTTTATACAGAGTAGTGGTGTCTTTCATTAAAATACAGGTGGGAAAATAACCCAAAGTTTTGAACTTGGCCAGTTTGTCCAGCAACTTTGAGAGGAAGACTTGAAAAACTGCTTCCCCCTTTTTTTTTTTTTTTTTTTTTTTTTTTTTGTCAGAGCTGTACTCATTACCAACCTGATAAAGCACGTCTCTTACATCAAAGCTGCCGAAAAGACATATCAAGAATATCTGCATCTCAAAAAATTTGTTAGTTTTTCTCTCTTCCAAAGTCTTTGTCCAGTGCATGAGTGATGACAGCATTCACACCAACTCAGATTTACTTCATCTAATCTGAACTTTTCTCTTTTGGGTCCTTCAGCTAGGAGGAGTGTTCTGTCGTTTATGTAAGCAAGGGGAAGATTTTATTGCTGTTCAAAGGCACCAGTGTTTTGGTGAAGCCAGTTGCCTTTGAGGGCTCCACTGTGAACTGAGGTAAATTGTCTGAGTCTGTCTATCAGCTGACAGATTATCATAGCTCAGATGAAGATCTTTTGGGCAAATCCAGCTTTGTGTCTTCTCTCCCTGCCAGAGAGGAAGCCAGTGGTTTGGGCAGATGTGAAGGCTCCTGTGTTTCATGTGACCCAGCTCTTCAAACTCCTGCCCTTCCTGTTGCCTCTCCTTTGGGTGGAGAAAGGACAGAGGTAGCACATGGCAGCTGAAATTTGAAGTTGTCACCTTATTAAATCTGCCAAAGGAGGGTACCAAATTCAGGAGCTGCCTTTGGAAGCTGCAGGATCAGGATGGTCCTGTGTTAGATCACAACTGATGGGTTTGAGCATGTGTGCAAGTGAATGTGCTGCTAATTGCTTGCACAGCCCCTGGAACCATTTTGACCCTGACTAATTAGCACCATCCCAAACAATGTCTGAGCACAGTCTGGGAATAAGCATGGGGCTGGGACTGTTCCTAATAAGCTGTGTGGATGAGGCCTTTCTGGGTTTTGGGTTGTTTTTTTTAAGTAGAGGAGAAGAGGAGAAATAGTTTAGCTTCACGGATGTGAGCTGTGCCGTGTAAGCTGAGCTGCATCAGGGATACAAAAGGATCCTTAGATTGTTTATTTTCTAATTTAAATGTAACCGTAGCATTTATTGATTAAGTATTTTTGTATAATAGTCACAAAATGGTGAGAGACCATTTCAAGACAAATAACCACAGCTCTCCAGAGACAGTATTTGTGGCAATTCCAAGCACATAGTTTACCATGAAATTAATATGCACCAACAGTCCCTTGCAGTCTGGTGCCTGGTAAAGGAAGAGATGAATTTTTCTGTCTCCCACTACTTGCCCAGGTTTATAAGTAGACCTGTAATATAATTCAACACAGGTTGAATGTTTACGATTTTATCTGATTGGCTTAAATTTGTGTAAATGTATTCACACATATAATACAACACCTTTTTTAATCATCATGTTTTATGTTAAACTAATGAATTTTTGTGTCTAACAATCTTAGAAAATTGAGTATTAAATGCCACATTCCTCAAAACAGTGCATCAATTTTTGAGGTGACTGCAGAACTACCATTTGAAGTCAATACTTTCACGAAGGCTTAAACTTTTCATTCATAATTCTGGCTGCAAGCTGATCTTCTGTCTCTGATATACTGTGAAACACTGTCCCTCAAGACTGAAACAGTTCATGTGCCAGCACTTGTTGTGCTGTACAGTATGCTCACAGTTCCTATTGTCTCACTCTCTGAGGAAGCTTATTATCTTAACTGTGCAGAGTTAGAGTAATATTTTCTCTTCACATATGTGAGCTGCACACATTGTGAAAACTGGAGAACAAAATTTAACCTTCTACTTTTTTCCTGCTAGACTGAGGTTGCACAGCCTTACTTCATGCCCAAACAAATCAGTTCTGGTGGAAATAATTTTATAGTCTCAAGTAAACTACAGTTAGCTGTGACCAGCAGAACTCTTGAGCTATTCCTTTATGTATTGTTGCTTTGAATTAGTTTGTTTTCTTCTGGGTGGCAGAGAAGAACTATGTAGGAAACAATAGCATCAGTCTCGATCTCGACAGTTCTAATGGGGCAAAGAACTGGTGGAAAAGGGATACAAAATGCAAGAAAGCTGATTATATTGTCTAGAGCTGCATGAATTCTCAGTTTCATTTAATTTATTGGTTGCATCGATTTTATATACAGAAGCTATGATTTTAGGATATCTGACAGATTCTGACCCTTCAGACAACTGAGCATGACAGTTTAACACAGATTAAAAACCATTCATTTACTTTCATAGGACTAGGGTTTAGTTTTTAAATACTAAGTTTCAGTTTGAGAATGTTATTTTGAAAATTTTATCATTGCAAAGACCTTTCTCTGTAAGTAGTGACTCTTACAGCTTCATTCTGTTCCAAATAATTTACTTTGCTGATGAATTATCAGCTGCACTTATGCTTGTAGGGTTTTTGAAGTATTTGCAGTGGGACAGAGACTATTCCTATGTAATCCTTTGCAAACCTTGCAATGCTTTAGGTGTCAGGGTAAATTTAATGGGAGAACTTGTCCCAAATGTCAGTTTCTGCATTACAAGATGAGTTAGCATAAGAACATGGTGTTTTGGGATTTTAGTATTTATTTACATTCTCTATATGGCAGGCAGGTTGGTAAAAAAGCTGATGGTATTCTCAAAGTCTGTTTTATTGCATATGAAATGTAAAGTGCAGTTGGAGCTGTCTGGATTTAATTTTTCTTCCCCCCCCCCCCTTTGGTATGGGGGAATAAAATATCTCAACTCATGCAGGAGAAAAAAATTAAAACCAGGCAGAGCCAGCCCCATTGTAAGCTTCACATGCAATCAAACGTCCTTGCAGAGAAACTCCCCTTCCTGGCTGCACTGCTGCCACTAGTGAAGCACAATTTAAAAAAAAAAAAAAAAAAAAAGGAAAAAGAAATCACTTTTTATACTCACTGCTTTCAAGTTAGACATTGACATGTGAACCAAAATCTTCTTTTTAACTATTGCCCGGGAGGCCACCAAAGAATCCCAGCTGACCCCCTGCCATCAGAGTGAGTGATGGTCGGCTGCTGGTGTTGCAGCTCACTTCCCCCAGGCTGCCACCCTGAGAGATCCCACCATCCACCGTCGGTGTGAGTGACATTAGCCCACTGGGCTTTGAAAACACTTTTCAGGTCAGTCATTGCGGAGAGATAGCTTCCTTCACACACACCATCAGGGTGAGTGACGTCAGGCCACTGGGGTTTAAAATACAGACCCTCAGGCTTGCTAAGCTGACACTGCTGAGAAAACTGCTTTTATTGTTGTACATCAGCAGGGACCTCTTTGTCTTTTTTTGCATTGTTTACTTAGAAGCCAGCCTTCCCATTCCCCGACTCCCACCCCAGACAATTATTAACATCTGTAGGGTAATTTCTATGTCTTCTTTCTTTCTTTTTTTTTTCTTCTTTTCTTTTCTTTTTTTTTTTTTTTGGGGGGGGGGGTTTGTTTTTTTTGTTTTGTTTTTTTCTTTTTGTAACTGGAGGTAAAACAGATTTCAGTCTTTGAATTTTTATAGCCATCTGCCTTCTCATATGATTTTTGAAAGATCCTAGGTATGCTGGAGTATTTGTTAGTGGAAGATCTTAGAATAATAAAAGTAAAACAATTGTTAGAGCTTCTAGTCCTTTTAGCTGTCCAGATCAGACACTCCTTCACTAATAATGGTAGTCATTCTTCCTTCTTAGATTTTTGGGAGGTTCCTGGAAAATTAAGTCTTCAGGAAATTATTCTCTCCAGTCTTGACATGGTATGACTTCCCTCATCCTTATAGCTCATTCTGCAAAAAGGATTTCTGTGTTGCCAACTGTTATAGAAGTCTTTGCATGACATTTTGCATAGTTTTTGAACCCTGGGTTCAGATGATCAGATTTTAGACACTTTCTGAAATACTACATGGTATTTAGTATTTTTTAAAAAAAATTACTTAAACTGGTTAATGTGGAATAAAAGATTTTAAAATCATCGTTCTGTAGTATTGCTGAAAACACTATATTATATAATAACATGCAATGCAGCATAAGTACCATTTTTCTGAACTCTATTTCCCTTTCATGCAAAATTAAGAAATGTTTCTTGATATATTGGTGAAAAGTAGTGCTTTATTTATGTCTGTGAGATATATATTCTATTAATACATTGTAAAGAGCTTTATTTTATGTATATTTCATATATCCCATGTATCTATAAGATTTCTATTTATATGTAAAGGATTTTAATTCTTTATGAAAACAAAAATCATAAGTAAGCTAAATAAGTACATGCATCTGAAAATTCAGGAAAAATAAAATAATTTTTAATTTATTTAATGGTACAGAATTGTATTGAAACAAAATTTAGTTTTTTAGTTTGTGGCTTTATTTTCCTTTTCTTTGCTCTGTGCAGTTTGAAGATCTTCTCTCACTGATCACTTCATTTGGATGCACAAATTCATTTTATACTCAATGTTTCACAAGAGTAGTGTTAAGAGTACCACTGCTCTGTGAGAAATTTGATCACTGCAAATAGTCTCTCACTTCAACTTAGCTATTTATTGAATGGCATCAGCTACAGGTAGATACTGAATAACTCCAGCTGCTTTGAAGAAGTAGGTTTTTGAATGGTTTTGAGAGATTAGGAGAAATTATTGAAAATATGTGGTATAAATATATCTAATGGAGCAACTGTGCTATCCAGTAAAATACATTTGAAAATAATTTCCTTTAGCTTTCTACAAATTGAAATATAGAGCAGAAATATATTAACAGTGCAATGCTAGATCAGACTGAAGTCCTTTCATGTTAGCATGAAAGTGGACCTCAGTTTAATTACCACTGCAAGATATTTCTGAGGATACTGGAGGCAAGAATGACGTTTAATCTTCCACACTCAAGTTCCCATTTAGGTGATATCCATTATTAAAGTTTTTCCTACTTACAGAAGTAGTTTTAAACATGAAGTTTGAATGAACTTGATTATATTATCTGGCAGTAAGTTGGGTAGGTGTTGTGTGGGATACTTTAAACAATTGTCTTAAGTTTTGAATAAGCCCCACTTCACTTTCTATACACAAGATTTTCAAGGCCAACTGCTTGTTCCCACATTCTACAAACTGAAACAAGGATTGGACCCTGGACTTCTGCAGAACCACAGACAAGACTGGGAGTTGCACAACATTTTAAAAATGCTGTTGTATTTTCTCTTGGCTGCAGCAATCTGTGTGTGATTTGCAATTGTACACCTGTCTTGTTGACCAGATGGAAGAAAGTGTTACTTCCAGGTCTCTTTGTGCTGCTCACAGGAGTTCCTGTGTTGCTCTGAGCATGCTGGTGTTCAGGTGCTCCTGCCACCACCGTACTCCAGCAAGCTCCCTGTCTAACAAGATCTGGGAAAGGGCAGTGTATATTCAGTGCTGTGCAGTTCTGGGATTCCCCTGCTGTGGGAATCCCCAGGTCAAAAGACAGGCTATGCTATACCTTGTGTGAAGATTGATTCATTTGTCACATACCTAGCATTGCAATTCAGCCTGTTCAGAATTTAGAGGGGGCCTTGAAATGTAATGAGTTTGCTAAATAAAAATAAAAACATAGTTTGCCTCAAGACTTTTGGGCCTTTCTGATTTTCTCACTTTTCATAATCAAAATATCCTATGGAACCATGGGCATTATTTTGGATCTTTGTTGTAAAACAAAAATTAAGTTTTGTCTTAATGTTTGAGCTTCAGAACCCTAAAATACACAAGAGCTGCCAAAAAGTTCAATATCTGTAACTGTCCATATAGAAATGAAATATGGATATTCCCATAGCAGCTGGAACCTGAAATTGAGGTTGCAAAAAAGAGGACAGCAACCCATTTTCATTATGCTTGCTTTGGCTGTGAGTACTTTGGATAAGGAAATACGAATTTTATATTTGACTGCCTTGTGCACTGGCATGTTGCAAGAGACTATATCTGTATTTCCACACCTTCTGCATTTGGATGAAAGGCATAAAAGTCTTCTACTGTTATGAAGTATGCTATACAGTACTTTAAATTTTTATTGTGTCCATCACTGTATTATTTGCACCAGGAATGGTTTGGTGACACAATTAGTTTCTGCAGAAAGGATCATGATGCCAGAAAACAGTGTTATTTCTTTAAAGCAGCTCTTGGCTTTTTTAAAGATTAATTATTCTGTTTCCATAGAAGTAAGTTCCTGAAATATATATTAGTGGAATATTTACTAAATATAATATTTAGAAAATGTTCTGAAAAGAAAAATCTGAGTGATTTATAAGAGAATATGTTGAAGAATGTGTGATTTTACTCAATACACTGGTGAACACTATGCCTTCTTTAAAAAAAAAACAGTCAAAGTGACATTAATTCTCTGTCAAATGAAAATTAATTACAATTTTGCAATAAAAATTTAAATTATAACAGTCCTACAAGCATATAATTATAATAGAAAATAGTTTATGCAGTCCTTTTTTATTTTGGGGTCACTTTTCCATTTTCTTGACTAAATTGTTGCTAATTTGGTTATGTATCAGATTTAGTTTCCACCAAAAGCGGTTGTCTTGCAACACAAGGAAAATCCATGGAAATAAATTCATACTTCATCTGAAACCGAAACTAATATACACAAGTAGGTCTCTTCCCCTCAGTTCAATGTTCCTGTTGAGTTTAGTTTTAACTAATACAGATAGCAAAGTCAGTCATACTTGTGCCTTTTGACCTAGATATTAACATGTCAAGAT
Organism: Erithacus rubecula; assembly: GCF_903797595.1. NCBI lineage: Eukaryota > Metazoa > Chordata > Aves > Passeriformes > Muscicapidae > Erithacus > Erithacus rubecula. The sequence continues at coordinate 17,064,368 of NC_136661.1, forward strand.
TTAATTGGGGAGATCTAACTCATCCATTTGTTGTGAAAGCAAGGCTCTTTCATACAAATAATATGATCATTATTTTTTCTTTTCCTATTCTCCAATGACACAGTTAAAGATTTGGTAGATTGATTGGCTTGTGAAATTACCTCTCACTAGTTCTTTTCTAATTTTATGAATTTATTTATTATCACTTTCCTTACCTTCTTCCCATGTTTTTTCTGGCCTGTAAGTCTAGCATTTACCTTTCTTTGCGTAATTCTTTTTTTTTAATTCATTTTGGAGGGATTATCCCATTCCATGAGGAAAGCAGAAACAGGTTTAAATGAGAGATAGTTCACCAAAAAGACTTGTAATCCCTGTTGTGTCTGTGTATTCTTCATGCCAGTTTGGAAAGTATCATTAAAACTACCCATCTTTCAGACTACTTTTCTCATATATTTTTCCATTTTACATCAATGAAGTACAGTAAATAATGGGCAGAAAACTGTAATGTAAGTATTTTTAAATTGTAATTTAAGTTACATTTTCTCCTCATCTGATAAACAACAGGCTAAATACTACTGTAGCTCTCCTATTTCTTTCTTTGTACTTTATTTGCCATGTCACACAGTGGAGATTTTTCCTTATTTTCTATTTTCCTCATAATAAGGTAAAGGGTAGTGGTATTACAAGAGTGTAATAAAATCCCTGTTCACAAGTATATGTCATGATCACAGGAATTGTGACTAAAATGACAGATACAAGAAGTGTTCTTCAGAGTCTTTTGTTACTTTAGATTTAGGTCACAAAGTGTATTTCCCACGCTGTCCTTCTAAGAGGAGCCCATCTGACAACATAAACATTGTTTTACTTTTTCAGAACACTGGCATTGTTGCAGCATTGAATTAAGAGTTTTCAGAACTTTTGCAATGTTCCTAATAATTACTTTTAAATCATGAAGATTAATTTTTAAACAGTACTTTTCCTGCTCAAATCCTCTGCCCATGTTTCCATATGGTTTCATTTTAATGCTTGTTAATCCATACTGTTATTGCTTTCCTCCTTTTACTGGAATTCGCTGGAGGAAAGTGCTATTAGGGTTTTCCTTTTTGAAAAGAAGGGTAGTTGTTCTGAAAAGAGAGCACAAGATGAAATAAAAGAGTACATTTATGAACAAAATGGGCATAATAATAAAGGTTTTCCATTGAATCTCTCTGGTCTAGAGGGGATCACTAGCATTCTGAATGAGAACAAAGACTCCCAGAAAAAAAATTAAGACATTAGCAACATTTTCTGGAAGCTTAAATTTCTTCTTATGTCTCATATCTCTAATTGAGATGAATCTTAGAAATGGCAAAAAATTGTATCTGTTTACAATGGTTATTTTAGTTAATATATGTAACAGATGTTTAAGTACTATCTGACAGGATCAGACAATTTCAAGGAAGTCCTTTATCTTCATATGTGGTTATTCAATGTATTCCTAATTTATATTACCTTTTTTATAGTACCATTTTCAAAATCAAATGCATTTTAACATTAACATATTAATGTTAAATAATTTATAATATTGCCTCATATATGTTTAAAATCCAGGTGTATTTTTGACATTGATATTATAGAGAGTACTTCATGCATTCAATTGAGGTATTCATGGCCCTAAAAGAAACTTGGAATGTGCTAATATATTTCACTGAATTGAGGCCTCTAATTCCAATGACATAAAATACCCCTTCAAAAAACAAGGAAACAACTGGAAAAAAAAGTACTTTTTTTCAGAAGAAGATTTAAATAAAACTTGCTATAGTTTATATCTTGTAAAAAACAGAATGCAAACTTTTGCATTCTCTTGAAATATCCCCTTTATTGACAAAGGTGCAATTTGCACTTCAGAAAACAGCTAGATTCCCCAAGTACTGTGAAAATAGAGAATGAATTTTCCCTTTTCTTAGTCTTCTGTCTTAGGAACACAGACAGCAATGTTGGAACATGTTTTTACATGTTTTTGAATTTCAATTTGGGGGGATATTTCTTGAATAAATTCCAAGTTGTGAAGTCCATATACCACAATACATTCTGTAGTTTTATAAATGAGCAATGTTTGATTTGCCAGCAGGAAAATTATGTATCCAGTAAACCCTAGATCATCCTATATTGGTACTAAACTTTGTTTAATTGTTGCTGATTTGCTGCAAAATGGTGGGGGGGGGAAAGGGGGTTTCAGGAATGCTTATCAAATTATTTTGAATTTTGCATTGATTAATTATCTTTGTGACCTTCATCACCACACCTTTCAGCCTTTAAATCTCCCTACCAAGGCAAAGCCCACAGTTTCTTTCACGTGTTTATTCTGTTTCAGCTGTTGTCTCATCAGGTTAAAATACTTTTATCACCACTTTGATTTCTGTGTTCAAATTCTTTCCTGGAATGCTTTAAAAGTTTTGCAGTGAGAGTTTCTCAACATGAGAAACTGTATCAAGAAAATAAATTTTAATAGAAAGTTGTTAAATGCAGGCTATTGTCGCTGTAAATCACATTTCTAGAAATAGTGGCAAAATGTTTTGGTCTTTTTAACCAAGGATATATAGGATTTAGAAGAATATTTTGGCACGCCCAATCTCCTCCTAATTTAGGCAACTACATCACATAACCTTTTTTGATAAAGTTCTTTCTTAAGATGATCTGGACCAATTTTGTCACATTGCTCCTTAGGCAAGTCTGTTAAAGAACTTAATTTCTCTTTGTATCTTATCCTGGTGTTGTGTTTGACTTGAAGTTTGTTCATATCACACTATTGTGTTGTATCACTTTTAGTTGTTCCTCACCTGCAGTCTCATTCTTTTGTGTGTTTTCACTAGTCAGTTAATCATGGTCATATGATTATTTCTTCATTGTATCTACATCTTTAGTGTGCTACTAGCATGAATCCTAAACTTTGCTGTCAACATCTGTATACTTGGATTTTTTTTCAAGGTAAAATTGACAAATACATTAAACAAGATGGTTAAGAAGCACTCAGGTGTGTTACTCTATTTCTTGGGATCACTTGTGATTATCTCTTCTTTTTTCTCTACCTGCATTATCATCTTTCCTGTAATCCTCACCTTCTTCTAGCATAACTAAGAAATTCCCTTATGGTGTCATGGCATGATTTTTGTTGATGCCCAAGCAGATTATCTCTGTTTCATTTCCTTTGTGTGAACATATGTTGTTTATTTTTAAATGTGTGTAATGCTATATCTGATCAGAGGTCGTCATTATAAATAATAATCTTATCTATAGGGAATCCTCATGAAACCTGAAGTTTTTCCTCCCACATCTTAAACAGCAAAAATTAAAAGGTAGAGTTTTCCCAGAATGTCATTAACTTCTCTTTGCAATGTCAACCAGCTGAAAGCTGTAAGTCAGAAACTAAAATTTGCTTATTGGTGGAAAAATACAACAGTGGGATGCCTCAAACTGTAAATATCAGCAAAAGTTTAAATGCTTAGGTGTAAAAATAAATACCAAACTCAGACTTTCTAGGGAGTAATTATATTGGAAGTTGATTCTAGCCTAATCTAATTTCTTGGGTGTGTATTATTCATTCCCTTTTTGACAAGTCACCAAGTCATGCTTTTTTTCTGGCATAGGTCATGCTCCTTTTTTAGCAAAAGTAGGTGGAGAGGAGTCAGTAGAAAGGAATCACCAAAGGTACTTTTTATTTCCATATTATCCCCTGTAAATATTTGGAGGAAAAATATATTTCTTTGTAGTACCCTAAGTACTTGATGTTCCTTTCACCAATTCCTGATGCTAGGTTTCCCAAAAGAGAGTACAATTACCACGTAACCTGTCCAAGAAGGACTTGAAGACCTCTTGAAAATTTTACAGCAGCTAAAACACTACAGAATTATGGATTTTGAGTGCAAACTACAACCAGAACAGTGTCCCTGTTAGTTTGCAGGATGGTTATAGTAAGTTTTCAGAACTTCCATCTATTTAGTCTTAATTTTTTTAATGTATTTTAAAAAATATATGTGCTTTTTTTTTTATTTTTATTTAAAGGTCATAATTTCTAGAGATGTATGTGATTTCCATAGCAAAGCACTTCTTGTTGGTATCTTTTAAACGTATACAAGCAGTCTAGATACTTTGATGTAAATAGAGATGATGTAAAAAATAGGCAATTGGCCCACAAATCCTTGCGTCTACAGAAAAACAGAACAGTCTTCTCTTCCTCCATGCATGGACTAAGTAAGTTAGATCAAAACTTAAAGTGATAACAAGATAATTTCTTGACAGATGTCTTTACTTGCAATTTGATCTGCTGGATTAATGAATGAATCTTAAGAAACTCCTAAAATTAGCTTCAGAAATGCAACTATTTTGCAAGTCACTATTTTGTAGTTTTCTTGTGGCTTTCTAACTGGTTGCCTTTATGTTTCTAAAGTTGGGATTTCACCTTTGCCAAGGCTCATTGCCCTCTTCCTTTGCAGTGGAAATCTTAAGTTACAGTCATTAAGGTGCTGGTGGCTATCTGAGACTCTCAAACAGTTCTACCCAAGACAGAATGTTCTTCCAACAGGAAAATTAGAGGGCTTATCTTATTGCAAGAAAATGGATTTTCAAAAGAACATCAGGCTTTGCACATATGAAGGGACTACAGCTTTGACAAGTGGAGGACTAATACTGCACAGAGCTCCTGGGCTGACCTGGGTGCTCCAATCAGGTGCAGATTTTTCCAGCTGGCACTCAGGTGAAGGTTCAGAAGCCATAACTTCACTAATTTCTATTTTGTTTGGGTTCTTTTTACCTCAGTGAATCAATTTGTTCCTGCTAACTAAGTCTGCAAAATCCTAATGAAGAAAATGCAATTTTCATACTCTTCTTAAATAGCAAGGCAATAGCCTTGACTTTGCTTAGTTACTTCTGGAAAATTAGAGTGCTCTTTTTCCACAAGGATGCTCCAAACAGGTGACTTTTAATCAATTCCATGCCTGAGTAAACGTCTGTGATTTTGCTTCTCTTATTTGCATCCTAGGATTAGTAGTCAATCTGGCCATTTTAATATGCTTTGTCATGCGCTCTTCCTTCCCCCCCCCCACCCTTTCTTTTTCTATTTTGATATTTGCTTTAACCTTGTATAAAATTCTGTGATCTTTTCTAACAGAGCTTCATGATTTATTTTTATTCAAAAGGTTTGGTAACCTGTTCTCATGCAGACAGATCAGTGACGTACAAGAAAGGAAATGTGAATTATCTGCCCACATCCTGTAGTGTAGATAGCATCTCAGACTGAGCTATACACCTGGAATATTCCTAGTAATATCAAGAACCCATGAGGTGTGTCCAATAGCACTTCATTCTTTCTCATTCCTTGCTTCAGTCTGCCTAGCTATGTTTGTGCAGACAGCAGTTTTTTAATTTAAGGATGAAAGAAATTATTCTAAGCAATTTTTTACTGAAGTATCTTTGGTCTTGAAGTAGCATGTTGATTCCACATACCATTGAGACTGTATTATGTAGTTCATTAGTCAGAATATCAAGACAGAGTTGCCTAATAAGAGGAGCATAAGACAAGATTATTTGCATAGCTCAGTTGAACTTCAGAGTTTGCATTTCTGAGCAGGAGAAAAAGCCAAGATTCCATAAGGCAACTACTTATTCCAAATCTGGCGTTTCTCCTATTCAGAAACACAGATTGTGCAGTTCACTGAAGTGACTGAAATCAATCATTTTTTTCCTGAGTATTTTAATAACAAAACTGTTTATTAGTGCTTTTCTTGTATACTGTTTGCATATTAGGATATTAATTGAGTAAATTCAATTAACTGCTGTCTCTTTCCTGATGCTTCAAGAAAAATCTCTGCTATACATTTAAAGGAGTAAGGAACATAATCAGGTTGATACATGCTTGCCTTCGCTAGAAAATTAAGATGAATATCATGCACAGCTCATTTGTGGCTTTGTCTTATGTCATTCCATCAGTTGCAAGTTATACAAGTAGTTTCTAGAAACATGTAAGTAAGGTGTTTCACACAGACAGTGTGTAAACCTGACCTGAAGATTGCGTTTGTGTGAATGAATGAAATGGACTCCTCTTTGAAGCCTTCTCTTTGTCTATATGGCTTTTTGTCCTGACTGTATTAACTGTATTCTTATTGGGGACTATCCTTGGCCTGTGCAGATCCTGGAAATACAATTTTGAGTTGTAGAAGAGATGTAGTTGGCCTGAGCCAAAAGTATGCCGGGAACCTTGATAGCAAATTCACGCTATGCTTGCACACCCATGCTGTGATGCTGACAAGCTTATCGATACAGCACTGCCAGATTTTGGTGTATCCCTGCCTGCCCTAGCATACTATCCAGGGTCCCTTTCTGGCTCTTAAGCCCCAGCCCAGCTCTCTGTACTGAGAGTGGCACTGTACTCAGTGGCTTAAGAACACGTGCCTTCGCATCAGTGGTGGAAGGGCAAAAACACCTCCTTCCTCAGCCTAGATTTATTTAGCAGCAGCAGTGCTGTTTTGCAACCTGGGGAGAGTAAAAAATAAATGTTATGGTGGATCTGTCAGACTTTCCTCATGAGCAACAGTTGTTACACGCCCTCTACTTTGTTGAGCCACTTGTTCCCCCATTGGAGGCTTTAGACAAAGATCTCATCTGTGATTTGCAGGTTTTGAGAAATCCACAAAACCTTTGAGGATTCAGTGCACAGTTTGCCTGAGATAAGACAGTACTGCAAGTGATTGTATGTGCAAATAATAATATTAATTAGTTTTCAATATCCAGATAGTTTGTGCAAGCATTTTTCCATGAGTGGTTGAAAAACTGACATTAAATATTTTGCTTTTCTTTAGAAAAGATGAAGATTTCACAGTGACAAACATATTCAACTCTTCTTCTGGGGATTACATATATCAAAATATGATGTTGATTGAGGGGCTTTTTGAACATTAGGAACATCAGAACAAAGAGTGAGAACATAGGTTCTGGGCTTGATGCATGCTGTTGAATATTTCACAAGACTACAGTAAAAGATTATTTAATATGTTCTTATATGATTTGCTGCTGCAGTGAAAATCAGCTATTAAAACTTTATAAGCAGCTGTGGCTTACTTGCTCCTGCAAATAATCAAATTCTAAATAACAATTTGGTTTCTGTGGTACTTCAGAAAATGGTGTACTCTAGTCTGGTCTATACTTGATACACTTTACTGACATAATTATTTTTCCTAGTAATGCTTTTTTTTTTTTTTGGTCATGATAACTATCCTTCACACTACCCTTTTAAAGATGTAGGTATGCTAACATTCTTGCTGATGATATGACTCTTGCTTCACTGCCAAAGAAAGAATATACCTTTAAAACAATGTGCAGTTTTAAAAAATATAATAAGCTTTAAATGAAGTTCCTTCTTTTGAAACCTAACATTTTTAGTTTTTGTTATAATGGCTTCTATAAATGTTATTTGCCTCAGTTAATTTTAAGTGTTTGGATCTCAGTTGCCAGAATACTCAGACCAAAATTTAAGAATGCAATTTTTAATGGGGCAGTGTACATCAGAAGAGTGTTTTTCAGATTCAGAGACTTCTGCTCAAAATTGTAGCTGATTTCAATAAGTATGCTGGTCTTTTTAAGATGTGTTTTCTGAACTAAAATAGGGAGTTGTACTCTGTGCAGATACTGGTTAGTAACATTCCAAGGCATGTGGATTTTGAATAAATTTCACAAGCACAAGATATCCCACCATTTTGTTAAAATAAACAGTGTCCATGAACCTCCTCAGATGTAGTATCAAGAAGGGGCTTTCTGCCCATGTGTGACTGTACACATCTGTTAATTCAGAGATTGAAATGTGAAATCCAGCACTCAGGGACACCAGGTGGATATCTGATACTCTCTGAGGAATTTGTCCTTCATAAACCATTCTATGGATTATTCACAGGCATGCCTTTTTCCCTGATTGTGACATTAAAAATATGGATTAAATATTTGTATCAATAATTAATCCTGGTATAAATCAATACAAGTTACTAATAAATGAGAAACAGAGACATATTGCTGCCAAAAATCAGCTGTTAATGCCTCTTGATTTACTGAAATGGCCTGCCACATATCACAATTTTTGTTACTGACTACAAAGTATTTCTCTAAGTGAAAGTCAGAAATATTGTCCAGCTCCACAGTAAAAGCTGCAGTTATGGCATAATATAATTTTAGATTGAAATAAATATGCACAGAGCATGTGAAATAAGATGTAACTCTTTCTGTCTACTTTCCATGACTCTTCAAAAGTGCTTACATGATTTAAGTGCCTAAGGGCTCCATTCACTTGTCCCCACATAGGGATATTTTTCTATTTATAACTCTTTGGCTTATCAAAGCTCCCTTGTGGGGTGTCAGAAATTACACCTGAGCTATGGAAAAACTGTACTGCAGCTGAAGACCAGCAAGGATATTCTACAGTGCCTGAAATGGCACTAAATTAGTGTGTCCTGGCAACTAAACCTTCAAATCTTCTCCAGTTTGGGCTGGATTCAATCATAGGATCTGTTCTTGCAGAAGGTACCTGTGCCACTCTTCTAAGGAAAGTCAGGCTTCAGAGTGGTTATCTCTTTCTGTTGAGTATTTTTCTCAACATAGAAACTCTTTTCTTAGCCAACACACTTGTACCTCGCCCAAAGATTGTATAGGTGGTGAGGGACAGCCCCCATGCTCCCTGGTAACAAAGCAGAGTTCAACAAAAGCCAAAGACTTTGCTCTATGCCACAATGATGGCCTGGTGGTGTGATCATATTTATGAAGAATGGCAAAAGTGGAAGTGATATTTTCTGGCCAAGGATTGTGAGGGAAGTGCTCTAATCTGTAGCTTCTAGCTACTGATGAGTATTTTAAAGAAAATAGTGGATGTGTCTGTACTGCATTATGGATTTTATCTTTTCAAGATGTAATACTCAGAATTATGAATTTAATTCTCAAATCTCTCTTCATTTATCGAGACATTTACTTGAATCTGTCAATAAATCAGTCAGAAATGAGACTTACCTCTGATAAATATAGGCACTGGTAAAAACATTGTCCCTCAGCAGTGATTAAACATACTGTCCACATAGGGGTCTCACCTAGTAGCACAACATCAGTGCTTACCGAAGTTTTTCCTTAGCAACCCTACTTCCAGGGTCACAACCCCACTTTCGTTTTCACTTCCAGGCTTGTGGGCCCCAAGTGGGGTCATGACCCTAACTTGGAAACTGTTCTATAACACATTGAAAAAATTAACATACCAGCCAGTAAATACATCAGCAAAACAAGCCCATCCAGTCTGCCCAAGACCCTGCTTGTCTGCCATCCCTATTACCTATTAAACATGGGGTTTCAAAACCATGTATCTGCTTGCAAGCTCACATCCTGCTTTTTGTTACCATTGTCTTGTAGTCTTCCCTTGTGCTATTTAGCTAAGTTTGGTGTTGACAAATATGTGCTAACACTTTTGAAAATATGACCTCCTTTTTCTTACTCATTCATGTGTTGGAGGTGCTGCTTAGATTTATTATTTGCACATAATAGAGTTCATAGTTATTGTGTGTCAGAAACAAGATCTGGAGAGTCTACTGCTCCAACAGCTGGAGCAACACATACACATCTGGTAAAACTGCAGCGTGAATTGTATTGTCCTTAGCAATTAATCACTTACACTGTATTCTATTGATTCTCCTCCTCCTTAACTCCTACTGGTCTTTACCTTCTTCACTTTTCTATTTCCTCATCTGTTTTCTCTCCATTTCTTATGAGTCTCACATTTCATTTTTTAACATCTTGTCCAGAAGTGTTGAGTCTGGATGTGGACATGCAAAAGTTTCTACTTGTCTTGTAGAACGTTCTACCACTACATTTCAAAGAGCTTTGCATCAGTTGTGAAAGCACAAAGGTTAGCTGAAATTTCAGTATCTGCCTTTTACGGTGGAGAGATTATAACACAAGGTCCATTACCCACAGTCACCAAGAAGTCTGCGGGAGAGAAAAACATGGATCTTCTGTTCCATGTGGAATATCATGGTGGACTCCAAGCAACATGGTTAGTATGATATACCAGTAGATGGCACCTCAGCATTCATAGCCTTGCTCATGCATCTGAGGGTCTGATACAGCTGGACTTCTGGTGTGTAGGTCTTCACATGCAACTTTTGCTACAATTTTCCTTCTTTTTGTATTTGTGGACTTTTTACTTGTAGCTTTACTCCGCCATTGTCTTTTTTTATTATTATTTTTATTTACCTTGCTGTAACACTTTCCTGTTCTTCATTCCTCTCAATTTTATATTTGCTATGTCTCATTTGAAAAAGAATAAAAAAGTAAACACCGCCCGCTAGAAACAAAACCAAAAAACACCGAGGAAAGAAAAGCAAATCTAATAAGAGGAATATCACTCACTGCTTTTTTCAGAAAAAAATGTTGTGTAGATACTGACTAGTTTGTTACAAAGGAGATCTGGTGGTGTTGAGTGGAAGCAAAAAGGTTAATTCTCAGATATTAAAGCCTCGCCATGTTTTTTTTTTGTCATGTGAGGTGAAGAGCTCTCTGCCAACTTCCAGTGTATCTGTGAAGCACACTACAAGTATTCAGCTGTGTATGTTAGACTACACTTACTGCACACAGGTTGTGGCTACACACTTCAGGTTCTGGGGTTTTTTTCCAGATAGGAAATAAGGATTTTGTTTTGGGCTTCTGTTGTGGGCCATGACTGGGTTTTGCCCCATCAACTCATGTGTTGCTGCTTGCCATGTAGCTGACAATGACAGGTGCCTTTCAATTAAGGCTGAAGTTCCATCAGAGCCTGCAAGTGGAGAATGCTGGGGAGACTAATAAATGAATTGTCACAGCTTCCAGGCATGCTGGGTTGAGAAGTACACAAACGCTCAATTTTGTGTGCAGAGCTCCAGCTCTGTATATTTAGAGGGATGGGCTCAATCCCTTTTCTCTTTCTTGTGAAAAGAAAGAAAAGCCTTAAGGTTGAGGTCCAAATGTGGGGATACTCATTATTTGTATATCTTTAATGTAACTCATTTTAGGCTTTTTGCAGTTTGGCTGGAGTCATCTTTTGAAACAAGGATTTGAATTGATCTGACTAAAACACTGTAGGTGGGAGAAGATTATGTAAAACATCCCTGAAGAGCTTTATTTACTTACTCCAATGGGCTTTATCTGTTATATTTCCAAGTGTCTTGTCTTGGGCTTGGTGTTTTTTGGCTCTTCTTGCTGTCTTGACCAATCTAGCTGGTACTAGTTGTCTCTTTGAGAATTATTGCCACTACTAAAAAAAAAAAAAATTACAAATCTGAACAATAGTATCATTTTAAACGGCATTTTAACTGTTTGTCTCTTTAATTTGAATTACTTGTTTTCATTTATAAATATAGAAATTTTATGCATTTTCTTACATTTTTTCTACTACACATTCTATGCACAGAGTAAATATTCTAAGTAAAGGTGCCACTTGCCTTGAACAGTAAACTCACTAAACTCTGTGGGAAAATAGCATTTTTTGAAAATGTTACAGTCATTTAATATAATGGAAAGACATATCAGAGAAGCAACACTCTATATTCCTACTGGCAGTTGCATCCTAGATCTGTGGTGATGTGGTTGCTTCTTCAAGGTTTCTTGAGGGAACTATTTCTTTTAACTGGACATTCCTTTCTGATTTTGGAGTCTGTATGAGCTGGGGGTAGGTGGGCATGCCTTTTCATCATGGTATCATTGGATAATTCAACTTGGAAGGGTTGTCAGAAGATTACCTTCTGGATTGTGCTAATGGGGAAATTTTCTTTTCCTTAAACCTTGTGTGAACGTCTCTTCCTTCAGGTTGTGCACACCTTGTCCTGCTACACATGCTGCTACAGAAAGCCTGGAACTTTCCACACAATGACTTGATTGTAGGTGGAAAAGGCTAATCTGAGCTGCTGCTTTTCTCCAGGCAGAAGCAGTTCCATTACTCAGGGCCAGTGCTCCTTGCAGAATTCACTTGTCATCAGTGCAACTTCTGTCTCCATTATCCAATTACTTGCATTATTACCTATCTTGATTTTCTATGGGCTTTGACCTATGACCTTTCTTTAGCAATTCTAAATCAGAAATGAGATGGAAGCACATTTTAGTACCTTTGGTGGCCATCCACCAACATCAGCCTCATTGTTCCGGGTGCCTCTTAAAATATGAAGGTACTTTGAAATTAAAACGACAAGTATATTACATGAAGATCAGCAAAAGATTATAGGAACACTGTTATCTGAGCAAGAATATTTCAAATTGCTTGAAAAATTGCTTGGAAAATTTATTAAAACTGTATCTAAACTGTATGTAAACTTCTTATGTAAAACTTATTGCATATAACCATGATACACTGGGTAGCAATGTTTTCTTTTAAAAATACTGCTTTTACACTGGATCTCTAAAATGCTATTACATTTACCAATTAATTAATAATTGATTTTTAAATAGTACAAAGTTTTAACATATTCAATTTTCTATTTATAATAGTTCAAAAATGTTTCAAAACAGGGTCTGGAATATGCACACTATGGTTTCATTTTGAGAAGTTCTGAGTATCTATACAACTCCCTGATACAGTAGGAGGTTCAGGTATTACTGAGAGACACTGATAGAAATTCCGGAGCATTTATGCATTCAAATCTACTTCAGCACCTTGGTAGACTCATTATCCTGTAGCATCTAGGACATCTGATGGGTTGTTGCCAAAGTCCATACTTCCTTCTCAGTTTTCTGACACATTAGCATTCTTCAATCCAATGGTGAAGTTGACCAGGTCCATTTCAAGATTAGGGGATTAAAATAATGTAGTTGTGAATGACAGAAAATGAGCCAGACCTGTGGGTTTAACTCCAAATCAGTCTCTGAGCTGAACACTATGGCTTGTACCTCTTATTTTTCTCCACACTGTCATAATTTCATTGGCCAGACTGTTTAGAAGTAACAAATGCATGTGAATTATACAGTTATCCCAAATGATTATGACAAAAATCCTGCCAGTAGTTTCTATTATGCATTTATGTCTATCAGGACAAAGAAAAAGTAAAAACATAATAAAAACATGATAACTTGTGCAAATTGTTCTTCATATACTACCTGCAAAACTCATGCTGCCACAGAGGGTCAGACAGGCCTTGGAATTACACTAACATCAAACAAAAAATGTAATTGTTTTATTTTCAGGGAGTAAAGAATTTCACATCTGATGCCTTGCAAATGCCTTGGTCTGTGTGCAAATGCCATGCTTCACCAGAAAGCATGGAATCCTAGTTCTTCAAAGAGATAAGATACAGATGTTTCTGTGCTGGTGATTCATTGTGTAGTAAAATGTCACTAGAGAATGGCATAGCATACTGAAATTTAATTTCACCTGATTTGCATTTGGAGGGAGAGGAAATATTTTCATGAAAAAAAAAGAAAAAAAAGAAAGAAAAAAAGAAAGAGAAGGAAAAAGGAAATGAAAGAAATAACAGCTGCTTAAAATTTATAGTGAGACTTGGAATGTAACCTTATTTGATGTGTATTACAGGAAGAAGGCAAGTAAAGAGGTAAAGGTGCAAAAGAGGTCTATAGTACTATTCTTAAGGCTGTCAGAAGAATGCAGCTATCAGAAATGCATTCGAGTGTGACCGAAATTGAGTATACTCTTTTGCCTGTGTTGCACAGACAAATACATTTGGGAACCAGGGCTTTATAGGCAATATTTGTATTGTTCAAATACCTCAAGCTGAGTCTCCTAGAATTAAGGTGATTTTACTTTAGTGCCAGAATGTGGGGTTCTGTTTTCAAACACATGCATTCTGCTCCAAGTTACTTTGTCTGCATTTGTGGATGGAGTTCACAGACCTGGGATTCAGTAAAAAAGTATGCTCCATGGTGATCCAGGAGTTCAGAAATGTGATTTACTGCAAGGGGAATATGTATGCCAGACAGTACAAAACACTGAAGTGAAAGATGTTTCTGAAAATTTATTTCTCTTCTGATTTCAGGAACTTTTCCACATGGCTTCAGAGTCTTACAGCTTTCTGTACTTTAACATCCAGATATTTTTCTTTCTTCATTTAAACAACAGCCAGGTAGCCTGTGCATTAAGAGAAGTAGCAAACCAAAACATAACAAAACAAATACACAAAAATGCATGTGCGTACACAACTCCCATTCCTTAGACTGAGGGAATAAAAATCACATTTCCACTTTGCAAAAAGTTGCCCATGTACAAGCCTTGGAGACATGAAGAAAAAAGTAAAGCCTCTCACTCCTGTTTTAACTATGACTCAATGTAGAAAAAGATTTGAGATTTGAAATCTTGATTTGAGATTTGTAATCTTAAAGCAGAGAGTTAAGCATGATTTCATAGCTCAAGGATGGAAGCACTTACCTGCTGGGGGAAGGAGGAAGGGAAGCAACCTGGATTCTGGCTCCTGCTTCAAGCACTATTTATGCATGTTACTTAATCACAAATGCAAAATGTGTAGGCAGCCCCTGGGGCAATAACCCAGGACTTCCTCTTCAAAAGAAGCACCTATTAGGGTTGCAAATTATCCTCTCTCGTTGAATCTTGCTTCCTGTCCAATACAGAAGTATGGCTTCAGCTGGCATGACAGGCAGTTCTCCAGCCTGAATCCCACCTTGAGTTGGTGCTGGATGCACTCTTGGGAGATGTGGGAAAGATCTCCTCAGAAACAGACTGGCAGTGAACCTGCATCTCCCAATTTGAGAACAAGCACCTTATCTACAAGTATGATATTATGTAAAATGTTGGCTGTTGTGCTTCCATAACCTCTGGAGGTATTTCTGGGATAAAGTCTCAGGGGCTGTTGTGATTCATGCCGAGGTTGGTCTGTGGTAGGCATGCTCAGAAGGTGCTTACTTCACAAGCCTCTCAGGATATGCCACACCTGTACATCACAATCAGGCTTTGGTGCAAGGTAGGTTTCAAGATTTTCAGCTGTATAGAAATAGGAGTAGCAATGAGAGATGCAGTTTCATAACTTTTAAATAGTTTTATCAGCAAAAACCTGATGAAGATTTTTGTGGCCATTTAGCATACATGTGCTTGTGTAAATATATCTTCTTGGAATTTTTGTTTCTCTTTTGAATTTGTCCATTGGTGGTTCTCTCAAAGTTATTTTATGAACCAGCAGCAGGACATAAAACTAGAACCCAGCAATCCTGCTCTGCTACAGTCTCTCTATAAGACATGTAAATATATTTACAATTAAAACCAGTATTTTAATGTTGTTGTTTTGTTGGAAATGAAGTTGCTGGCACCTAATTGAATATAAGAAAAAATCTTCTCTCATGGTCGCTATATCTATTAAACAGGTTGTTTCTCTGGTACTGAAAAGTATTGATTAATTCCTTGAGAGGTTTTCAATAAATTCTTTTTCCATAGCTTTGTTCTCCTGGCCCCTGTTCTCTTTTATTCTGGGTTCCATACCCTCAGGAGACCAAAATCCTACTCCTTTTGCTCTACTCATCATATACCTCCTTCCAAAGAGATTATTTGTCTAAATGAGGTAACAGGAGGTAACATGAGGTAATAGAAGAGTAATATTTTTGCTATTACTGTGAATACAATATTATAAATTCATGCTTATAGTTTTTTATATTCAGAGAGGAATAAATTATGTTTGTTTTGGGTAATGCTAAACAACCAATAACAAATTAGAATTTTATATATAGTAAAAAATATACAGAAGACTATAAGAGGAAAATCTTCAAATATTTGTATTTAAACAAAAAGGATAACTTCCCTTTACTCAGACCTCAGTTCAGAAAACTTAGATTATCACTGAGTAACATGCATATGTACAGTTTTAAGTTTTATGTAATACAATAGAGAATTTTTTGTAAGTATGACTTTATTTGTGATAACAGCATGACCAGGTAGCACTGAAAGGAATTTTGATTCCTGCTGTGCTTATGCAGGCTGCCTTTATTAAATTCACTGTATTAGTAGCCAGTCTCAAATAGTGTCCAGCCTTAATATAGGTTGACTAAAAAGAACTTCTGAATTATCCTTTTGGGAGAAAAATAATTTTCAAGTGATAGGGTACTCTTTGATTGTTTGTTGGATTTCTTTTTTTCTTTGCTATTTATTGCACATCTTGACTTTGAGCGAGCAGATCCTGTTTTGTTTTTTTTTTGTATTGGTCATCTAAATGGATCTGAAGCATACCAAAAATTCAAATGTATATTCAAATTCTCCTAGAAATATGAAAGCAGAAGATATCTAAAAAAGTGTGGGGCAGCAGAGAGAAGGGTTGCCATCCACAGGGATCTGGACAGGTTTGAGAGGTGGCACCATGCAAACCCCAGGGAGTTCAGCAAGGCCAAGTGCCAGCTCCTGCCCCTGTGCTGGGGCCAGCCCAGACACACAGGCTGGCACAGGAGTGATTGAGAGCAGCCCTGTGGGAAGGACTTGGGGGTGGTGGCTGATGGAAAACTCACCATGAGCCAGCAGTGAGTGCCCCCAGCCCAGAAAGCCAAGGGAATCCTGGCTGCATCCAAAACAGCCTTGGCCAGCAGATTGAGGGAGGGGACTGTGCTGCTCTGCTGAGATCCCACCTGGAGCACTGCATCCAGCTCTGGGGTCCTCAACATAGGAGAGACATAGAACTACTGGAGCAAGTCCAGAGGAGGGCCATGAGGTTTGTGAGATGACTGGATGATGTCTCCTATGAAAACAGGCTGCAAAAGTTGGGGCAGTTCAGCCTGGAGAAGAGAAGGTTGTGTGGGAGCCTCAGACACAGTGTCTGAAGAGGCCTTCAGGGAAACTGGAGAGGGATTCTCTGACAGGAGCTGAAGTGACAGGGCAGAGAGGAATAGGTATACACTGAAAGAGGGGAAATTGAAACTAGATATTAGGAAGAAATTCTTTACTATGAGGGTGGTGGAATATTCTATTGCCCAGAGAAGCCATGGATGCCCAATCTCTGGCAGTGTTCATGGCCAGATTGGATGGGGCAATGAGCAACCTGATCTGGTGGAAGATGTCCCTGCCCATCTTCCAGGAGAAGGGGAGTTGAAATGAGGTGATCTTAAGGTCTCTTCTAACCCCAAACATTTTGTGATTGTATGAAATTACAGACTTCTTATTGAGAGGATTGAGAGTGGAACAAAAATTTATTAATTTATTCTCTTGTATCATTGTACTTAAAAAGTAATGTACTGGAAACATTGTCCATATCAGAAAAGAGGGTTTCTTATATCAATGTAAGCTGAGAGCTTTGGCCTTAACTGGTATTGCATGGTGCAAAAGAATCCAGAGGACCAAAACCATTTAGAATGAAAGACAGAGGACTGCCTCTAGGGAAAATTCCACTTTTTATTTTTTTTTCACTCATCATTTATTTACAAATACACATTATAACTTTTATATACATTGCACATTTACATGGTAGAAAAGTACAAAACTATATATTTAAATGAATTTATATTTAACTCGCCATGTTTGAAAATATAAAATTGCATCAGAAAAAAAGTATTATGAAAAGCAAGAAACTTGAACTGATAAAGCTTTGATATAACTTTTAGCAACACACTGATTGGGAAAAAAACTTTGAAAGTGGTACTGCAAGACCATCTTAAAGGAAACACCCGATAAAAGACTTTTGCATGTTACAAAGAAAAAAACAATAAAAATAAAATAAAACCTTTATTCCTACTACAGTTAAGCCTGTAGCTGTTACCAAACTTCACAATCCAATTTCTTTGGGTTCAAAATTTGTATAGTACAGTATAAACTCTCAGTACACTGAGATAATTTCAGTACACAATGTGATCAGAAGTAGAGAAAATGAAGTGTAAGAAGTTTCCTTAAAGATTGCCTCACTGCACCTTGAAAGTGTACTTGTCAGTTACAACGCCTTTTGGTCAGTCAAGATTCCTTGTAAACAAAAACACAGGGATCTTTTTTGCACAGAACTGGTGATAAGAAAATCCAATAAATAAACATAACAGAAGTTGACATGCAAGTTTTTTAAAGTGGAAAAGAGTTAACATCAGTGAAACAAAGAGATGAGATCATGTGGGCAGGCTCTAAGGAATGGACTTTCATAGTTTACAAGAAAAAAGAAAGCTTTACTTTACAAGCAAGAGACCTCACAATAAATAACACTGCTCTTCCCGTAACGAATAAATTTCTTCAAAAAACAAGGTGTACGGTCAACCAGACATTTTATGTATAAATTATAAAACATGACACAGTATAAATAAATGTCTACGAGACTCATCTATATGTATACTTTTTTTTTTCTCCCCAAAATAAATAAGCATACACTTATTTACAGTACGGACATTGATTTTGTGCCCAATGGCTGTTCCAATAGTAATGGAGGTTTTACCACTCTAGAATGGAAGATATAGGAAAGCTGTAGTCCTGGTCTTCATCTTCCTCTTCATCTTCTGGGTCTTCATTAATTGCTAGATGGGGGAATACAGGGGAGCTGTTGTTTAAATAAGGACAACAACAGCGCAGAAGCAGCTCAGTGCATGTTTTGAAAGCCCTCTGAACAGCCATAATACAGCGTTGCATTTTATGCGACTTGTAGTGAGATGCTCTTTGGCATCATCTGTTATGCAATAAAGTTTTTACACATAATCTATGAAGTCATAACTGCAGAAAGTTCGGAAGAATCAATGGCTCAGGTTTTATTGGCAGATTCCTGAAATCAAATAAAAAGCGCTCTGGTGTTTTAGTTTAATTGCTTTGTGTCCTTCATTCAGAGTTAGTAGAGGCAACTGTGCTAAACCAGGTGCCATGTGCTACCTTTAAGCTTGTTCTTTTGGACCGAGTTAAGAGTTTATCCAGGTGTTAATAAAGCAATCAGCAAAGCACACAAGAGCAGACAAAGTACAAAAAAAGTCACTAGAATTACACTCCTCGGGCAACCCTTTCTGATAGAATGGCTTGTCCTTGGAACATCCCCAAAAACTCCAACTTGAAGGCCAGCTCGTTGTTGGAGATCTATTGCATTTTATCAGCAACCAAAGTGTGTGCGTGAAAGATAGATACTTATATTCTACTGTACCTTGAATCAATAAATCAAGCTTTCTTATGTTTAAAGGTGTAAGTCTTCATTACCTAGGTATCGCCTTCAGAAGCCTTAAGTGTCTGCAGAGTTAAAAATCTCACTTACAGTTGCAAGATCCAGAGTGCTTAACTTCTAGAAGCACACCCATGGAGCAAGCTGCCTCTTTCATGGCACACTCGCTTGGGTAAGTTGTATTATCACTGGCACACACTGCTTCTTCTGACTTGCTTTCAGGGCACAGCTCATCACAGAGGGCACACCGACCTCTGCCAACCTTAAAATCCCACAGGCATTTCTTCCCAGCACTGCATTGAATGTCTTCGCAGGATTTGGCTTCTAAAAATGCACACAGAATACTAGAGGTAAGTGAAAAGACAAAGCAAAAAGCAAAACAAAGACAAGCAACCCCCAAAACCTCCTTTCCCCTTGTGAACTGTGAAGAAAGAAAGCTCAGATGTAGTAGATGTGATGATACTTGCTGATTTTGCTCAAGCAAGTATTCCCTTGGACTACAGTGCCTGTCTATATGTGGGGGAGGAAAGACAGCGATGCCAGCAAAGCTTGGCCCTGGGAATACAGAATTACATTTGCCTATTGTACATGACTTTGCTGTTCCATTTCATGTCAGTGGAAATTTGGCTCTCCAAATTAGCAGTAAATGCAGGATTTGTCAACAGGTCCAGCATTTCTAAATCTATTATTTTTAAACTAACCCACAGAGAGCAGTTGTCTACAAGATTTGAAAGGGAATTCACCACAACCTATGCCAACTGAAAGCAACCTGAGACTCCCCCAGATTCCCCCAGCAGTTTTGGGGAGCAGAGGCTGCCCTGCAGGTGCTTCATCGTAATACACTGTACTATCAGTCCTTTCTGGAATCACTCACAACACAGAATGTCAGGTTGCATAGAAATTATTTGCCTGTCTTCACCTACTCACTGTCTCCAAATCCCACAATTATTTCTAGAGAGGAAAAAGTGATCAGATGTTTCCAATTAGGTTAACATACTTTGCCAAAACCATTTGAAGACAATTGTTTCCAGGAATACAGACCCACTGAATATGGTGACCTTATTATGTTGTAACCATCTCGTCATCTATTTCAGGGAGGCTACTTCTACACTAGATACTAATGTCAGCACCGTAGCAGGATCAGCCTCCTTCTCCCTCATCCCTGCTCCAGTCTTTCCCAGGACTAAGTTCACCCTGACTCTCCTCTTCTGGGAGGGGAGTAGTAACCCAAGCTGCTAAAGTCTCTGCCTCCCCAGCACTAATTACATTCATCCAGTTACACATGCTGGATCCTCTGAAAAAGGTGATTGAGGAAGCTCCCCCCACACTCAGTCTCCTCCAAAGATACTTACTGACGCATTTTCCTTCATAGGCTAATCCAATGGATCTTCCCAGGAGGCAGGTAGCTTTCCTGAGGTGGCAGGCACTGGCGTAGGTTATGCCGTCATTCCCGCAGAGATACTGTTCAGGAGAGGTAGGCTCTGGACAAATTCGGTTACATGTCACACAGTAGGCATTGTTGGTTTGGTCAACCACACATGTGGAGCTGCCTGGGCACAAGACATCCCTGCAGGTCTCTGAAATACAGACAGAAACACAGATTAGTAGAAGAGACCAGGATCCCAGTGAGGAGTGTATAAGCGACAAGAGCAAATGATCAGATAAAAGCCTCCAGCGGCTCTTGTCGTTTAAGGGGTGTGGGAAAATGCCTTCAAATGTCAGGGTAGCTGTGTGTGCACATGTGCTGCAAGACTATGGGGAGCTTCAGTTTAGCTACATCCCTCTCTACTGAGCATGGTCTAGCTGCTCTCTCCCAACATGTCTCCTGTCAGGAAGTGCAACCAACATCTCCTCCCTACTCTTAGACAGACACCCTTTGGCATTTGAGGGAGATTGGATTAGATTTGCAAACCTACTTTTGCATTTGCCCTGATACTGGACTTCAAGTTCGGGCTGTTCTTTGCATCTGGCTTTGAGAAGGGCACACTCGTTCCTGTAGGTTTTCCCATCTAAGCCACACACGGGGCCCTTCCAAGTGATATTAGAGCAATCCGGAGCACAAACACACCGAGGTTTATTCTTCTTGTTCATTTTACATTTCTTCCCGGGTCCACAGTCCACATTCTCGCATGTTTCTGATGGAAGGAAAGAGGCACCACTTTAGTACCAAGTGTGCAGAACAGACCTGGTGTCAAAACTGCTTGAAGGAAAAAAAGATACTGTCAACCCAGAGCACAGAGCAAAACCACCTTCCCCTCCAATTCCGGGACACACCACTCGAGGTAAATCCCCTCCGCCAGTGAGGGCAGGGGGGGGAGAGGGTGTCTCTCCTCCTTCTCGTGATGTGCAAGGCGGTGAGCAGAAATGGGCGTCCCCTCCGCGACCCCGGGGCTGGTACGAGACTCGCCTCAAAACCCCGACGAGGGAAGAAGCGAGAGGACAGAGCTGCCCCCTTCCAACCCCCTCCCAGCTCCTCCTCCCCCAGACCAGCCCCTGCCGGAGCCGCTCCTCAGCAGGGAGCAGCTCGCCAGCACCCCCTCACCTTTGCACGGGATGCAATTTGGGGCTCCCCCATTAAAAATCATCCACTTAAAAAGCGTGTTGTCGTTGACGTCCTCCGCCGTCCACGACGTGGTCAGGCGGCCGCTCTTGCAGCACTCCTCCTTGCTGAGGTCGGTTTTGTAGAGGACCTGGCAGCGCCCGTTCCGCGCCTGCCGGAGCCAGCAGTTCCCAGCTGTGGGGAGGGGGTGGGGGGGACACCCAGACGGATCAGTGGCGGCCACCAGTGACCCAGACACAGCACGTGCGCCTTGCCGTGACTTTTACTAGACTGTTTCCTTTTATTAGTCCCGTTTCATAACCCGCAGCTACTACGGCCCATTTGGAAACGCAGTTTAAAAAACAAACAAACCCTCCCCCCACCAAAACCCAACCAAACAAAAAAAAAATCCCCCCCAAAACCGCAAAAGAACTAAAAAACCTAAACCAAGGAAACAACAAAACAAAATCCAGAGCAAAACAAAACAAAACAAAATGAAAGAAATAGGAAACCGAACCAAAACAGAACAAGAGTTTTTGGAGGTATTTATTCCATATGTAGAGCAGAAGGAGCACTGCCGACACGTGACAGAGGCTTGAAAAGGATGTGCATTTAAAAGGGAATAAAAAGAAAATCGCGCTTGCAAATTCCTTCCTCCTCCCCCTGCCCTCTCCTCCTCACCGCGGCAGTACAGCAGCATTGTTTTAGTGCCGCACAGTTTCACTCCCAGCCCATTTTGCAATCTGCACGAATTGGGAACATTTGCTCTTAGCGAAGTCTTTCGAAATCTCCAAGTTTTGCTGTTTCTATTAACAAATGTCTCCTTCACTAAAATAATTCAGCAGAGTTCCAAAAAAAAAGTGAGCAAAGTACATAAAATACAAGGACACTTTGCGTAGGAGGTCCCTATAGAGTTTTAAAAATCGATCAAGCTGGAAAAGTTATAGGTGCCATATCTCCTACAAACATTTCAGAGGAAAGTCCTTAACCGGATAGAGTGGGTTTTCTTGGGGTTATTTTTTGCCTTTTTTACCCCTCTAGTATCCCTGTTTTTTGTGGAGTAAAGCCAAGAACATTAGTCCAAGCAACTCCCCCTTTTTCAGCTGAAGCATTTTGGTTGGGATGAGTCTCTCGTGAATAACCAATGTGACTTCTCCAGCAACTCAATACCAATTGATTCTGCTGCTAATCCAGCCAGGGCTCGATCCTGCCTCCTTACTCCGATGGGAATGTACCGCAGCGAGGGGTCAGGATCGGCCAGCGGAGATGTCGATGGGCGCGGGGAAAGATTCCCACCTCCCCCATCCTCCCCCCCGCCCCCCCTCACGGTAAAAGTCATTGAATAAACAATGCCCTTAAAAAAAAAAAAAAAAAAAAAAAAGAAGAAAGTTTTGCGTCTTACCGCTGCCTATGTTAGATTAATTTCTACTCTATATCGGTAGTGGGGTGGGAAAAAGAAAAGAATGAATTATAAAAGAAGTAATGGCAAGACGTCCAGGATGTGGTTGGAACATGGTCAAGAAAAGGGAAAAAGCTCCCAAACTAAAAATCAATATTCCCTTGTGTCGAAAGAGGGCTCTTAAGTGTTGTCAATATCAGGTTCGGGTTTGTTTTGTTCGCACGAGGAAGAAAAAAAAAAAAAAAAAACCAGCCACCAACTTATTTAAGCATACTCTTCAGTGCAGGAGAATTTACAACGCTGATATTTACTTAGACACAAGCACACGGGAAAAAAAAAAAAATCTAGGGAGGAGGAGAGGAGGAAATCCCAATATTAAAGTCAGTAAAATGACCACTTTGTGGTTTCTAAAATGTCAGCTGTAATCGTGGGGTTCTCCATCACCATCTCTCCTTCAGTCATTCAGGACAGATAAAAATCTGAACTAAATTACCAACAAACTTTGAGCATTCATTCGTGAGCCGAGACTGGGAAAGTTCACTCACGATGCTGTTCATCATTCATGCTGCATAATAACAATAAAAAACAAGAAACATCTTATCTGTCCTCTGTGCCTTTGCAGAGCAGTGCGAAGATCCGATCAAAAAGGGATCTAAATGACACCTCTGCAGTTCACTACAAAGCCCACAGTTAACTTCTGTTCTGTTGGACCTTGAAAAGAGGCGTTTAACACCGCAAGAAAACTAAACCGAAAGACAGAAAACTATAGTAATAATAAAGAAACATATCTGCGAATAAACAGTCTGGTCTTACCCTGCACTGTGTGATCTTCCATCAAGTGGCACAGAAACATCAGGATTAAGAGCATGCCCGGGTGGATTCTGTGATTTAACATCCTCAGTATAGCAGGGAGTGAGAGAGACGCAGAGACAGCGTGAGGGGGAGTAGGGAGAGGGAGCGAGCACTAGCCAGCCTGCTTATGATCGCTCTATTGAATGAACGTCAGGCTCTGAATGCAGTCTCTCTTTAAATCTATACGGGGGTCCTAGCTGTCTGCGGTGGGCGGTCTCCTAATGTGTGTGTGTGTCTGCTCGGGGGTGGGGAGATTTAAAAAGTTCAGTGTGAATCAGGTGACATTTTCCACCTTCTGGAAACCCTCTCCAATTATTCGCTCTAGGTGCACGCACACACAGGCGCGCACCCGCGCAGCGCTGAGCGGCGGAGCCGCCGGCGGGGGCAGCGGCGGGAGCGGCCCCGGCCGCGGCCCCGGCCCCGCAAGCGCCACGGGGGGCTGGGGACCCGCGGCGGGTCGCGGCCGCCCCAGGGACGCCCCGGCCCCGCCGGCGGGCTGCGGGTGCTGCCGGGGCGCGGAGCCGAGCGGCGCCCGCCCGTCCGCCCGCAGTCGGCTCCGCGGGCGCGGCCCCGCGCGGGGCGGCTGCGGAGGATGCATCCCACTCCCCGCAGCTCCGGCGGGCGGGCGACCGCCCGGCCCCAGGAAACCTCGAACCCCGACCGACCAGCCCCAAACCTGAAAAAAATAAAAACCCCAAAACACAGAACCGGCTAAAAGTTTAATACCTAGGGCCGTTCCCGGGTGATAGGCTTTTCACTGGGAGAGCCCGGGAGGACGAGACGGGAACGGGGGCGACGTAGGCGGTCTCCTTTCAGAATCAGAAAGATTGCAACATCGATAATGAACTTCTAGGGCACTAGTTTATTAAGCACAGTCTGGCATTATTCTCCCCTTAGTAAAGTTGGCGGTCTCTCATTTATAAAATTTTTTGGCACCGCTGAATGAAACTGAGTAGGCGATATTTCCTTTTATACAAAACGATTACTTAACGGAAAATGGTATTGTTTATTCAAAAGCTGCCTTTTAAATTTCGATTCTTTCGCTTTTCTGAGCCACCAAAGCACAACAGACTGCGAAGTATGCAGACAGGAATGCCCGGACAGTGCCGGGTCAGGGGCCGGTGCGCCGCAGCCGCCCGCGCCCTCCGCCCGGCCCTCCCCACAGCCCTCCTCCCGCTCCCGCCCCCCGCCACCCCCTCCCGACTGCCCCCTCCCCACAACTGCAAATAACTCAGTGATAACAGATTTTTTTCCACCAACTGCAGGAGATAGTGCTAATCTTTTAATAAAAGATCCCATTACAATGGGATCTGTCTGGACAGACTATAATAGATCCAGAAATACAGCCGTGCTAATATTAGAAGACAGTTGTTTGGGTGCCTCAGGCCGGGCCCTGGTCCCGCTTTGAAAGTGGGCATGAATCACAATGTCCCTCGGTACCACCTGCGGTCACACGCATTAAGGAGCAGACTGGTAAATGATTGACCTCGCTACATTTTTTTTGTTGTTGTTGTTGTTTTTTTTTTTCCTTGTTTGTTTGTTGGATTTTTAAAAATTATTATTATGATCCTCGTCCTGAGCATCGCGCGGGAATTTTGAGCACTTCAGAAGCTGTGGACTTCAGAAACTCCACATCCTATTTAATCTTTTCCCAAATTGGTGCCACTCTCCCCTGCCCCCCGCCCCTGCTGCCCGAGCCGCGCTCATGCGGGGGTGCGTAGTGCCCTCTAACGGCGGCGACGCGCAGCGGCAGGGCCGAGGGCCCCTGCCCCGAGAGCCGTCTCTATACACCCCGAGCCACCCCTCCCCCGAGCCGCCCCTGCTCTCGAGTGCCCCTTCCCCCTAGCCCCCCTTCCCCCGAGCGCCCCTTCCCCCTAGCCCCCTTTTCCCCCTAGCCCCCCTTCCCCCGAGCGCCCCTTCCCCCGAGCCGATCCTACCCCGAGCCCCGTCCCCCGAGCTCCTGTCCCCGAGCAGCCCCTGCTGCGCCGGGGCCGGGGCCGGGCAGCGCCGGAGTCCGCCCGCAAGGTGCTCCGGGGTCTGCTCCGGGGCCGCTGTCCCCGCGGGGCTCCGGCCACAGCCGCTGCACGGCTCGGGAGGCAGCACGGTCCGCCGGGGCCGGTCCGGGAGGCGTCCCGGGGGCAGCGCGGGCCCCGCAGGCGGCTGCTCCTGAACGAGGGGACCGAGCTCGGCCCGGTCCGGCCCGGTCCGGCACTGCACAGCTCGGCCCGGTCCGGCCCGGTCCGGCACTGCACAGCTTGCTGGGCTCGGCTCGGTCCGGCTCGGTCCGGCACTGCACGGCTGCCGAGAGGGCAGCGGGGTCAGGCTCACCTTCCTGGGTTCCGTTTGTGTATGTTTTTTTAGTAATTGGCCAATACAGTGTTTATTCTGATAATGTTTTCAGTTATAGAGGGGCGTTTTCAGGCCGTGTTCCTGGAAATGAAAGGCAGAATGGGTCGATAAGGTTTGCACATGTGTTTCATGCATGCATCATCGGGAGATCAATATGATTGCACTGGTATGGAGATTTGTATCACACCTGTTCTCTGACATCACTTAGAAACAGCTGCTGTTTCTTTCATTGTTTTCCCCTTTTAAAATTTTTTTCTTTTTTTTTTTAAATGTTAGATACTGGGTTTGTGAGTAAGAACATGTCAGGAATATATTATGTAATCAGAAATGCTTTCTTCTTTCTCACTGTGTGTGCCACTCTTTACGACTCCCCCACCCTTTCTGCTGTGCCAACAATCATATTTAAATTTCCAAAAAACAATGGGGTCAATCTGTAACTGAACTGTCAGGCAGCACAAGAAAAGAGTGTTGTTTTCAGTCTGACAGGTTTCACAACTTCTTTCTACCAAGAAACGTATGCATTTTAATATAGGCTTTTGGATGTGAATCCAATCTTTGCAGCTGGTCCTGATCTTGGGATAATAGAGCCTTTAAAAAAACCCTTATACACTTACATCTCAGACTTTCAGAAAGTTCAGATTTGTTCTCAATTTGCATGTTTCTGTGTCCTATTTCTAATATAGCTACAGCTACAGCAAACTCCATAATAAAAAATATTAAATGGCTGGCCTCTGAATAAAATAGCAGCGAAATACAGAGAAGGAGGAAAAATAACCTGCAAGCTACCTGATCAACATGTGCTATTAACATACCAACAGAAATAGATACACACATGCATTCATACACATATGTGGAATATTTGCTTTGTGATAAGTCAGTATTCACTGTACAAAGGTAAAATTATCTTTTACGCCTTTCCCCTCACTCTGTTGCCTAACAGAAGAGCGGTTGCTTGTATCAGGAATGGACCAGCTTGGAATCCCCTCTTTGATAAGGAACATGTCTGCAATAAAATTTTTTGAGGTTGTGGATGGGACTCTGGGCCAAAGCTGAATATTTGAAAGGGATCTGGATTTTGATCAAGTGAAAATGGGAAGGCCTATCCTGGCAATCTAACATTCAAGAGAGCAGAAAAAGACTCAGACACCCTCCTGTGGTCCTGGATGTATGTATGCATCATCCCTTGCAGTTTCTCACACAACTGGCCTCTCCCACAGAGCAAGTACTCAAATAAAGATAGAACGTCCTCTTCTGGTAGGAGAGAAAACTTGTTACATTGCTTTGTTCTCATGTAATTGCACTGATTATCACAAAAAGAACGGCCTGTTTCTGGAAAACCGCAGTTTTATGTAGACTTCCCTCATTTGCATCTCAGATATAAGGACTTTTCTGAGTACCATTGCATTGTTCTATTTGAAAAGATTTCCCTCCACTTTTTTCTGAAGTATAGGAGAAGAAGTACAGTCTTTCAACAACATTTTCTGTAGAAATTTAATGTCCTGTTTCTGAGACAAAAGCATTAAACAATTGTAATATAAATTTAATTTCTTGATTTAACCATGGTCTTTTGCACAAAACAAGTAAAATAGTTCCCAATAAAACTAAGCTTAAAAATACAAGCTGAATTCTAATATCAGGTATTGGCTATGTGTGCTACTGAAATCATTCCTGCAGATCAGTGGCACTATTAAACATAGACCTTGCAGTGCATCCTCTTGGGGAGGATTGTGCTTATTGGATGAATACAGGTATGTGGAACAGTTGTGTTCTCTTTTTTGTAAAGTTCACCTAAGAAGTTATGTCTGTTGTCAGGTGGTGGGCAATGGACTAGATAAAGAGGTAGTAGGAATCTTACCTAATAAACAAAACCAGTGAAACTGGCTCATTCTGGTTCATACTGCAGAAAGGTCATGTAGACAGGTGTCATTCATGTTTTAGGTTAGATAAAATTGACGTATATGTGAACCAAACTGACCCTTTCCTCACCTTTTTTTGGTGATTCAGGAAGTAGAAGCATAATTGTGTATCCCCCTACAGTTTGAAGGATACCTACCTCTTACAGGAAGTCCAAACAGGATGAGCTGTCTTAGACACTCCAAAGGCAGTCTCTTGTCTTGTGCTGCCAGGACCACCACTGAAGAACCGCAGCAAGCCTTATTATTCAGCACCCTTTGCAAACGGGATGTGGTGTGGCAAGACAAGGTTTAATGTGAGAATGGAATGAAAACAGGTTATTAAACAAGTTGCAAAATCTTTCTGTCTTATTGAGAACTTGGACAAAAGTGCAAAATTCCAGTAGAAAATGGTATTGGAAAAAATTGTAAGAAGCTTACAAACATTAACTGTCTGAGGAAGTGAAATAAAAATTATAAAGGAGTCTACTGGTCTATTACTTTTCTGACTTGTTGATGAGATGCTCTTCTGTATATCTTCAGACAATATTAAACAACTAGAAATGTGCAACAGACCATGGAATTTCTAGGGCAGAAGAAGTCTTTCACCTTGTTGGGATGGCAGTTTTCAACACCAACAGGAATTCTGATGCAGATTCTAAATGAGTTGTTTAAAACTTGAAAAAAAAATTTAAAAAGGAAAGAAAATATAATTATTGTGGGAAACCTGCTCTTCACAGTCCTTATGATGCTACTATAGTAAAGAAATGCCGGAAGGATGCCACTAGTTCTAGACAGCCCATTTCCACATGAATGCTTGAGATGTGGCACGGTAGGAGGAGCATGGAGATAGCAAAGCTGTCAGGCAGAGCAGCCCCTGGAAGGCCAGTTCA
Organism: Erithacus rubecula; assembly: GCF_903797595.1. Taxonomy (NCBI): domain Eukaryota; kingdom Metazoa; phylum Chordata; class Aves; order Passeriformes; family Muscicapidae; genus Erithacus; species Erithacus rubecula. Next base: position 17,093,344 of record NC_136661.1, read on the forward strand.
ACCTCTGGCTCTGTTAAGTCATGTGTTAAGTGCAGAGTGGCTCTTGCCCAGCTTCTTGCCAGGCAAATTGCCTTTTCTGCTTCTACAACCCTGCCAAGTGAAGCTATGTCATTCTTGGTGACAAAACTTCAAAATTTTAAGTTGTAATTACAGATGAGGAGCATAATGCTTTAGGAATGGCAGGGTTATGCTTTCAATGTCTGGAGCATTTTGTATGGCAGACTTCAAGAGACATGTTAGTTGGCAAGCAATTGCAGCTGAACCAGGACTGGAGACTAAACCAAAGATAAAGTGAGGACAGACATAGTTTGTAAACAGCTACTGTGAAAATTAAGTCAATTTTTGCCATTACTTTGTGTTCCTTCTTGTTATTTTGATTCTGTTAGAGTTAATGTGAAGGGCATATCTGATTATTTGGAAGTGTGGTCACATAACTCCCTAATCCAAAAAAAACCTGTGTTTGACTGTAGGTCCTGGATTGGGGCTTAACCAAAAAAAAATCGTGTTAAGTATGATGATCAACTGTAACAAGCTGAATGTAGCAAGGCAAAAAGGGTAATAAATGGACGATTTCCAGCTGAATGCATGTATTTGGTGATGTACTGGATCTTGTTTCTAGACTAAGAGAGTAAGTACTTGTTAGGGACAGATCATTAACTCCTTGTTGTGAGGATTATATTTACATTATTGCTTATCTAGGAAGAGGATCGATTTTAATGGTTTACTTTCTGGTATTAATGGAACCAAATGGATTTTAGACTGCTGTTTAGTCAGTGCCACCTTGCTGGGACGTTATAAAAATTGTCCAACACGGTACCTCTTGGTAAAGTCCAAATGCACCAAATGCCACCGTCTAGTATTGCCTTAAACATGCTGGTCAGATGAGAAATTTACTAGTTATCAGCAAAAACGATGATTTAAATAAGACTAACTGTGACAAGGAATTTTAGAGAATTTAAGATCATGGCTATGATGGAAGAAAAAGAAAGTTTTTATCCCAGTTGTGGTGAGCTGCTTTATTTTTATAAACAGAAAAGGAGAGTATTTCAGGATCTGGAGCATCATCACACTTGTATCACATCCCTTTGCAGGTCATAAAAATTTTTGGTCCATTAAAAAGCTATCACAAAAGCAACAGTGAATTTCCAAAATTATTTTTTTAATACAAATTGAAACTTTTGTGCTATATTAAGTACATGGCTGTGCATGTGCCTCTGTAGACTTGTCCTATGGCAGTGCTAGATAGTGGTATCTGTAGACCACCTAAAGTCTTATTTTGAAGCTAGGCTTTTGTGGAATAAATACAAATATTAGTTAGTAGAATGGGAAGGATGAAGACCCCAGGTAATTTATACTTTGTTTTGAGACTTATTGCATAAATTTCTTTGCAGTGAAGGCCCTGCATGGATCACTTAGAGTTTGTTGGCTTCACAGTGTGTTCTATGGGAATTGTCTCCCTTGAGTAGCACTAGAATTGGCTTAAACCCTCCTAAAACTCCCCTGAGAGATCCCTGTGGCTCCTGTTCTGTCCACTAGTCTGCATATACTTTCTTGTATGCTTGATCATGAAATTATTAGAGTAGCCACAAGTTATGGATAGAAAGATGTATCTCCAGACTACCAGTCCTTACATTTCTCCCTGGGTGTCTGGGAGAAGAGTTGCATCTTCTGTACACCAGGTAGCAGGTTTAGTCAGAGGTTTGCAGGGCAGTCCAGAATGCATGGGTTTGAGCTTCTGCTTTTCTTGCCTCTGCCCTGATCCTTGACAGTTCTCATGACCAACCTAATCAACTCTGACTTCTGCTGGTCGTCAATGGGAGGGATATCTGCAAGGCCTCAGACTCTGGAAACCTGCTCAGCCTTAACAGGTCTTGTTATACAGCACTATTGTGGGAGCAGGAGGAGATAACCTACCTCACACATGAGAGGGTTTCAGAGGTACAGGCAGGAAAAATGCTTTAGCCATTTTTATAGATGATATACCTATTCTATGTAATTCCATTTGCTGCTCCAGAAGTGCATGGTAACATATCTAGTGGCTTTGTACAAATGACCTGTGTACACTTGGACTTGACAAATGATATTAAATGTCTTTGCTCAGGTACAAAACAACATGCCTGTGGGACAGAAGGAATAAGCCCCAAATCTTAAGTAAATCTGTCTCCATTGGCCATTCTTTCTTGCTGCTCTTACTTTATCTCATTTAGCATGCAAAAATCCTTGGATTGGCCCCATTAAATTGTGAAATAATGAAGAAAAGTTGATTATTAAGGGACAGGTTGTTTAATTAATGCCTCATAAATGCAGACATTGAGGATTTGGTCTATATTAGGTGTCTTCTTTTTATTTGTGTTTATTAAATTTTCCACTGATTCCCTTTTCTTTTTTTAATGATGTAAGGATCACGAGGTTTTGTCATTAAGTTTCAAAAACTTAATTCCTACTTTCTTTCAACACAAGCAGTAGAAGGTGACGGTAGTGTGGCCCAGAGTCCAAGTATTCCTTGCTCCTAGCACCTTAATTTCACCCTAATTGTACAATCTTAAAAATCCCTATTTCCAAGACAAAAGTCAGTCTCAAGTCCTTCACACACTGATCATGTGCTGCAGAGCTCTTGGAATTTTATTGCCATCCTTCATGGTATCTGAAAGGAAGACAAAATTCTGTGGGGATGATGGTGAGAAGGTAACAGTGTCCTTTCCAGCTTTGTATGTGAAGGCCATGTCTGCAAATGGAAAAAATCACAGATATGTTCTGTCAGAGCACTCAAATACCTTCTAATCTGAATGATAAAATAGTGCTATTTACTATGTAGGGTCAGAAGCAGGAAATCTGGGTGGCTTGGCAGGTCCCTGCTTCTCTGTAATGATGACAATAATGTTAAATTGAGGATGCCTTAGGCCCCACACCTCTGACCAGAGGTTCTCACTAGTCTTTGTTTTTCATGGTTACTCACCTCAGTGAGCTGCAGTATTTCCAAGGTCAAGTGTTCTGAAGGTACACGTGTCACAAGGCTTGATTCAAACAAATCAGCTTGAAAGTTTTAAATTCAGCTATCTTTCTTTCCTACTTTCATGTTTTTAAGTCTTTTTAAAACGTACACTCTAATATGATTTCAGGATTACAATATCTAGCTAGAATCTACACTGGATTTTCCAAACAGGAAATTTTGGCCTGCAAGGTGTGGGACCATGCTGTCCCTAAAAAGTGTGAAAACACAGTAGCAAAGGCAGCCTACTTTGTGGAAATGTGATTGTCAGAGAAAGACACTTTTCCTTGTGTTCATCTACAGAAACTCACGAGCTTTTGATGGAGAAGCATGGGAGAGAGAAGGGAAGGGATAGCATGGGGCAAATAATGTAATAACTAGAACCTCTAGAGAGGACTGAAAAGTAAAGAATCAAATTATGCTATTAGTTTTCATTTGGTGTTCATGGTATTTTAGCAGAGAAAAAAAAATCTAAAAGGATTCTTAGCAGCAAACGCATATAAGGGAGGTTTTGAGTAACTTGAAAATCTGAAACTGTGGTATTTGAAACAATGTTCCCTACTCCAAACTGACTTATAGCTACAAAGAATTCACAAAATAAGAGAGACCTCTTGAGGTCTAAGAATGAATTCCAATAGCTTGGTTCTTCTTAAATGTCCTTGATGCATGTGTAGCTTACATATTGATGAAATGAAAGGGAAAGAGAATTTAAGAAAAATATTCCTGAGAAGGCCTAAGTCAAAACTGATTTCACATCCATTAGGTGGAAAGAAAGTCTATACCCCAATTAGTGCTTTACCCACAAAATTTTGAAACATGCTTTAGTAGCCTGCTACTAGCAAAACACAAATCACTAAAATAATTCATTCTGAAGTATCTCAAAGATGAAGACATAACAAATCTAGACAGTGAGAGAGTAATTTAAGCATCAAACTCTGTACGCTATTTGGCTCAAACCACAAAATCCCAAAATTCAATAGTACAAGTGAAGTAACTGACTCTTTTGAGGAAAATAACAGCATACCAACAGTGTAGCTTGCTGTGTCTGGAACCACTTAAAAATGGAACAAATATACTATTTTTATCCTTGTTTAAAGATATACGTAATTTTTAAGATCTTTGAGCCTTCTAAAAACTTTGCTTTATCCTGAAGCAAGGCATTAGCAGGTAATTCTTGTCTTATTCTATGATATTATAAGAGTACAGTATGAGAGTGTTGATTTTACTCAACTTATTAAAAAAAAAAAAAGAAAAAAGAAAAAAATGAAACCAGAAAATATTCAAAGTGTACTTGGAGCTTCTCAGAATTAAAATCATATTATTTTCACAGAAAAATGAGATTAAATTCTTGACAAATTTCAACAGCAAATTTAAAAAAGTAACAACTTGACATATTGATGGATGATAAAGTATCAATTATGCTTGAATGTAGGGAGAGAAGCTAGATAGTAGGGAGTTATTTGCAATTACTTTTATATCTTTATAGCTTTAATATTTTATTCAAAGTGATAGAACATTTGTGATTCAATTACAGCAATGTTCTTTCAGATGCAGAAACAAGATTGTCTTCAAATCTGATCTCTCTTTTCAGAGCATTACTGTTCAGACAAGATGCACATGTAGAGGTAATGCATGTTACTAAATGAGGACCCATCACTTTCTCACTTATATGGTTGTTATACATGGCCTTATATTTAAGTTATATTTTTCTACAATAGTTCTTTTTGTGTGATGCAAATACATTTTTCTCTTTTATATATGGCTCTTTTATTTGTCAGAGGAGAAGAGACATCATTCAGCACTTTCTTTTGTTTAAATATCTTAGAAGCAGTCAAGTTTTCCTGTTCTGTAGTCAGCAAATTCAGTCTAAGAAAGATTTGTAGGGGCAGATTTGAAGGCTCAGAGACACAGAGAAAAGGATAAGGTTTGGGGGGGTTTATGCTTCTTAAATTGCTCCTGCAAGAAAAAATAGGAGACTGTACCCCTGTATTTGGAGAAGGAAAATTAGCACTGCAGCGAGGCAAAGCACACTGCCTGCTTCTGCTGCTGCTCAGGCTTGTCCTTTCAGCATAACCCTCTAGTGGAACTGGTTGGGATTTCAGTCACTTGTGGAAATGCCTCCAGTGTTTCCTGGCAGTGTGCCACCAGGGATGCTGTCCCCTGAGACCACTCTGATAGCATTTGAGTTCTGGCACCCCGAAAGGCTTTCCAGAAAGAAGGTGCTTAACATGCAGCAGTCCAGTTCTGCTGTGTCCCTTGAAGAGTGTTCCTATCAAGTCCATGGGAATTCCAGGTCTATCTGTCCTCTCCCATGTCCTACCTCAGCCCAGCTAACTCATGTCACACAACAGCTGGTTGGTCACCATTCCCTCGTGAAGCCTCACCTCTTTGCTGTTAGTTTTTGAGATTTGGTGGCCATTTTCTTTTTGTGGAGATAGCAGAAAATAGAAAATGTTCATTCAACTGAATTCCTTGTAAATAAGTAAAAAAAAACTCACCTGCAGAGGTCCCAAGAGCAAGGAAAAATGAAAATTCTAGAGCCTTTCTTGAGGGCGATGTGTGGTGGGGCATCTTCCTGACAATTCAGATTTTCAGTACTTATTTTGATTCCCTTCTCCATGAATTTTACAGAATCACATTTTCACACTATGATAACACCTTGTTATGTTCATAGAGTGCCTTCCTTTCCCCAAGTACCTGCTCTAAGGAGAACTGTAGTTTGATGTATACAGAACAACTGCTTTTCAGGAAATAATTGTTACCTCTCACTGGACATGTTAGCTACTACCAGAGTTAAAGGGTTTATTCATCCCATTAGAAATAGTTGGAAAACAAAGTAAGGGGGTTTTATTTCTCCTGGGCCTCAGGCAGTTAAGGATTTTGCAAAAAAACTTTCAAGAATCCACTGCAAAGGAATAACGTGTTGGATATAAATGGACTAACATTGTATACATAATGTCAATTTGCAAAGAAGACAGATGGATTTGGGGTTAAAATAGAACATAACAGTTGGAAAATCCCTACTGGTCGTTCTTATGTCATTCTAAGAAAGCAGTTTAGATTGTTTTGTTCTAGGTTACTGTAAATTTAGGGTAATGATAATACACCTTCACGTCGTAATTGGAGTGTAATCATGAATTAAATATTTGGTCCTGGTCCATATTGAAGCACTGCTGTCTAATACTGAATGTGCACCAGGTAGCTGCAGGGAAAATGCCATCACTGAGAGTGTGGTAACCCAGATGAGGGAAGATGTGCCTGTGTGCTGTGCTGGTGGGGGGAGGGAGCTGCTGCTGGGAGGGAGAAGGTGCTGTCCCATCCAGTGCCACCAGCTCTGGCAGCGCATGCTGAAAGGGGCAGAAGAGATTGGAGAAGTATGAGGATCTGTGTAGGTGAGAGTCCACACCATGTTGGTGGGGGTAGCTTTTCTTTTCGACCCTGAAGTGTGGCTTTAGAGGCAGCTGCACCTCTGGTGTTTATACTTTTTCTCCTTGGCACATAGTGCTAGGTTGTTCTAAAAACACTGTTTGTTTCCTATCCCAAATATTGATGCCCAGAGCAGTTTTTCCTCTTCCAGTGAGATACTCATTCCAAGGCTGTTCAGAGTTTTGCTTCTCAGTTTAACTTTAGTCAGGATTTTTAGATTTCAAGGAATCCTTGCAAGGTAGCTATGCAATTTCTTCAGGGATGAAGAATGACAGGCTTGGAGTACCTATGCTGTCATCTGCTGAGGTGTAACAATGAAGCTTCTGGCATAAATCACTCATTTCACAGGTGGGTCAGCAATTAAGAAAATGCAAGAAATTTGGTCAATGAACAGACTTTACAGATGCCATGCACAGCCAGTCATGACAGTTGTAATTAACATTTCAACATGACCTAGCCACCTATATATTTCATTACACAGAACTTGTAAAGGGCTTTGGGGAAGCATCATCTGCTGATCCTCAATAAAACTACAAATGCTGTGGAAACTTTCTGCTGCTGTTTCTGTGTTGAAATGGGTTGAGTGCTACATACTAAGCTTCCAGCTTGGATCGAGATTTGAGTTGAAATGAGTTGTTTATGTTGCTCTATATTTCATGGAGTACTTTCCTATACAAACTACTGGAGAAAAACTATTAGTCTGGAGTTCTCTGTGCTTTCCAGACCATCCCATATAATCTGTCTGATATTTTTAATAATGACTCTTTGTGATATTTATAAACATCCTAGGAGATTTCAGTTCCTGATTACTTACATGATCATTATCCAAAACCAAACAACCTAGGTTTAGTACAGAGCCAAGATGCAGTATGCCAACTGACTACACTAGAGTCAAAAAGCAGTGATTCATTTACAGACCTATTCTCCATAGTCATTAATAAACCAAAGGGAAAAAAAAATTGTCAAGGAAACAGTGGTTGAACGCATTTTCATATTCATTTCTATGTAGAGTGACATGGAATACATTAAACCCAGAAATAGTGGAGGGGATATGATATTTTCCTGTACTGAGTCATATTTGAGAAGAACCAGGGCATCTTGACTGCATTATCAGATTTCTTTTTTATGTATGAACAACTCTGCTTCATCTTACAGGATTTCATCTGAAGAGCTCAAGAGAGCATTGTGCTTCAAAGTTAATGAGAATACCCTTAAGTAGTGGTGAGAGCCACTTCAAAATACTGCAGAATAATTTTACAGGATAGGTAAAACATGACCATTTTCCTCAGACTAATTGCATAAATAAAGTTTGTGGGACTATTCATGGGAGTAGAGTGAGAAATATTTGACCCATGGTCTTACATATCAAATATCTTTATGTATTATTAACAATCTATAAAGCTGGACATAAAAATGTGACTTGTTAATGCCAAACTTATGTCATGTGGAAAAGCAAGAGAAAGAACAGTCTTTCCTATATGGTTTGACAAGATCTTTTTCAATAAACTTGTAAGTGTCCCATGGCCGTAGGTGCAGATTGTAAATTAACTTGGAGGCAGGTGTTTCCATGGCTGCAGGGAAACTTGTGCCAACATGTATTCACAGACTGTGCTCACAATATCCACACTAAATGTATGTGCCAATGGTTGTAATAGCTGCAAATGGAAGTGAATTTGAAATGCTGAAATAAATTTTCTTTTCACTGAAACAAAAACTGGAACCATAAATACTATAGCAGGAAGATTATATTTGATCTTGGCCATCTCAGATGTTCTGCTTCTATAGTCCTGTTTCAATATGTAAAAGCATAAAAGGTAGCAGTTTTTTTCTCCCCTGTCTTTTTGTTCCTCTCTGTGTCTTTTATGCACATGAAGATAAAGGTGAAAAGAAGGGGAAAAATCCAATTCTTTGACTGGGACACAGAAATTATGATTCTGACTGGTGTCAGAAAATTATGATTCTGTCTGGTCTGGTGCCTGCAGTAGGATATCTCTGACAGAGATCAACTCTACCAGAAGTTTCTAAAAGGGATCAAGAGGCCTCAGTGCAGACAAATATGGAATAATGCGACCACAGAGAAGATTGTCCATTGGGGTAGTCAGTCAGTGATGAGCTGTCTGTGTCTGAACCATGCATCAAGGCCCTCACTCTTACAGAGGGGTCTATCTGCCACATGTAACTGTGGTGGCTTTGACTTGTCACAGAGTCTAAGCCTTTTGAATCCTCCTAAATTCTTTACCTCATTTTTTACCTTTTAGTAGTGAGTTTAGCACTTAAATAAGCATGTCTTTTCATCACTCCTAAAAATAACTCCTATTTTTGATGTAAAAGTGAATTAGAAACATGTAATCTGGGACCACTGCCATTTAGATTCTTATCTCTGATCTTTTCCAACATTGAATTCTCCAGAAAGAAGTGTGGAGAAAGCTATGATGTATAGCACAAAATGTTTGGAGTATTAGTTAGAAACATTTGCTCCAGTGATGCTTGCTTGTCACTGTGAGCTGCCCAGTGTGGCTGTGTTCTGGGGGAACAGGGAGATCTTCAGCCCTGCTTACTGCACCAGCAACCAGGGACTGCAGTGGCAAGGGAAAAAGTCCTTTCCAAAGACAGCAGTGTGGTCCTCCTTGCCCGCCCATGCTTGTGTCAGAATGATGTCTGAACCTGGGCTGCAGCAGGGTTGGTGAGCCAGCTGTGGGAGGGCAACTTGCTCACAGATCTCTTGCCTTCCTGAGCAAGCAGAATTTGCTTCCCAGAGAAGCATGAGCTCTTGAAAACCACTCTTAGGGCTATGTTATAGGAGTATTTCCTTTTGAAATGTAATGGTCTCCTTGTTGTTTTATGAGGACAAAGGGTAAATAAGATTATTTTTGTTTGTTATGGAATTGCCTAGTGACCATCTGTGAGCTTCATTATGGCAGCCATGGTTCAAATTTAGAATAATAGATATCTCCAAATGCTCATATCACAGCATCTAAATAGACCAGACATATGAAGGGTAAGAAAAGTGGCAGAAAATGTGAGCAAATAGTAGTATTCAATTTATACCCTTAATAATGTTTTATTTTATGGCGTACACTTGCACTGTGACTGCTGGTTTTATTTATTTCCGGGCTAAATAATCCTAACGTATAGAATCCTTCTTGTGGCTGTAGCATTCTTATGAGTTATCTCCAGTCACTCTCTATTCCTGTCAAATGATTCATTAGGTGGAGTAATCAGAACAAAACAGAATATGCAACATGAAAACATACCTATTATTTGTATAAAAACATTCAGATATTTTCAGTAATATGCCTTATTACTTGCTGACCAAGGCAGTTGGAACAGATGTTTCCCCTGAGCTATACACAATGACATCTAGCTGTTTTTCTTGAGTGTATGAGCAACGCAGAAGTGGTTCAAATTATTCCTGCCATTGTGTATTGCTTCCTGAATTAGTGTAGTAATTTTATTTATTGTCTGCTCATGCTCTGTGAAAAAACCTCATGTTTTCCACAATGCACCACGTTAATGGTGATGGTGGAAAGCTTCCCCTCTTTAAGACTGCAAAAATGGTGCCTTATTAAAGCATATTTTATTATTTTAATAGATAGCTTTTATTACTATAAGCAGTATTTATTATTAAATTTTTATTAAAACTTTCTTTGCTGCTTTTTTTGGACATGGATAAGTTTCTAATAGGAATGACTATTGAGAGCCAAGACTTGGGAGGTTGTGTAATTATTACACACTCCTCATCTTTCCAAAGACAAGCTTATCTACAGACTCCATTCTGCATGAAAAGAACACTTGGGCTTGGTAAGGAACTTCTACTTCCCTTTCCCTCTTCTGGGCGTTTGCCTGGGGGATCATCAGCCACACTTTCTGTGGTGATTGCTAATGGTGACTTTCTTCTGGCCCTTTTTAAACAGACATTTTGGGCAGTATAAATGTAAACAATTTAATAGACTCCAGCCAGCAGTTACTAAAGCTTACACAATTATGGTATAGTGTTTGTAAAATAACAACAAAGCCAAATGCATTCAGTTCTGAAGCTTTTGTCACTATTTACAGATGTGATTTAAACCTACCCTCACCAACTCCCAGATGATTCATCAAATCAATGGCTCACATGTATTTTTGGGATAGTTGATCTCCCAAGATCGAGAATACACTATAGCACACATCATTTGTTGTCACAGTATCTGCACTTCTAAATTCTTTAAAAGAATTTTGGTTGTGGAAATGATTTATGAAGAAAATGAGTATTGTCGTGGTGTGTCTTAGGCCTTTTTGTCAAGTAACAAGTCAACTTCTGCACCTGCACATACACTTGGTTTTATGTTTTGAGGCACAATGAAAAGAAACAATGCTGCAGTGTCCCATATTGAGATGCATGGAGCTGGCTTCAAGGCAGCACAGACCTGTATGAAATGAGAAAGTTTGAGGGCTTTGTGAACTTTTATAGAGGATCAGAAGAAAGCTGTTTGGCACAGGTGTTTCTGTAATTGTGATACATTGGAAAATTTCAGCATGTTCAAGAGCACTTATGCTGTGGCCACAGCTGTTCTAACTCACTGCAAGGATGATGTGGTGTTTTAGTGCTAGCACACTTGGTTGTGTAATATAAAACAAGTAGGAAAGGAAATATTAATTAAACTAAGGTGGGGCTCTTTTTTTGCCTTCTTTTTCCATTTTTTCCCCCTTTTTAGTTTTATGAGTTTTTTTTTAATCCTTCACATAGAAAAGCCACAGGCAGAAAGGACAAAGAGACTGGGGTGGAGAATAGCCAGATACCCTCTAACAGCTCTGCTTCTTCCTGCTGTTCATATTCATGTGCACTTAGTTTCCCTAGGAAACTTCCCTAAGAGCTAGGAAGGCTAAAGCACAAATGCAGATAGGCCAAGGTGGGAATGTTTTGAATCTCTTCCACAACATTGGAATATGGCAGTATAAGTTGGTCTTTTGCTGTCTGGTTTGCAGTTTGTTCCTGTGCTTTTAAAGGATGTCTTGAACGGCGAGGTGATTGGGTTGCAGATAACTAGTTTGAAATCTATTGAGGTTGTACTGTGTGCATCTGTTGATCTGAGTTAATTTATCAACAAGCCATGACATTAACATTGCTATTATCTAATCTTTCTATATGTAAAGCAACAGATTTGTTTTACATGGAAAATGAAGATGTGGTTGGTCCTTGCCTACATGAGAGCCCAGCCTTTGCTGGAAAAGATATTTATTTATCTATCAGACTGTACTCTGAGCTTTAAGTCTGCTGATGTGGGTGCTGGCTCAAGAAGACCTCTCTGAGTGGCCAGGCTGATCTTCTATCTAGCTGACTTCTTAGAAGACAGTGGGTTATTTTGTAGTGTGTTTATTCTAAATGAGGTTGTGCATCTGTAGTCACTTAGGCATTTCCACAGCAGTTTCAAGAGAAATTTAACAGCAGGTGGTAGACTTTATTCCTAGTAGGGCAATGAACAGTGAAGCTACTGGAGTACACGTTCTTCCTGAGAAGTGTTTTGAGGTTAGATTCCCAAGTGTCTAATAAGTATGAGACTCAGCCACAGCCTTTCCAGGGACAGTGATAGGAGTTATTTTCTCATTCTGGTTATATGTTTTCATGAAGCTCATAAACACTTAACATCTCTGAAAGTGACTCTGCTCTGCCTTGTGACTTAATTAAGTGAGATAATGGCTTCAAAAGCTTTGAAGGATGGCCAGGGTTAGTGAGAGAAAAATACACAAATGCATGAGCACATGTGGAGAGACACATATACGGAACACTGTGTATGTAATGCACACCACAGGGTAGTAAGTCTGAAAAAAAGGAAGCCAAACTATAAGAAAAGTGAATGAGAAACAAGGCTGGTGAAACTAAATCCTGTAACATAAGCAAAAACTTCAGTCTGGTGTCATTTACCTGATGCTTATGTTTTGGGTTTGCTTGTTTGTTTAATTACCTTGATGTGTTTACAATAATTTCTGTGTCATTCCTTATCTTATTCACAGTGGTGTAAGTGAACAGTCAGTTAAAACCACCAGGATTAAGAGAATGTCTCTTGGAAAGGGATTTTGCTGTAACCATCAGTGGTGTAATACACAGGAAGGATAAATTTATGGACAGTTTTATTATAAAATCCACAATTGTTTTGGAAGCCAAGTTTTTTTGGAGGAACTTCAGTGGAATGATGCTAATTTATGCAAGATACCAAGCAAAAGAAGAGCATTAGCTTCCCTGATTCTAATATTTATGCTACTTTCTTATACTTTTCATTATTGCTAGAGTGACCCTTGACAGATTTCTTATAATGTTTGGAATTAATATCACCTGGCTTTTATTTTAAAAAGTCAAGCTTTTAGTATGCATTTATTAGCTAGCCTCCAGAGGGAGAGAAAGATAAAGAGGGTAGTCATTTTAATGATGGTTTCAGGATATAACAAATTTGGAGGTACTTTTGTAGTTAGCCTAGACTAGTAGCTAAAACAAGATACATTGAATTTGAATTTGAATATGAGGAAAGTTCAATATCACCTACAGCCTCACCAGCTGTGTCAAAAAGGTCTTTCCCAGAGATTGTTATGTTTCATTTAGCTTGAAAGTTCTTACTGCTTACAAAGTGTCTATAAGTTATCATGCGCTTGGAGATTTTATTCCTTTTCAGATATTTGCAAAGTGCTGGTGAAGAATTCCTATTGTTGATGTTGGTTTCACTAGGAGAAGGTTCATGCTGCTAGCATGTTCTGCTTGCTGTGTAGCTACACGGTGCCTTTAGTGGTCACACAAGATATTCACAGTACCCTAGTGTTTGTAGGGTTCTATTATATGTTATTATGGGTATGAATGACTTGCTAGTACTTTCCCCAAAGAAGAGTTCTCAAGTGAGTTTCTCCAGAGAGACTGGTTTTTGTCACAGTATTGTCTGTCCTTTAAACAGTGTTTCATATTAGATGGTTTCATAAATCTTCTTAGAGGAGAGTGATAATATCTTAACACAACACACAGAAGGTAACATCCATCTTACATTTCTGTCTTATGATTCATACCATTTGTATGTGAAGTTCCAGAGTGGTTAGACACTGACACATAAAATCGGAGTTTTCCTAAAAAGTGAGATCTATTAGTTGCTCAAAACAGACAGAATAATAGTGTGTTTATTTAATAGGCATTTATTTTATCAAATTTTCTGTATTTTCTTTTAAAAAATCATCACAAGTAAAATTGAACACCACCTAATGCATAATTTAAAATAACTAAAGTTAATAACAACAGCATATCACTTATTAAGCCTGTAAAAAAACACAGCAGACTGGTAATCTTACCACTGATGATAAATTTAACTTTTCCATTTCTACTACTTCACTAATAAAGAAGAGTTAAAGACCAGCCATTTCATATGGGTTGAATATTTTACCCTTTCCCGGATGGGAAAGATGTTACTTTCTGTTCTTATTCCTTCAGCAGACATATATATGAAAAGGCTACATCTTATTTTATGAAGGCTGGTGCACACATCTGTTCATTTAACTGTACTGTACTGTTGTCCTACAGTTGTCTTCAGGGTATTACATTAAAGCAAAATCAGTCCTGCAAAACCAACTTACTTCATTTGCTTATTTCCTCTCCCCGAGTTTTCTTCACTCCTCTGTCTGTCTTCTAGATTTACTGGTTTATTTTAGTTCACTCAAAATTGAACTTTATTTTCTGATATTCTTGGGCACTCCATGATAAAAGTACCCTGGTGTACTCTGCATCCAGAGGAATAGAGAAAATTAACATTTTACTTAGTCCTGTGAAGTTACGTATTACCCTGGCTTAATAACCATTTCCTAAAAAGAAAGAAAAAAGAAAATCAGAAAGGGAACTTAATATCTTATCAGCCAGTAAAATCAATGTTAACTGGTCTGTAAGTGTGTTCGTGACAATTTGGAGATCTGTGCTGTAGGATTCCAACCTAGTAAACAGTTGCAATCGTACTAAGATATTTGCCCACGGGCCTTTAAAACAGATGCAAATGTAGCTGGCCCTCCTGTCTCTTCTTGTATGACCTGACATACAAGGAATATTCTGAAAGAATCATTGAACAGTAGTAAAACCAGAGAGCAGGAATCTGACCTCAAAGATGATAAGCATATTGTGAATGCTTAGATAGAAAGACGGGGGCAGATAGAGTTAACATACAAAACATTTCATGGGAGGAAAGTTGAGGGAAAAATTAAAAAGATAATCTGGAAAAGGTAATTAGGAAGAAATATCAGCATTCACACTGAAGCAGGAGAGAAGGGAGAAGGAACTGTATGTATGGGGGAAAGAAGGCACACTAAATCCTGATGTCATGTATGCAGGGTTCAAATGAGACTGAACTGTGAGTTGAGCATAAAATAGAGCTTGGATTTTCTGGAGTCCTGGCAATAGAGCAGAGATAGGAAATGCTGGCTGTTTTGCCAATGGTGTGTAAACAAAAAGAATGAAATGAAGGAAGACAGGAAAGAGGAAATTCAGCTATTGGTGTGATTTTTTAATGAGGAAAGGGTGAGGTTTTTTCCTTCGGATAAGCTATTGGAAAAACACAAGGCAAAAATGACTGAAGACAGCTGGCAAAAGAGGAGATGAAGATGTTATAGTTCAAAAAGCCAGATGATGGGAGAGCAAGTGAGGCAATATTACAAACCTCTTACTCATCCATGAAAGAGCAAAGGTGAAGGGAGATCCGGAAGGAGCAAGGCATGACTGAAATTAATGTTTCTAAAAGAACAGTGAAGGGACAAATGATGCTTTCCCCTTATTATCAGAATGTACTGCAATACATGATGTGAATTGAGGTCTGAGGCTGTCTAAGAGGCTGCAAATTTCCTTTCATGCATGAATTTATCTCAAGCTGCTGGATCTCAAGTTGTACTGAGAAATCCAGGTTATCTTAATTAAACATGGGTGGGAAGTATATGTAATAATGCCAAACATCTGTTCTAAGTCCAGGAACTTGCATTTTCTTTTCAGTCAAACTAATTGAGAGATTACAGTTAAAGTCAGTGGTTTAGGTACAGAATCTCAGGTTTACATGGAAGAGGTACAGACAAAGCTTGAGATTGTTCATCTACCTGTCACACTTTGTGCTAGGTGTTCAGGTTTAGGTGTATCTCATGGTGTAGTTTTGAGTAATAACTGAGTTACATGCTTTGCTGTCACAAATTTTGAATTACAATTGATTAGAAATTACCAAATAGTATTGTGTCACTTTCCAAGTTGCAAAAGGCTTTTTGTATTTCCAATGGGAAAATATTTTGAGTTAAAATTAGCAAAAAGAGAGGAGTAGCAGAGATAAAATATTCAGAAGTCATAAAGGGGTACCAGCCTTGCAGCCATGTAAAGAAATCTGTCCGTAGCAGATTATCAGGGTCCTGTCTTATTTTTGAAGGCAAAAAAGAACAATATTATGCAACATATTTGTTCTCACATTTTTAATTAAATTTTGTAGAAATGAAAAAATAATTTGTTTTTGTGGAACTACTATCAGTTTGTAACCCAAAACTTCTTTCAATATTTAAATGTTTTAATATAAACCATTCATTCTGGACTAAGTAAAAAAATATGTCCAAAATGGAAATAATCCAGGTAATATAGTCTGCTTTCTTTTACAAGCCTCAAATAGCTTCCATTTTGCTAACAGTTTTATATCTGTATAAATGTAGGTAGGAAATGTTTGTAACATAAAGATGTATGGCCACGTTTTACACTACTGAATGAATTGTATGCCAGCAGTGTGTTAGGTGTATTATACTTCAGTTTGAGTAACTGTGGTGTT
Organism: Erithacus rubecula; assembly: GCF_903797595.1. Lineage (NCBI taxonomy): Eukaryota > Metazoa > Chordata > Aves > Passeriformes > Muscicapidae > Erithacus > Erithacus rubecula. Next base: position 17,109,541 of record NC_136661.1, read on the forward strand.
TATTTCTTTGTAGTCATCATAGCATTACAAAAAACCATCTTCTGAAAGCCATTGAGGACTACTTTGTCATCAGACCAGTTGGATCTCATTTGGACTGCTTGTCATCAGCTCTCTGCAATAGTTTATTTTGTTGTTACAACCACAGGCAACCTTTTCTGAGGTTTGGCCTTTAACTGTTTGTGTAGGATTCTCTGTTAATCCAGTAGAGGATTGTGAGAGTGCTGATCTGAATGGATAAGCTAATAAAGACTTGTATTGAAGGGAACATCAAAAGTTAAGGACATGCTAAACACAATTTTTTCAAAACTTTTTAACGGCATTCTTTGGAACATCTCAAATCATAAGTGACCATTAAAAAAAAATCAACCCACACAACATTGTCTTATTCTGAATTTAGTTCCACTGATATACACAATACTGTTTGTATAGCAAATTGAAAGTGCTGTAGATCTGGCTGATGGGTAGTGTTCAATCATCTGTACATCATTTTGTAAGGTCTTTAAATTGGCTGTCACGGCTCTTGTGGGTGACACGTTTGTAAATAAATCCATGTGGATTCATATTGTGGGTTAACAAATGCCTGGAGTCCTGAATATATTGTTTCCTGTTTCAGAAAGAGGACTTCCTTCTCTAAGCACAAACAGTACTTCTGTATTTTAAATTACATACCTGACTTTCTGGTCAGACATGATGAACCTACCAAATGAATAGTTGAAACAGGTACCTCTTATTTAAGAGAGCAGTATTGTCTACTCACCCATTTCCTGGGCACATGCAAGGCCTGTCAGTGCTCAGTGCCGTCCCAAAATGTTATTTTCCTGTCTGTTTGGATTGTCTTGATTATCTCTATCCCTACACTGGATATTTAGATCATCTTCAAAAAAATCAAATTTTCAGCAATTGTCAGAACCAATGGTTCTCCATAGTGCAAAATATCACACTATGTAAGGCACTCTACATGAAAAACCACAGATTGCTAGGTAGTAGAAGTTAAAGAAAGTGTTTGGATGCATGAGAAGAAAAAGGTGTTAAAAATTTCTCCACAGAGATCATTCTGACTGCAGCCTTGAGTAACTCTGGGGTCTCAGACAGTGATCACCACCAGACAGAATCTCCAAGAGTGGCTTGGCCCAAGAGGACTCCTGCAGTCCACACAAATCCATACAAGTTGCATGCAAGTCCATACAGGGAAGTCCATACAGGAAGGCCATCTAAACCAGTCAAGGGCTGTGACAGATGCTTTTCATTGATGCTAAATAGCTCTGAGACCTGGATGAGTTCAGCTATTAGTACTGTCTTCTATATTTTCCCTTTGCTCATCAAACACTTTATTTACTGCAAAACCTGAATGCAATCAAAAATGCTAAACCACCTCTTTGTGGTCTATTCCCAACCTACTTTAAGGGCAAGGAAAGGGTAACTTCCTCTTCTATCTGATTGGAACAGAATGTGTGAGAGCAACAGGCAAGCTGGGTGGATACAGGTTATGTTCTATCCCACACCTTTGTTAAAATCAGTTTAGAGACACAACTCCTCCACAGGAAACAATTTTCTACTGTTTAACTTACAGTTGCAACATCTTCTGAAAACTCCAGCAAAAATCTCTATTATAAATAATTTAATGTGTGAATCATAATATTATGAAATTCCTGTGTCTGAAATACACCAGTTGTTTAGGGACATCTGTTTAGGAACACCTTTTATCTTTAAATTTCAATGATTTTTGTCAAACATACATCTTTAACTGCTGTATTATGTTCAGAAGTTTTTGTTTTTCCTTGTCTATGTTTTCAGTGAGGGAGGGCAGGAAGTCAGAAATGATTCATACCATTTTGGGATATGCTGCTTTTCCTGACAACATTGATTACAAAGCTGAGCCCACTTGTTAGCAAGAGCAACACAGAGGACGTTTTCACATCCATCCTATTATTAATCACTTCTTAGTTCTTGTAAATAATCTGCGCAAACACATCCTTGGTACGTCATTTGCACTCTAGTGAATAGAGTGCAGCAGGGGCAGCTCAGCTTTGAGAAATGTAGCCCAGAAATTTTTATGTGTGTTTTCTCACCATTGTGGCCCTTTTTATTTCCATTCTATTTAATTTGTCTGAGGCAATATTTTTGAATTTTAGAGCCTTGATTCCAAACACTTATTTTTTGCAGCTATTTTAAAATATATTTCCACCTCCTCCCACACCCCAAAAGGGCTTATTCAGAGAAGCAGGCTTCTAAAAATCAGGAAACATGAATAAAAAGGAAACTATTAAACAATGTGTGTCTGGGTTTCCACTGATATTTTTACTGCAATTATAGAAAATACTGGTATTTTAATGAGGTTTTTTCCATCCATTTGCTTCTTCAGCTTGATTTTTTCAGTAAAGATACAAATCCTGCATTTATGACATCAGATTTTTTTTGTCATGAAATGTAATGTACTATCACAAACACACTTTATGATTATATGATAATTTCAAATCGGAGGACAAAATGCATTCCAAGTGAGAATACATGCCTTTAAATAAAGAAAACATAAATAGGGGAAAAAAATAATTCTTCTCAACTGCCAAGCACCAGTGTGATGTTACACAAACATATAGTGAGGTATTTTTTAACTTTACAGAGCTCCCAACCTGGGGCAGCTAGAGACATCATAAAGGACAGCTGTAATATGCCTGCAGGGGAAATAGACTGGAACCAGTGGTGAGACTGACAGTTGTCCCAGGTGTATTGGAGAAAGGAGCTGGTGAAAATAGACAAAAGAGATTTTGGAGAGCTACTGGACTTAGAGGTGCTCTTATGCACTTCAGAAGCAAGATGAGCTAAGATAAAATAAGGTTAGTTCATATTTGCAAAGCTGCTCCTTCAACATACGCTGGCAACTGCACTATGGAATGTACTTCAAGGGAGTTAGGGAGTGCAGCAAAGCAATTGGAGGAGTCTGGGCAGGGCAGAAAGCACAGAGGGAGAATCAGTGGATAATATTGTAGGGGTGTAACCACAGCTCTATTGTGCAAATTTTGAAGGGCTGACTGTACCCTGGCACAAAAGGGATAGTGAGGAATTCAAAGAAATGAGCACTGTTTTCTTGAATAGTGAGGATAGCAACTGAGTCTGAGCAAATGAGAACAAAGAGAAAGAGGCTAAGGTAAAATATTATGGAAGCAGGTATAGTGAGTGACTAAGGAACAAGTCAGACTTTTGTAGGAGAAATGAGAAACAAAGGATAAGTGCTGGGAGAACACAGGAGAAAAACAACAGGATTTTCCAGAAGTTAGATTATGAAGATGTTTCAGGTTGAGACATAGAGAACATGAAAACTCTCATTCAAATACAAACAGAGTTACACATCTATAAGCTTGCTGAAGGCTTGGAATCCTGTCTGGGAATGCAAAAGAGAGGAAAGATACTGAGATGTGTGAAAACAGTGGATGGGAAACAAAGACAGGCTGCATTTAGATGGTAACCAGGAAATAACAGGGAAGTATCAGTGTTGTAATGTAGAAAAAAGGAAATGCTGGAAAACATCTGAAGGAGATACATAAACATCAGGAAGATGAGCTGTGGACCTAGCCATCCTCCCACAGATAGATCCTGATGTTTTCTGTGTTTTCTATGATCCTATTGTTTTCTATGCTGTGCTTTTTCTATTGTAGAGAGACCCACAACCCCCCTGGGGAGCAGAGTTCTGAACTAAGGAGTTAAAAATTTGCTGAGGATGAACATAACTGAAAATAGAAAGTGTCAGGACAATGCTCTACATATGCATTGCACAAACATTACCCATACATGCACATGTCAGGGAATGGGTTCTTTCTTCCCTTCTTTCCCTAAGTAGGTTATAACCAGGTTTTCTCTGTGGCTGATATTTTCCACCTTGGTGCCAGGAAACTTCCATTAGTGAAGAATGATGAAAATATTAGCTAATACTTTTAAAGCAGACATCCTAGAAATGTGTAGCCATTTAGCAGGAATACACCAGACTATTCTTGATTGAAACCTCCAACTTGGTTCAAAGCAGACAGCCCACTTTGTAGTGCCAGTCTTTCCCTAGATTCACATGGCAATGGGACTGCCATGGACATATAGGGACAGCTTCTTGCTGCCATGAACTATTGATTCACCAACTTTAGCTGAGGCTGTGCTAAGTCAAAACAGGAAAGAATTGAGATCTGCCCTAACTATCCATTTATGGATTTCTCTGGTGGGAGACTGTATGTGCTGCCTCCAGCTGGGAGTTCTTGCTGTGAGTTCAGCACAGACAGTGTTCAGGTCTTGTAACTCAGTCTCAAAGAGTTAGCCTGAAAATTTGCTGGAAAAGATACTCAAAATTAACTTGCTTGTCCTTTTCCCCAAGAATGGTAATGCATGAAAAAAAGTTATGTGCTTTATCAATAAAAAAATGAAGACATAAAATTTTGTAGGGCTATTGAGACACCTCTGTAATAACTTTTTTATTTTTTTAAGAAGCATTCATTGTACTTGATCTCATGTTAGCAACACATTCAAAAGCTGGCAGAAATTGTTATTAATTCCTTTGGTGTTTTTGTAACAATGTAAACCATGATGAATTAATTTGGTACCAATATGGATGTCATAAGTACTTTATCAGATTTCCAACTCAGTTCATGACTAATTATCTTACCATTATTTTAAGGAGTTACCCAGATGTGCTTATGATAGAATTAAGGTAAACAATGACTGATGCTCAGACGTTATGATTAGAGCAGCTCTACACAATTTGACAAAACCTCATGTGCCTTTCAATATAAAGCACCTGCCAAGCCACATGTGCACCAGATTTCTCAAATTCTTTGTCACTCATTAATACAGATGTAGACCATATTTTAAAAACCAATGTGTAGAATGGAGACTTTTTTTCAAAAGACAGGCAGGTTTTCTCTCCAAAACCCACTAACTCTGTAACTGAAATTTTTAGTGACCAACTTGTCCACTAGTTAAAATACTGTTGTCATATGGTCTAGAGTTTTTCTATACCAAATTCAGTAGACTATGTCAACATAGAAATAGCATGCCTAAAAATGTATTTTTACAAAATTGGACAATTTACTCTTGAGAAAACTTTCTACGTCAGTCTTCCCAACTTCTTACCTTTGTCAGGTTGTTTCCTACATCAAGGTAACTAGGTTTTAATAGTAAATAGGTTTTAATAGTTTATTTCACTATTTCTGAAAACATAACTACTTCTCTAACCCAAAATCTAATATGTCAAAAAATCGGTACATAGTTCAACCTAATTACTGCATATTTGGTGTTCAGATCTTTGGATATTTGAAGACATTTAGCATGGTTGCTCCGCCTCTTATTTCTGCAGACAAGTGGGTCAGAATTTTAATAAATTATTTAATAAATGCCAGAGAGCTTGGTGTGCAAGTTATCTGGGGAGTGTCTGATGCCTTTTGTTAAGTACTTGTTTGGGTTCTGTGATCGAAGAATGTCAGCTCAGAGAGGAAAGGTTTACAAGGGGGTGGAATGGCTGATTTGCTGCATTTGAAAGAGTGTATCCAGTTAATTTAAGGTTGAAGAGGACAAAAATCTTCTTTGTTTACTTTGGCCTTGGTCTTGGATTTCAAAGGTGCAAAAGGTACATATTGCAGACTGTCTACCTTGAAAGGGCTGAATACACCCTATAGAAACCTGGCCATAGTTCTCATTTTGAGCTGTACTGCAACTTCTGAGTCAGAGATGAGGAAGTAAGCAATGAATTTAAGAAATAAAAGTAGGATAAAAAAATTTCCTCTTTCTCATAGAGACAGTGGTACTGATCAGTAGTCTGTGGGAGCTCACAGTGGTCCAGACAACATTCAATTTCAACATATACTATTTTTGCTCACAAAATTAATTAATATAATTTCTTGTACCTTAAATCTTTAGGGGCATGTTCCATCTATGCTCATAATAGCTGAAAGTCATTTTCCTCTTTAACTATGTCTTCTACAGAACCACAGAACTACGTAATTGTTTGGTGTAATGTTTACTGAGTGTGCAGAGTTGAGAGTGCTACAAATGAAGCTGTATAAACTTCAGTGTTCTATTTTATTCTTTTAGCAATATCTAGGACTTATGCAGCACTCATACCAAAATTTCAGTTGGCCCTATGTGCTTTGATGCTTTGAAAACCCTTTGTCTGCACTTTTAAAGGCCTAAAAAATTTAGAATAAACAAGTCACAACTTAATTAAAGTTAATTGAATTTTTTTTACATATTAATATGCTTTGATTTCAGGTAAATTGAAATCAGCATATCTGACAGGACTCAAGATTATTCTGGCATTCTTGCTTTATGTGCCCTTTCCTGTTAAAGTGCTGCTGCAGTGTCTAAGTCTTTTGAATGAAGCAGGTAAATATTTATGAAGACCTAAGGGATCCATAAGTTAATTGTTTATATTTCAGCTTTTTAATGGAACAATTTAGCTTATTTAATGTAAAAATGTTATTAAAACTTTGAAAGTGCAGTAATTTTCTAATTATTGTGTTACTATACCGTGGGAAGGCAATTGTAATTTAATGTTGCTACACCATTTTCAGAACCGTGAATCTGCTACCAAAAGTATTTCTAAACAATGATTCTTTCAGCAAATTGTCCCCCAAACCAGACCTCTATAGGCAGATTGGAAACAGGAATATAAAATCAAGTGTTGTATCATACCATGAAACTGGACTCTATTTTATCAGAAGTTTCATGACCTAGAAAGAACTTTACTAAAAAATACAAGCAAAAATTACAACCAAATACCCTGAAAAACAGAATCCTTCTTCACTGTGAGTATTGACAGTTAGGGATTGACTGTTTACTTTTTATTTACTGAGTCTTTTATTCAACTACTCAATGTTAAAAGATAAGGAAATTCTTCTCTAATGGAAGTAATGTCAGTGTTGCTCCTTCTTTACACATTATACATGTAATGCTCCTCTCACAGCTGGACTTGGGACCTTAACCTGAGTAAGAGTGAAGAGGATTGAGCTATTTTCATTCAGTAACATTGTAAATACAGAACACTGAATTTTGCCTCTTTTATTTTTCTCTGGTGTTTGACTGTGGTCCTGGGGAGTTGTTTTCTTCTTGCTCGTTTCTCAGATCTTTCCACAGATAATTTTACAGTCTGTCCTTGAAATGAATTGATAAAATGTAATTTGAGGTCTAGAATGGTCCATGCTTGTGGCTGTCCACCTGTACTCCTCCATTTCCTCATGATCCTGATGCCCACTTGGCCTATGCACTTCTGAGCAATTGTAGTGCCTGGATATGCAATACTTGAAGGACTACCGGGATCTGGCTGTATGCTTGCTGCTGCTCCTTTGAGCAGGATTACACAAACCTGCTGCCCTTGGTTTTTGTACTGCCTCTGCTGCCTCAGGAGAACAGGCAAGGTGTCCAGGTTTTGTAGTTCCTTCACATGATGTATCTCTCTTCTCAGTTATTTTCTTAGTCTGTCCCTACTTTGTAATAAGCAAGTGTTGTAAACTTTTTTAAAACTGGAGATTGTACATTTCTAAGTATTACAAATAGTCCTAATGCTATTTTTCCATTCCAGCAGTTCCCACTGCAGCTGCTCCTTAGCTTGTAATCAAAGTTTGGAAGGGTTGGAGTATATTTTATGCCCTAATGGAATGTGGTGCTAATAAACCACCAAGGAATGGGATCTTCTGGTAAATTGCCCCACTTTTTATGTTTGAAATGCTACCCATCTTTTGAGACCATTCACTGACCCATCTGACTCAGAGTTGGTCTTATAACATTGTATTGATCCCTTGGCTCTTGAAAATCCTGATTAGCTGGAATCAAGAAAAAAATAATCTTGTCTGGATTTCCAGATAATACTTCAAAAAACTTAAATCTAGTCACTTGTTAGGAATTCTGGTTCTATTATATCATACTGCTTTCTTATCAGGCACCTTTCAAGCCTGTCCAGGAGGAAGACCATCATGATGTCCTCAAAGGCAGCCCTCAAGTTTGTGATGAGGTGTGGAAAGTTAAGGCAAATAGAAGCATCTGACAATCCAAATTCTCTCCTCTGAGGGTTACAGATGTACTAGGAAGATAAGAATTACTCTTTCTTACTACAGCCTCTGCCTGGATCAGTGCCATTTGAGGTGGCTGTCTGCCAGTGAGGTCTGTGATCTTTTGATTTTCTTCTCAGCGTGAACCATCTGCTCTATGAATACTTGCTACAAGTTTGAAGTTGGCTACACTTTTCTCTGCCTCCCTTAATTTCCAGGAAACTCTAATACACAAACTCAGATTGCTGATTACCCCTTGATTTCTCTTCACTACTGAATGATGGGACCATTTGTTATTGATTTTCCTCATGAACACAGACATTTTGTCACTGATGAACAGAGGTATTTTTCCTCCTTCTTTTAAGTTTTTTCCAAGCTCTTCCTGAGAAATTTCCAGATGCTGCTATTACTCCTTTTGTATAGTTTCAGCCTTTGACTTGAAAGCATCTTGGGCTATCTTGGACCTCAGCATGCTCAACAGGAATCTCAGTTCACAATTTCTTCCTCTGGGGAAATCCTTGATTTCCTCTTCAAAAAGAATCTCACTACTAACACAATTGTCACTGCTTTTATAGGGTACATAGCCATCATTTGTAGTTGTTTAGACTGGTTCTGTTTTAAGAGCAGATATGTAATATAGCCATGCACTTTTTGATGTGATGCTCTTTATTTACAAGGTGTACAAAAAAACCCCTTTCAGATTCCAGAAAAGGTCATTCAAGAGACAGCTTTTTCAGTCCACAGATAGAAGTGTTTTTTCAGCCAGTGCTCTGTCCCCCAGATTCCATGAGTTGGCTTTCTTTCAAAGCCTCAAATACTTATCTTGATGTCTCTTTGGCTTCTTTGCTTGCATCTGGCTATTCCTGTCCATGAACATCCAAATTTTTACTAAAACAGTATATTAATTGAATTTATAGACATTTTCCAGCCAATGTTTTTCACCATCTAACTCAGTTTCTTATTCAACTTGCATATGGCTGGAGGTTTGAGTAGCAACTCATAAGCTTCAGCTGTTTTATATGCATTACACTAAGAAGAACTATGATGGTTTCTTCTGTTCTGTGTATTTGTGGGAAACCACCAGTGTTGTCTTACTCAGCCTTCACCATAATAGTAAATTCATGTCTAAGGAGGGCTGAAACAGATCACAGCTGTATAGTCTGCCATAGAGCTGCAACACAACTTAGTTTATGCCTTAATACATTTTCATCCTAGTGGTTTTCTTAACAGCAGTCCTCAGAAAAGAAATTCTGTGGTATCTAGTGAGCCAAAGTTCACCTTGTACTTGTTCTGCAAGACACGGGTTAATGGACACAACTGTTTCCTGTTCAGCCAATTCTTTGATCAGCCAATGAAACATGAGATTACCAATAAACACAGCTATGCTTTCATCACTTCCCGTGCTAGTAAGGTATTGTGTTGGCTGTGGTTGGAGAAGCCTTGAGAGAAATAGGCTTCAGAATGTGTCCTGTGTAGCAGGAAAGCAGGGGCTGGCCTGTGCCCAGCTGGTTCCAATGGACCCATGGCAGGTCAGGGCTGAGCCCATCAGCCAAACTGGGGGCACCTCTGGGAACGTGAGCAGAAAAGGAATAAACAAAAGAGTGAGAAACAGTAGGTGCAGAAAACACATTCTCCTGTATGTGAAGACTAATAATTACTGTGGAAGGGTCCTGGTCGGGACACAGGATCTAACTGCTGCTGGATTGTGGAAATAGAGACATACAGACATCTTTATCCTCTTCTAACTTATCTTGGAGTTACAATCAGTAAAAATGAATTCAGAATGCTACATGCTGAAGGTTTAGGCATGATACAGAATAGACTGAATTTAACATGTACTTAGGTTAAAAATAAATTCTAGAATAAAAATGCTATTTATCAATCAATAGTCATGTGAAATGACCCCTTCCAAATAGGGTTACATTTTTACTGATTTTTTTAAAATAAAAGTTGTATTATTAAGTGTTAGTTAGTGTATGAAAGTATTCATACTATTTATCAAATAAGCTATATGGGTTGTCTCCTTGAAGCTTTATTGAAACTGCCTTCCTGCTTTCTGTTCCTGAAAACAGATACAGACACACACACACACTTATTTGTGATGTTTACCTCCAATCCCAATATGACTTGGCTCTCTCTACAAAGAATTAAATTGCACAAATTCAGTGGGAACCTAAATGAACTCTCCCTGCAGATGGAATGGTTCTGAGAATTGTCTTTATTCTTGAGCTGGGACATAATGTAATTTTTTTTTATTTAAATCTGTTTACTTTTGCCTTAACTATTCTGGAACTTTTGTTCTGGCCAAAAACAAATCAACAACATTTAGTCCTTTCTAATTTTTATTTCATTTTCTGATGGACTTGTGATAATACAGAAAAGGCTTTTCAAAAATCTGTTTGTTATTATAACTTCACTCTAATTCCTCCCATACAGGAGATGGATCTTAGTGTCTCAAAACACAAAAAAGTTCCTAAAGGACTCAGGGATTTAAAGGAATTAACACTGTTTTTGAAAATAACTAGCCAGCCTTCCTCCACAAAGAAAACAAAAGTACACAAAGTGCTTTAGGAAGCCTATAATAATAAAAAAACTTACCATTTATTTGCTTTTTCCCTTATACAGACTTTGTCCCATTTCTTCTTTCTAAAAAAATGCTGAAAGAATAACATGGAAAATACTTTTTGCTACCTTAGTAAACTCCAAACTTCTACAGAGCACAGCACAATGTAAGGCAAGGGAGAGCAGGTCAGTGCTGCTGTCCCTTTGCTGCTGCTAGGCTGCTTCTTGACTCTATTTTCCTCAACTCACCTTTCATGTTCTGGGCACTAATAGAGTGTGATTCAAGAGACATAACAAATATATGTTCAGAAATTCTAATATCACTGGGCACCTGTGATACCACAATTGCTTGTCCACATAGCACACTTCTCCAGATCAATCATGGTTCATCCTTCACAGTGTGTAAGACAAACACAACCAAATGGTGGTAGACCAATTAGAGAGTCAGTGATGAGACAGAAATAAATTCCTATATCTTTCATCATCAAGAATTGATGGTTAGAGCAATGATGAATCTGCTGGTTTTTCACTTTCATGATGGATTGAGCTAAATATTTTCATTTGTGTTATACAAGTTTTGAGTTAAAGAAGAGTCCTAGAGTGAAATAAATTTTAGTAGAATTTTGCTATTAATTTAATTGATAGTATTAATTATTACTATTTAATTTAATTAAAATCCTCATGACCAATTAATGCAATGATAGTTTCTAGGAAAAAGTTAAGAACACTTATCAGACAAACAGATTTAAAGACTTTATTATTTTTGTATTAAAGAGCCTCCAATTTCTGTGTATATAGTGCAGAAAAGCATATCCTTTTAGCTTGCAGTTTTTGTGAGCATTTTACAGATTTTGCAGGTTTTGACAAGGAAATTGCAACTGCACCACTTAGTTTGCTAGGATAATTTTAAATTTAATTTCAATATAAGTTAGACCAGGAGTGTCAAGATCTTTGAGTATTAATGATCTGACTTATTATTGTTTAGTATTGTTGTATGGTCCTCAGACAATTTCACAGCAACCGTGTGATTTATTTTCATTAAAAATCTCAGGGCAGACTTTTTATATTTCTCACATTCAGTTGTGCATTAGTCCTAAAGCATCTCTAATGGTCATGGAGTAAGGCAATTTTCAACACGGGAAATGGCAAAATAATCAGCATTGAAAACAGAAATACAATACAGACTTAATTAATAGAATGCTAGAGATATATGAACACAATGTTAGATACCATTTTAATAAAGAGAAAGTAAGTTGATAATGCCATAAACTTCCAATGTATGCCAGTTAAGCAGCCTATGCTGAAGATGTTTTCTGTAAAAAAGAAATAAAATGTTCAACATTTGAAAGCACTTTGAGAATAATTCACCCTCAAATTAAACAAAAAGCTTACCCAAAGTAAGTATTAGTTCAGAGTTTACCAAGTGTCTTCATCTCTGATGTGTAGTTAATGCACATTAATTAATGCAGTTAATTCATGCAATTAAGAAATGCAATTAATTAATAAAAATATATAAATTAACTAAATTGAGGTTTTTTCATCTACATAAAAGAACCTAAGCAGGTAGTACACAAAATCCTGTCATAACTGGAACACACATAAAAAATCCGACTACAATGCAGATAATATACAACAGTTTTTCCACTACTGTTGAGGGGCATTAATATATTCCCTAACTGATCTTCAAATTTCCCAAGTGTCTGATTTAATTTGTCTACATCTTCTCCCAGACATACTAAGGACCTTGGTGCCCATGGCTTGCTCTAACACCACTGCTGTGCTGGCTCCAGTGAAGGAGGCTGCCTACAGTTTTCCTAAGTAATTGAAGAAGTCTGGTAAGTTTGTATGACTTTGATTTCTAAAAGTGTCTTTATAAAGTTACTGTGGGAAACTGAACTGTTAAGGGAAAAAGACTCTAAACTTTCCTCCCGTTTCTGGAGACACCAGGGTGCTTTGCTGAGGTGAAGGGGGTGAGCTTTTGGGTGTCCTTGACCTCTGATCTGAAAAGACAGAAGGTGAAGGATGGGTTATGAGTGAGGTAGGAAAGGGTCCTGTGGAGCTGAGCAGGTGCCTCTAGCCATGCTAAGCTGTCCTGCCTTGCACAAAACACTGGGTTATGAGGCTCCCTGTGCTCCCCACCCTGGGGAAGTACTGGGACATTGATGGTGGTCTGCGAGTGCCACAGTCATTCACCTCTGTCAGTGGCCATAATGGGCCATCATGGACTCAGCTGTGCTGGTGTGATGGCAGCTGTGTTGTCTCAGAAGATCAGGAACCCCCAAAATCTCCCCACGCCAAGGGAGGTACCTGTTCTCACCCAAACCTGAGGGTTATAAACCCAGAAGATTTTATGTTTCATTGATCATCCTGTGGATGTCTTCCCACCATTTCTTTGGGATTCTGCCCATGACCCACCAGCCTGTGACCACCATTCAACCAAGACCGTGAAGCAATCAAATCTTGTTGTGGAGCCCACAAGTGGTGAGATCTTCACACTCTCATCCTTCCTCTTTCTTTTCCTCTGTGCAAATTCTTGGGTGGTGTTGCTGCTCTTTCATATTTCAATGCTTTCATGTTTTTATAGTACTACTGATAATAATAAATGAAACAGCTACCTACCTCCTTTGCTTTGCAACCAAATTTTTGTGTAATAAACTTACATGTGTATATTTATAAACATCAATCACTCAGGCTCATTCACTCTAATCCATCCCAAGAGATCTATTAACAAGAATCTGACTTGCCCTCCTCTTTGGTGGCTTGTAACATTTTATCATCATTGGGGCACAGGATCTCCCTGGATGTGATGGAGTGATTGGAGTCACTAATCCTAAATGATGCTTTAGGATCTCTCCTGGTAGTTACTCTGACCAATCCCCAGGGGATGGTAGAGAATGGACATTGACCCTCTGTGGGTTGCTGAAATCTTGCTGAGGATGAGTCAGGTGGTGGCTATCACATCATTGTGAAATTATAGTAATAATTTTTCTCCTCTTGCTGCTACCTGGGCACATCAGGCTCACTGAAAGGTTTTCTGTAATAACCTGGTCCTGTTGAACCCTTGTCCCCAGGAGAGAGTCAAGCCAAGCCTCAGAGGGTTAACAGGGAGAAAGACATTGTCTTTAGGAGGGTTAGTGACTGATTCAAAAGGAATGATTGCCCAGGGTGAGTCAAATAGGCATTTTCCTCTCCAAATATCTGTCCTTGGTTCAGAATTGTACACGTGTACAGTTATCTTTAAATCAGCATGGAAAGAGAGTTTGGCTATTCAAAAATCCACATATGATAAGAACTTCATGAAAGTCAAAGAAAGCATTGCAGGAGCAATTAGAGAAGGAATATTTACAGTTAGCTAGGGACCATGAAGCAGCTTGTGTGGAAATAAAAATTAATCTATTCCTTCATCTGGCTCTCCAGGAGGCTGAAAAGCTAGAAACAAATTATAATGAACTACAGAATTTAAATTTAAGGTGCCCTGGGTTAGTGGGTGTTAATAAATCTTTGTATCCTGCTGGCAAATTAGAAGAGCTTAGACAAAGATATCAGGAGGGCAAAGGCATATGTATGTGTCCCTTCATTAAACTAAAACTACTAATGATGGCTGGGGGAAGGTCAGCAAACTACCACATGGACTGTTCTGTACAAGGGAGAAGCTCTGGTTAAGCTTCAGGAAAAATACAGCTGAAGGCCTGATGAATCAGACTTAATATGTGTGAAGGGTGTCCCTAACTAAAATCAGATTCTCTTGAGTCAGGCTGAAGCAAGAGGTTGCTGGAGGAACAAGGTCCTTCCTGACTGTGAACTGCAGCCAAGCACAGATCCTGTATAAAGGAGAGATCCTCACACCATTAAAACCCTCATGACTGGCACATTACAGTCAGTGCAGAAAATGTGCAAAAGACTGTATGTCTCCAATTAATGCATGCACAGCTATTGGACCTGCAATGACATTTGTCTATGGAATTTGAGGCAGATCCACAGAGGTTTCCTGTCTTGATCTGAGGCTTACCTGATGCATGAAGAATCCATGCTAAACAGTTACAAGAGTGCATTGGGCTCGGAAGAAGGGGTGCACCACTAGAATAACCTGGTTACAGGTTGCCCAAGAATTAATAAGTACTCTAGGTCTCTAGAACAGGTGGTTCTATATCAAAGATAAACTAGAGGAGGCTAGAGCAGGTCCAAAACCTCCCTTGACAGGTAATTACAGACAAAATGTGACAGCTAATGGGCGAAGATACAGTTGGTGGGTGGAGGGTGCTGCGAAGGGAATTCCTCAAGAAGTAATGGACAAAGTACCCACCACTATTCTGTAAGGCTTGATAAAGAATTGGGATAAGATCAAAGAACCTCCCATAGGTGATTCTCCTCAGGAGGCCAACACTGTGGTTCCCTCAGCCCCTTCAGAAACTGAACTACCAATTTAAGCCAGCAAACTTGTCTCTTTCGTCTCAGTGCATGAGCTGAGGACTGCTTGGTGGATTTATATGAGAAGGCTCACAGAAAAAAGCAAGGGACATATGGTAATCATGTTTTCCCTAGGCTCTTTTAAATCCTGGGCTATTTTGGTGGTAGATACTGGAGCACAAATGTCAGCTCTTCAAATTGAAGTTGCCACTCATTGTGGCATTAAGCCAGACAAGAAAAAGATATGGGTAATTAATGCTTCTGGTAAATCTCAACTCCAATGAACAGCTGAGTTGAAATGCTGGATATCAGGGGATGACTCAGCCACAGAAGCTGTCAGGATTGTGGAGCCACTACTGGCTAATATCTTGGAGATAAATCTATTAAAGGCACATGCCTGGGCCCATGTCAGAGAGAGAGAATGAGTGTTTGGCCTCACATCTCCCTCTGTTCCTCTGTTGGTAGAATGCTGTGGATCTGCCTCCTTCCATAATAACAAATGTGAAACCCTGCCCCACTCCCTTTAGGAGCCTGAGAAGAAATTGCTCCAGTAATTGCAGAATTGCAGAAGGAAGGAGTAGTTATCCCATACACTCACTGTATTACTCTCCAGTATGGCCTGTCCATAAACCTAATGGGAAGTTGTTGCTGACAACTCAGTGCTAACACTGGCACTTTAACAGCTGCTGGACTTAACACAGCCAATTTGATTGCCACAATTCAGGAATGGGTCTGCTCAATCCTTGAGACTAGCGATGTCAAAGACATGTTTTTTATGGCTCCTTTGCCAGAGGCAGGCAGGGATTGTTTTGCTTTTCACTGGGAGAGGAATCAGTATCCCTTTACACAGCTCCCTCAAGGATACCAGCATTCGCCTACTATGGTCTTACACACCAGCATAGGATTTGGCACAGACTGTCCATGAAGGAGGAACCAAAGTATACCAATACATTGATGATATACTGATGGGTGGCTCTAAGGTCACCACAGAGGGCCAGACTCAGAAAATTATCACCCACATGGAGAATCTGAGAATTCAAATTTGCAGAGAAAAGGTAGTGCTTCATTCCTCTGGGGTTAAATCCTAGTTACATGATAAAAAGGAGGAGCAGTTGTATTCTCTTTGAAACCTTGACCACTCTACAACAAGTAATGATGTCTGTGAATAAAAAAGAGCTCTAGCATGTTTTGGGTTTATTTGCTTCTTGGAGAAAACATATTCCAGATCTCTCCATTATAGCTTGCTCCCTGTATGATCTAACACAGAAAAGAGTAGTTTGGGACTGGACCCCCCATGCATGGGGAAGCTCCAAAACTACTAATTTGAAGACAGTGTATAAAAAACGTTGGGGCCAATACATCCCTCAGATCTACTGCAAATTGAATGGGGATTTGCAATCCTTTGTCTACCCATGCATATGTGGCAGGGAGGACCTGAAGGTCCCACCCATCCCATCGGGTTCTATTATTTAGCTGTAAAGATGTTGAGAAGCTATATTCTGCATGGGAAAAGGGCCTGTTTGTGGTTTGCTTAGCCCTGCAGGAAGCAAAAATCCCAATTTGACAACAGTTGATCATTTTGTGAGGGCCTTTTAAAGTTTTCAAACCAGTGATGTCTGGAACTTCTCCCTCCCTCCCCGCCTGAGGGGTAACTCAGAGGCACACGGTCTGGAAAGAGTATGCATAAATTGATCATTATTGTCACTCTCACAAAGTAATTTAGGGAACCCCAAAAACATTCCAAATACAAGAAAAATCTGCTAAACAACCTGACTTGGCCCCTCCTCCTTCCTTATAAATCCTGCTCTCCATTTTGAAGCTTACCTAAAGGATATTTGGTTTACAAGTGTATTCATCAGACAAGAGAGGAAAGTGTGAAAATACTGAGCAGTGGATCTACAAGATGATATGGGGACCAGGGTGGTGACAGAAGAAGGGAGTGCCAGATGGGGAAATTGTAGCAATATAGAGTGTATTTACCAGGGAATCAGACACTGAAGAAGACATGTACATTTAAACATGTACATTTATGCTACATTCAGAGGATGTATAGAGTGGGTCCCCTTTTTGGGAGCAGAATCACTGTGAAGTAAATTAAGTATCATTGTTGCAGTGAGAAAAATTGGAAGAAATATTAAATATAGCCAAACAAAAACCTTCTGTGGGGTAGGTTCCTGCACATCCAACATGGAATAATCCTGCATACCTGTTGAACAATCAGGTAGATTCACTGACATGATTAACTGGGGGAGAAAAGGAAAAATGTGAGCATCTGTTGGAATGGTTATATGTAAAAAAAGGCCATTCAGGAAACCAAAATCTGTTTAAAGAAGCAATCACTAGAGGGTGGCTGGTGACTAGGGAACTATGCAACACAGTGATCTGTGTTTGTAGCCAGTGCCACACTCGGCTGGCATCACGATCCTCTGAAAAACCCACCACTGCACCTGACACAAAACAAGAGCTTGGCAGGTAGACTACGTTGGTTCTTTCCAAACTGCCAATGGAAAACCATACATGCTGTTTGGGGTTGAGATAACATCAGGACTAATTCTGGCTGAAGCTGTGCAACAAGCTGTGATGAAAACATACTGCAAAACTGCTAAAGTTAAGGTTCAGTTGGCTGCCCAAACCAAAGTCTATCCAATCAGACAATGGAAACTGTTTCACTGATGGAGTGGTACAGGAGTTGGACTGAGAGGAAGGAATTCAGTGGCCCTTCCACACACCATATTATCCACAAGCAAAATATATTGTGGAAGGTCCTCGTAAAGCAGACTAAAAAGTCTCATAATTCTGTATGGACCTTCAAAGTTTCCAGTGCAGTATACAAAATTACAGTTGATGAATGGTTGCTCCTAAACTACAGCATTCTGCCCTGAATCTCTCAATATTATACTGAGCTAAAGGGAAAATAAATATCCTGCAAACCCACTTCATTATCCAGGTCAACCTGTATTAGTGAACACACCCTCTGTGTGCTTGGTGCCACACACTATAAAGCTCTAAAATTCCTAGCCAATCATTATGCATGGGGAGCAGCTGGTGCACATGGAAAGGACAAGCATATCAACACTTGACAGATTTTTTCTTCTTTTTAATATTTATTTCAGGATCCAGCTTTTCTTAACTGATTTTATGGGAATGTGGGCAGTTTTTCTAGGACAGGATCATCCCTCCTGGAACTGAGTGACGAAGATGTAGGCAATTCCTAAGCCAGGCACATAACACTGAATCCCACCCAATTCTAGGAACATTAATAGAACGGGAAGCAAACACTGCTTTTGTGGTATTTCAGTATGACACATTGCATCATTATGACTGAGTCACAAATGGGAAATGTTTAATTGTGCCTTGAAAAAATCTGCTTTCCAGTTTAGTATTGGTTTAGATAAATTTCTGAATTATTTATTTCATTTTCTGTTGCTTAATTTTTTGAATGAGTAAAGCAGAGGTGGAAATTCCTCAGCTGATTTCAGCAGTGACACTTAATGAACTATTAAACTCAAAATGCACAGTGCTTGTGCTTTAAATGGCATGTTTTTCCAATCCCTCTCTTGAAGGTAAGGTGGTGACTGGATGATGGGCACAACACCACAAGGTGTCTGATGGTGACAGCCCTTCCCTGTCCTGTACAGCACGCAATGTGTTGTCATCCTGTCTGCTGCCTTTGATCTGCCCTGGAACACAAAATTCTTTATGGAGAACAATCAGATGCATCATCCAACCTCCAGATCTGGATCTGTAAAATTCTTAATTAGGGCAAAATATTCCTTTGTATTCACCCCGTGTGATGCATCACTCACTGACGTAGATAGGCGCTGCATATTTTGAATGCCTGTATCCAGAGGACTGAAGGCAGAACCCCTTTACTCTGGATACTTTCTTTAGCAGGCTGCTGTATGACACAAATTGACTGATTCAGCTCCTGTTTGCCTTCTCATTGACCATTTAGTTCTCAGTCTGAAGAAAATACTTAATAACTAAAACATAGATGAAGTGTGTTTGCTATTATTTTTGCCTGATCTTACAGTACTTAGAAGCTTAAAGAGAGGGACACAACTATACAATTTAAACTAGTAGTGAAAGGTCCTTCTTTCACAACCTTTATAAGCTTTTTTCCTGCTCTTGAGTGAAACTGAAACCAGAATAACAGTCACTGCTTTCCTGCAGTTTTTCTTTAGATTTCTTATGTGAGTTTTTGTAGTTTCTTCCTGTTGAAATAAAGCATTTTGAATGGAGAGATGAGGGCTAACTCTTTTGCATGCATGGGAATTGAAGTGGCAGGTTAAGAGCATCCCACTCTGTCACATGAATGGGAATGGGTGAACTGGTTTTGTCAGACAACTAGACAAGAGGGTAATTATCACATGAGGGAAATCATATCTCTTAACATCAATGAATAGCACATAACGGGATCCATCTGTCTCAAAGGGAAAAAAAGATCTTAGTTCAGGAGTTATTAGACCTGTCAAGAGAACTTTAAACTATATTTTAAGGGGGATGGAGACATAACCAGCTTGACAGAGAAAAGTTGTGGGAAGGGGAGGAATACTGTGACCCTAGTAGCAAAAGGAAACATACGATGGAATAGCTCCAGCAAGCACAAGCAGACAAAGGTGTAAGAACAAGACAGAACTATACAGCATCTCTTTAGATCTCTGCTAAGATACTGGCACAATCAAATATCTCTGTAAAGTACTTGTACCACATATGCAGTATGAGGAACAGACAAGATGAACGAGAGATCTGTGCACAGCCACAGGATTTTGATCTCATTGCAGTTACAGAGATGTGGTGGGATAGCTCACATGACTGGAATGCTGTCAGGAAGGGCTACACCCTATTCAGGAGAGACAGACCAGGAAGGCGTGGTGCTGGAGTTACCCCAACCTGATGGTGTCTGTGTGTCCTTTCCAACTCAGAATATTGTGTGGTTCTGTGACATCTGCTGGAGTAGCAACACAGTGAAACACAAACAGTCCTGGAAAGCACTGATGGCAACTTCCTGCCACAAGCAGGGGAGGGTCTCACAAGGAATGGTGTGCTCTTTGACTTTATGCTAACAAACAGGGAAGGCCTTTTTGCAGATGTGAAGCCTTGGCTGGAGAGATCATGAGATTGTGGAGTTCAGTGCCGAGTCAGGAGGGAACAGGGCAGCAAGTAAGGTCATAACTGTGGACTTCAGGAGAACTACACTTTACCTCTTCAGGGATCTTCTTGGAACAATCCCATGGAAACAGGCCCCGGCAAGGGAGAAGAGTACAAGAGTGGCAAGTTGCCACTGAGATTAGCTCAGCTGACTAGAGCATGGTGTTAATAATGCCAGGGTTGTCAGTTCAATCCCATATGGGCCATTCATTTAAGAGCTGGACTCGATGATCCTTGTGGGTCCCTTCCAACTCAGAAGATTCTGTGATTCTATGATATTCAAGGATTACTTCCTCCAGGCTCAAGAACAATGCATTCCAACGAGAAAGAAATTGGGCCAAAGAGGCAGGAAACTTCCATGGATGAATAGACAACTCCAGTCATTACTCAAGTATAAGCAAAATATACAAAGAAGATGGAAGCAGGATCAGGCCACTCAAATGAATATAGGAGACCATGTCAGAGTAAGTAGAAACACGACAAGGAAGGCCAAAGCCCATTAGGAAAAAATCTGTCCAAGGATGTCAAGCACAACAAGAAGGACTACTTCAAATATATCAATAAAAAAAAGAAAATCAAAAGATAATGTGGGCTCATTACTAAACGAAGGTAGGACCATGGAAACAGAGGATGAAGAGAAGGCAGTATTGCTGAATACCTTCTTTGCATCAGTCACCACTGACAATACCAGCCCTGGTCAGGAATCAGTAAGGGATCAGTGACCCCTGTGTCTAAGATAAAGGAATATTGGAGTGAAGACTGTCCCTGGGTCTAGGAGGATGGGGCTAAAGAACATGTGGGCAAACTTGACGTAAGTCCATGGATGCTAACCAGATACATCCACTAGTGCTGAGAGAGCTGGTGGACACCCCAGCAGGGCCATTTGTGACCATCTTTCAGAGGCTGTGGCAATCAGGAGAAGTTCTTGAGGACAGGAAGAAAGCAAACATCACCTAGGTCTTCAGAAAGGTCAAGAAAGAGAACCCAAAGAACAACCAGCCATTCAACCTGACCTCAATCCCTGGAGAGGGGATGGGCACCTGGTTCTGGAGGCCATCTCTGTCTACATGGAAGACAAGAAGCTGATCAGTCATCAGCATGGATTCACTAAATGCAAGTCATATTTGACTGACCTTATTGCATTCTACAATGAAACAACTGCTTGGATGGATGACAGGAGAGCAGTGGATGTTGCCTACTTTGATTTCAGCAAGGCTTTTGACACTGTCTCTTGCATTCTGAGAGGAAAATTCAGAAGTGCAGTGGACTGAGAACAGCTTGAACAGCAGATCCCAGAGGGCTGTAATGACAGACACAGGCTCTGGTTAGGCCTGGCAATAATGGTGCTCCATTATGTTTAGTACTGGGCCCAGAATTGTTCAACTTGTTCATCCATGGCTTGAAGGAAGGGGCAGGTGCCTCTCCAGCAGGTTTGCTAATGATACAAAGCTGGAAAAACCGGCCAGTAGCATACAATGCTGTGCAACCCTTTGGAAAGGCTTTCATAGATTGAAGAGTTGGGCTGAGAAGAACAATCTGAAATTCAGCACAAGCAAACATAGGGTCGTGCACCTGAGGAGGAGTAATCCCCTGCACCAGTATAGGCCAGGGGCTTGTTAGATGGGAAGCAGCTCTGCAGAGAAGGACCTGGGGGTCCTGGTGGACAAGGAGCTGTCCATGAGCCAGTCTTGTTTCACTGTGGCCAAGAAGGCTAACAGAATTCTGGAGTACAGGTCAAGAGGGCTGATCCTGCCCATCTGCTTAGGCCTAGTGAGGATGCAGTCTGGAATACTCTGTCCAGTTTTGGGCTCATCAGCACAACAGGGATGTGGAGTTCCTAGAGTGAGTCCAGGTGGGAGCAACAGAGCTGATCAAGGGACTGGAGCATTGTGCTTATGAGGAAAGGCTGAGAGCTGTGCCTGTTCAACCTGGAGAAGAGGTGGCTGCACAGGGACGTCATCAAGGTCTGTCACTGAAGGGACAGTGGATAATGGATAATGGCTCAGGATAATGGAGCCGGGCCTTTTTTGGTGGTGTCAGCCACTAGGACAAGAGGCAATGTGCAAAAACAGATGCATAGGACTTTCCACCTGAATATGAAAAGGAACTGGTTTACAGTGTGGATGATTAAACAATGGAGCAGACTGCCCATAAAAATTGTGGAGTCTCCCTCACTAGAGATACTCAAGAACCATCCAGTTGCAGTCCTGTGCTGTGTGCTGTGGGATGGCCCTGCTTGAGCAGGAAGGTAGGACAAGCTGACTCACTGTGGTCCTTTTCAACCTTATCCATTCTGTGGTTCCTGTGTTAACTTCTCCTGAAGCAATAATTGCTCATATCTGTATGATTATGAATTTTCCTTTAGCAAAGACAAAATACACAGTGAAATTGTCTTTCCCTCAGTAAACTCACCCAGACCAATATCAATATTTGCATCTTTGAAGTCTTTAGCTGACTGACTATTAAAGGTCTTATGGCTGCTGCTCTGGACTCTTGATAAAAAATACATTTTCTGTGTACTGACACATTCAAACTGCAAATCCTTCCATACTTTCCTCACCAGAGACTTGACTTGAAGGAGCCAGACTTAGGGGTTACGTCTTTCAATCTATGCCTTCCACGAGCCTGTGGTGTGACATCTGCACTGAAACTGTGAGCAACAGCACAACTAGCTATGTGAATCATAACACTATGACTGAAAAAGGTGTATTCTTGTTCTATCAGCAAGTGGATGACTTTGTAGTGTGGTCATATGTAGGCTTAGATTGCCAATTTATTTAATAAAATGCAACAGTGATCTATATTCATCATCCGAAATCGCAGAAGCTTATGTAAATATGTTGATAGAAGTGCAGCTGCCAAACACCCATAAAGCCCAATGGCTGCCTTGACTGCTGTGCAGGCTACTGCAAACCACTTGATATCAGCAGGAACTCCACAGTGTGTATGAGACAGAGACAGCCTCAGTGGGAAAGGTGCAAGGGATCCCATCTCAGGGATAGACGTTATCTTTTAACCTGTATGGGCTCCTACCCACTTGCCTGAGTACTTGTCCCTCATTAATTTCCAGAGAAATCAGGTGCTTAAGCATCTGTTTGTGTTTTAGCAGCTAAAATATTGAAGAAGAAGGTAAAAGCTTCTCAACCTGAAGTGATGAGCAGGTTGCCCGGCTTCTTGGGAAAGATCCTCAGATAACGGCAAAACTTCATGTAAATGAGAGGACCCTCTTGCTAAATATGTCTACAAAATCAGGGCCTCTGAGGGGGAAGAGCTGCAGGAAAGCACTGGACGCAGTACAGACAGGGAATCCTACTCTCAGCTGCCAAAATTGCAAATCTGGAAGTATTATTCGTGACTCAGAATTGCTCATTATCCAGACATTCTTCACATGTGCTGCATATACTCCTAGGGTGGAGGTTTTAAAGTGGGGAGAGGGAGAACTGAAAATTTCCTGGGGTTTGTTGGAAATAAAAGGTTATTACAGTTTTTATTTATTACTCTTGAATAATACATATTTAGCAAAAAGTTAGCCCTGAAAACATGTTAAATGCAAGCAAGATATTAAAAAAAATAAAGGAGAAGGAACAGCTGAAAACAGTGTAGGTTGTTGCAGCTGTGTTGGAATCAGAAGGGTTCTGTCATGGACTAATGAAAGATATGTGAATAATTCATTTCATATTTATCTACTTTAAGGTCATGTACAACATCTATTATCATAACATTTGAGTGTCTCACAGTCTCTGTTGTTATCTTCACATTTCCCTTGTCAGATCCTATTATTTCCATTGTACAGCTGAGCAATCAAATCAGCCAGCAACCCAGGGAGGATTTGCTCTGCTTTTATGCCCTTTACAGCACCTAAATCAGACATTCAGCCCTTGTGAGGAATGTCTGTACTCATGAGGGAATGTCAGGTCTTGCCAGAAGGTGTCTGAGATGCACCTGACTTTTATCAACATACAGGAGGTCTCTAATTGCTACCAATTGGACGAGATGAAAGTGAATCTCCTGGATTTGCCCACAATCTGACAAGATGCTTGAAGCAGGCCATGAAAACATGCAGCCTTCTAGTTCCATATCACTGACCTAGCTGCTTCTGCTAGTTGTTTTTCTGAGAAAAGTTTATGTTGTTTTATAAAGCTTAGGACAATCTATGTGCATTTCCAACTTGCCCAGATGCATTTGAGTTGGCACTGATACATGGTTAGAAGATAATAAACTGTTCTCCAGCCAGCAGACTGTATGCTGTAATATGTTATCCAGCACACTCCAGGATCTCACTACAGCTGGAAGTCTATTACTGGCTTGCTTACAGTGTGTCTTTTTAAAGGCAGATAAACTGTAGGCTGCTCAGATTTTATAAACATGTTTTCTTCTTCCCAGCTGAAATAAAAGCTTGCCAAAATTCAGGCTTACAGAGACACAAATTTAAGTCCAAAATAAGTCTTTAAGTTATGTTATTTAAGATTTGCATGCATGTAGTCAGGAGCAGAGTTTAGATTGTTGTGTTTAATCTAGCTAGACTCCTTTTAATTCTTTCCTGGTGGGAGGATATTAAAGCTTTCAAGAGTCAGACCTTGTTTGCATTTGTTGGTGTACCCATGGCAGGTTTATAATTTTTATATTTCATCAAATTGGAACGACAACCACATGCTGTAGGATTTTCCCCCTCATTACACAAAACTTCACTAGGTACTCTGCTGAGTAAATATCTAATCTTGTATCAGGTGAGTAAGACTTCATGAGTTTAAGTCCCAGCTTGCTTAGATTGATTCAAACCCCACTTGTCCAGTTCATTCATTCTGGCTCAATATTACTTGAGACTCCAAAATTCTTATGAATCTTGCAAGGCTGGACTTCTTCTCCTTACTACTTCTATTGAGGATTTTTGACATATAAATTTTTTTTTTTTTTTTTAAGAAAAAATACTTTGCATTAATATAGCTCTTAAATTTTTACTATTCTTGGTTTAGGTTTTAAGTGACTTGCCCAAGGCAACAGAAGGAACTAGAGACAAGACTGGATTAGACACAAAGTCTTTCTGGCTCATTGGCTTAAGCTCACACCTTTAGACCAGGTTTTTCTTTCCAGGACAATAAAATTCCTCTTTCAGGAATTTTTAATACTCTTTCAGTATTAGAAAATAAGTCCAGTAGGTAAACTTCTAAAAACTGTGAGTTGAGCTCATTGGGATTTGACTTAGGATTTCCCAAGTGAAAGTAGATATCAGCATCATTTTTTCCTGCCCAGCACTTGGTTCTAATTTAATTTGTGTCTTTTTATATTGTCATCCTTGTTTTATGTGATGCAGAAAGATGTGACATTAGTGTTTGATTAGCTTTGCAAAACTGTTGTCATTTTAATTATCATCACTGTTAAGACTGTATTACTTATTTCTGTTCTGAGTTTCTTCTGTCTCCTAATGCAACCTTTTAGACTACTATCTATTTAAGAGAATCTAATGGTTGGTGGTATGTTATGGATATGATTAGATTGATTCTTAATTTTCTTCAGGTTAAGATTAACAGTTTAGCAGGGTTCCTACACCTCCTCAATGTAAATTAAATTTCCAAAAATAATTCTCAAGATTCTTTCTGCAATCTTATGTGAAGTGTCCACCTATTTTCACGATTATGTACACCAGAAAAGACGAGAGTGGGTGGGAGGAAATTGACCAAAGGTGAACTACTAACTCAAGAGCCCTATATGTCACTGATGAGAGACAGTTGCTTTGAAGACAGAATTAATTTTGCAGATTTCCCTAAATGAATCACACCATAAAAAAACCCCATTTCTCACTCATTACTATATATATAATATATTAATATATATATTAATATATTATATATATTATAATATATTAATATTATAATATTATTATATAATTATTATATAATATTATATAATATTATATATAATATATAATATTATATAATATTATTATATAATAATATTATATATTATAATATATATTTCCTTATATATATTAATATATATATAAGGAAACCCATGAGAGCAGTTCTGTGTGGAAGATCTGATGTAGGTGATATTAATCCTGCTTAATATTCCAGAAACTGGACAGACTCATTTCAGAAGAAATAAAACAATTTCCTTGTGGAGATTTTCAGTAAGAAGTACAAGGGTTAATTTACTATTCTTTGGTATGGTGGGGAAGCTCAGCCCATGGTTTATGAGGTGTTTTCAGCCTTGGGGGGTAAGTTCAATTTGTGGCCCTTCAATACATTCTCTGGGGCAGCTTCAGAGCTAAGTGCAGGCTGTTGTGCTGCAGGAGGGCAGCATGGCACCCAGTGCCACCTCTCTGGGCAGCCCAGAAGCCGTGAAACCTTTTGGTACAAGACATACCATGTGATACCTGGCACACCTGGTCAGATTTAACCAGGGAGACATAGAAGCTGAATGCTGCCATGTGTGAGTGCCTCCCAGCTCTGCTGCATGCACAGTTGCCCAGTACTCCAAATTCTCATGTGTGCTTGTCTCAGCCTACTTGCTGTGCACATGCACGCTCATCCCAGACATTTGGCAGGTAAGGCAGATGTAGTAGTGGTTTGGTTTTTTTTTTTTTCCTGTCAACCTCAAAAGGTATGCAGCCTGTCTGGGCAAATAACTTGGATGCTGTTGTCTATCTTAACAGCTGATTTTCTTCCAAGACCACAGAGTATATTTCTTAAGTTGCTTCTTACCAAACTGAGCCTTTATCCTCTTTAAATATGGCCTATGTTCTTCTCACATGTGCTTGATTTTGTATTTGTATAGATACAGTTTCTTAGCTCATGAAATACCAGATAACTCAGAATTTACTTGCATTAGTGACTTGTCTCTTTTCTATCTTCTATTACTGCTCCAATATTTCCATGGGCTGTAAATTTTAATGGTAGGAATTTTATGTTTCACTTCAGTTTATGGATAGAAGTCCAAATAGAGAGGAGCAAAGAATAGGCTGTAGAGCAACTTTAGAAGGAGCAGTGATTGTCTGATTACAGTAGGTTAAGGCTTATCAGCCAGGCTATTTTAACCTGAATGGACCGCACTTTCTTGGAATCATAGAATCATTAAGGCCGGGAAAGATCTCTAAGATTATCAACTCCAACCATTAACTCAGCACTGCCAAGTTCACCAGTAAATCATGGCTCTTAGCACCAAAGCCTGTGGAGACCAGAGGCATTCCCAATTAGGGAAAGCAACCCCTGTTCTGTTCCCTGGGTCAGCCCTGTGCCCTCTCCCTATCCATCAGCCTTTCAGTCACTCCCACCCTGTTTTCCTGTTGGCCCTTTGCCCTAACCCCCATGTGACACCCCCATGTCCCCTGATAATTGGTCTCTGATGTTCTCCCTGCCCTGATCATCCCATGTGTTTAACCTCAACCCTTACGAAGTACCTGGCCTTTGTTCTTTGAACCATGAATGATGCACAAGCGTGGTTGGAATAAACATCTCTGCAAAACCCCTGCAAAGGCCCTTGCTGCTTTCTTACTTGCTTTCACCCCAAGCAACACCAGATGCAACAAAAGCCAAAAGTTTTTGAAAATTGGCTGGGATGGTGATTTTACCACTTCCCTGGGAAATCTGGTCCAGTGTCTTTCTGTGAAGAAATTTTTCCTAATATCCAATTTACACTTCTGCTAGTGCAAGTGAGGCCATTTCCTCTTGTCCTCTTTCTTGTTACTTGGGAGAAGAGGCCAACCCCCACCTGGCCACACCCTCCCTTCAGGCAGTTATGGAGGGTGACAAGGTCTCCCTGAGCCCCCTTTTCTCCAGGATAAACACCCCCAGCCCCCTCAGCTGCTCCTCACAGCTCTGGTGCTCCAGACCCTGCCCCAGCTCCATTCCCTTCTCTGCACTCACTCCAGCCCCTCAGTGTCTCTCTTGCACTCAGGCCCAGAGCTGGACACAGCACTCGAGGTGTGGCCTCAGCAGTGCCCAGGACAGGGGGACAATCCCTGCCCTGCTCCTACTGCCCACACTATTGCTGATCCAGCCAGGATGCCATTGGCCTTCTTGGCCCCTGGGCACACCCTGGCTCATGTTCAGCTGCTGCCACCAGCACCCCCAGGTCCTTTCCAGCCTCTCTGTCCCAGCCTGTGGCACTGCCTGAGGTTGTTGTGAGCCAAGGGCAGGACCCAGCACTGGCCCTGTTGAACCTCACACCATTGGCCTCAGCCATGATCCAGCCTGTGCAGATCCCTCTGCAGAGCCTTCCTGCCCAACAGCAGATGAAAACTCCCATACAGTTTGGTTTCACCCATGAATTGACTGAGGGTGCACTCCATCCCCTCATCCACTTCATTAATAAAGATATTAAACAGAACTGTCCTAAATGCTGAGCCCCAAAGAGCCCCACTGGTGAATGGCCACCAACTGGATATAACCCCACTCATCACCACTCCTTGGGGACAGTCGTTCAGGCACTTTTTACCCTGTGAACAGTGCACCTGTCCAGCCATGAGAAACTAGTTTCTCCCAGAAAATGCTGTGGGAAATTATGTCAAGGACTTAACTGAAGTACAGATATATAATATTCATAGGGAACAGCATTTTCCTCACCAACTTTTCCACATTCCATCCCATTCCATAAATGATTCAGCTTGTCACAGAAGGAGATCAGGTTGGTTAGGCAGGAGCTGCCTTTCCTAGGCCTGATTTCCTGGTTGTCCTGATATGCTGTGTGATGGCACTTTTATGATGATTTGGTCTATGATTTTTCCCTGCACTGAGGCCAGACTAACTAGTTTGAAGTTCCCCATACCTTCCTTCCAAACTGTCTTCCAGATGTATTTATTTTCTCAATCATAAGTTTATGTAGCAGACTATCAAACCTCTTTCAGAAAGATCACATAGAGCTCCTAAGTTTTAAACAATTGCTTGTGAAAGGAAAGTAGGCAGACACATAAAATATTCACATTTTCTTATAATTACTTTGATTTGGAAGAAAAAACTTTTCAGTGACTTTTAGTAGACAAAATATATTTTTTCTTAACAATCAACTTAATAGCATTCAATTACATAAAATAAAAAAAATAGTGTAGACTGTAGAGAAGACAAAATCCAAGTAATGGTACTGCTGGTTGGATTTCCATGGTCTGGCTGGCAGTCATTAAAAAGCAAGGAGTAAAATTTTAGTGGTAAACACAAATTTACTTCTTCTGTGATAACTTGAATTTTCCAGTTCACTGAGATTATGTATTTGAACCCTTCCATCTGTGCTATTTTACCTTCTGGTTGCATTAATAGAGCTGCTGAATACAATTAACATCTGAAACTACTTGGCTAGCCAGACATTACACAAGTACTTTTAGTGAGAATCTTAAGTCTTCAGACAAATTTCAGTTCAGACTTGTTCTTCCTAAAATGCAACAAACTGTGTTCCATGACTCTAATTTCCATTTGCAACAGTATGGGTAAATCAAAATCCTCAAAGCCTTTCAGACAGTGCTAAAACTTTCATGAACCAGGAAAGTTGTGAAATGTCCTGTAGGTCTGTCTCCCATCTGACTTGAAAACTGAGCAGGTGAGTTGAGGACTCACAGACATCTTATTTTTCTAGAGGTTGAAATCTTTATAAACATTCTTTCCCATTATTTTGCCTGCTGATGTTGTATAAAAACTTTTATAAAGTCAGTGCATCTGGAAAAGTTATATAGTCTACATGTAGAAGCACAGCCCTATCATTCCTAATGATATTGGAACTAATCAGAGTTATTTCCCAAAAATCTCTGAGCATGATTAAACAGAGCACACCAAGAAATTTTTCATGCAGAATGGGAGACTGTTCAAAGCACTGTCAAAGTAAAGATACTACTTCAAAGAGAACAGATGGGAAATGTATATTTGATTTCCACATGGAATGGAATGAGGAACTGAGCGGTCCCTAGACCAGCCCTAAGCTGGAGGCAGGATTGATAGCACGCACTTCCAGGTATGTCTGCCTGACCCACTTATGGTTTCCCTATTTTTCTCTATCTGTAGTGAGAGTGCTAAGGAGTCTGGTGTTATTTACAACATGTTTGCTACACCTGTCATAGATTCAGTGGAGATTTAATTCTAATACAAGCCAGCACAAGTAGAATGCAAACAGGAGAGAAACATTATAACTGGTTCTTGTTGACAGACAACCTCCAAGTGAATTTGGATTGCTGTACTAACCAAAGCCTCATCCACTCAGATCAGAAGCTCAGTAGCAACACATAAGCAATATGTGAAAAGAAAGAATGAAAAAGAATGAATAAATGAATACTGGCCTTTTTTTTTTTTTTTTTTTTTTTTTTTTTTTTTGTGCCACTGTGCTCATTACACCAATGAAAATTACTGGGTGTAGGATCATAGAATGGTTTGGTTTGGAAGGGGCCTTAAAAATTACCTGGTTCCAAGCCCCCTTTCATTAGCTCAGGTCGCTCAAAGCCCCGTTCAGCTGGGCCTTGAAACTTCCAGAACTTCTCTGGGCAACCTGTTCCAGTGTTTCATCACTCACAGCAAAGAATTTTTTCCCCAGTATCTATTCTAAACCCACCCTTTTTTGGTTTGAAGCTATTCCCACTTGAATCAAAAGCTCCCAGTGCAGGAGAGATGGATATAAAGATGATTTAGACTTTTGGTCATTCATATAGTGACAACTCCCTCTCTCCTCTTATCCCTCATTCCTTAATTGTGCTTCCCTGGAGGTTCCACAAGTATATCCATCACAGAGCTAATTTTGCATCTTTTGGCAGGATCTTGCATGATGCAGTCTACATTCCAGAAAAAGAAAAACACTGGTATTCATAATTGCAATTTTGATGAGCTGTGTGGCAGCTAAAATCATTATGGGTGAAATCTGATCTTAGCTTCCAGACCACAAAAATAACATGTCTACATTTAAGTAGGGAGGGGAACACTGATTCACATAAAATACAGCTTGAATCATACAAGAATAAATGCTTCTTGAAGGCTTACAAAGTTAGGTTAATTATTTGCTTTTAGTGTGCATTTTGATTTCCCATGAGGCTAGGAAAATGTAGAAATACTGTCCTAACCACAATAATACTTGTCTTCACCATGTTTTTAGCCCACAGAAATGCAAGAGGTCTCCTTGAGAATCTTTATCCCACCAGACTTCCAGCCTTGTTTCCAGAGAGTAGAGGGCAGGTAGGTCTGCTTAACTTTCAAAGTTTGTACACATGTCAAAGCCAGCTGCAAAATCTATAGATGATGTAAATCAGCATAATTCCACCGATTTAAACAGAGATGCATCAACATTCACTAGCTGAGCATCTGGCTCCTCATCCCAGCTATTGTTCCAGACATGTGTGCACTAAATATTTCACCATATCTTTCTGACATTAATAAAGTTTTTCCTCTTACCCTGTCCCTCACTCTACTTTCTAAAACAACTGTCTTACATGTGTTTGTACTTTACTGCTATCATTTCCATATAATAGTCATTATTTTAATTTTAACTATCAAGCTGTTTCTAAGAGTACATGAGTCATTTACCTGGGTGGAGAGAAGTGTCATATCAGATTGTGTTATCAATTTCAACACTGATGTACAAGTTTAAGTTATATTTCTGCAATTCTTTCTTTAAAAAAAAAAAAAAAAAAAAAAAAAAAAAGAAGTAGATAATCTTTTTTCTGCACAATGCACAAATGTTTTCTTAAAATGTATATAATTACAGACTAAAACAATTATATTTACCAGCTGGCCAGACTTTCAGATAGCAATAAGCAACTTTCCTTTAAAATGTCTTCATGATTTTGAAACACGCTTTTTCTCAGCTGGTCTTACCCCTGTGGAAGACTAACTCATCTCATTTCATACCCTGGTTACAATACTATTTGGATGGATTTCAGGAACAGATTCTCATTCTTAAGATCTGTATCCCAGAGCAGCACTCTTACATTAATGTGAAGCATGTGGCTAAATCCCTTGAATGACTCTGAAAACATCAACCATCTTTTTTCCCCCACCCTTTTTTTTTTTTTTTATTCTCCTTTTTTTGTTTGTTTGGGGTTTGGGGTTTTTTGTTTCTTTGTTTTGTAGGGCTTTTTTGTTTCTTGTTTTTTGTTTTTTTCCTGAGAGCTACTGCTGTTAATCAGGTTTGGTTTTTTTTTTCCCTAGTATTCCTTTAGAAAATAAAGAATAATGGGAA
>NC_136661.1:17142319-17273968 GCF_903797595.1 Erithacus rubecula
TCCCCAGGGGAAGCCTGCACAGAGAAAGAGCTGTCCCCAGGAGAAGTTGATAGCTACCAGGAATCATCCTCAGGGGAAGACTGCATGGAGAAAGAGTTGTCCCCAGGAGAAGTTGGTAGCTACCAGGAATCTTCCCCAGGAGAAGCCTCCACAGAGCGAGAGCTGTCCCCAGGAGAAGTTGGTAGCTACCAGGAATTGGCCCAAGGGGAAGACTGCATGGAGCAAGAACTTTCCCCAGAAGAATCCAGGAGCTACCCAGAATTTTCTGACTGGGAAGAATGTAAGGAGAAAGGGTTTTCCCAAAATGTTGGTAGCTCCCAAAAAATGTCTACCTGGGAAGAATACAGTGAGGTGTCCCATGAAGTCAGTAGCTACCTAGAACTCTCTGACTGGGATGAGCCCATTGGCCAAGAGCGTTTCAAAGTGGAAGATTCCATTGGCCAGAAGGTGTCCAAAAGGAATGTTAACAGACCTTCCATACAGTCCAGCTGGGAAAATGACAGTGATAAAGAGCTCATGCAGGACAGCTGGGAACACATGTGCTGTGATGTCCACAGCACCCGGGTCAAGCCCTTTCTGCAGGAGAAGGATGAGCTGGACAATCTGAGTGTGCTTGAGCTGTCTGAAGAAGAAGACCGAGAGCAAAGACTGGTACACTTTGCAAAGGATGGGCTCCCAGTGCCTGTCCCTCGGGAGGCTGGGGTTGAGCTCCTGGCATTCGAGCCATACCCCCCAGTGCCGGTCAGTGCCTTGCCTCCCCATGTGAAAACCCAAGCCCCCAGAGGACACGCAGCTTCTCCTGCCTTCAAGAGGCAGGTGCCAGAGGCAGGACCTGCCCCGCGCAGCTGCCCCAGGTGCTCAGCTCCCCGGCTGGGAGCCCAGGCCTTCAGATGGCAGCCAGCACCCCACAGGAGACGCCCCTCCCGTCTCAGACAGGCATTGTTCAGCCTGTTCCGCTGCCCCTGCCTGGTGCCACAGCCTGAAGATTAGGGCCTGCTGCTGGTGCCAGCCTGGCCCCATAGATGCCAGCTGGTCCGCAGCATACCCAACGTCCTGAGGGAGCCACAGGGCTGCCTCTGCCTCAACATGTCCCTGCAGTCTCAGCAGTGCTTGGCTGCTTTGAAGCATTCCAAGTGGTTGTCCCAAAGACCAAATATTACTTGCACCAAACCAGCACTCCTGGGGGACATTTTGTGGCAAATGGCTCAGTGGTGAGTCCCAAATAATCATTAAGGTGGGAAGATACCTTGAAAGTCATTAAGTTCCACCTTCACCTTGGCATCACCATCATCACCCCAAAACCATGTCTCCAAGTACCACATTCGGACAGTTCTTGAACATTTTCAGAGACAGTGACTCCACAACCTCCCTGAGCAACTTCTAATGCCTGACAACTTTGTCAGGGAAATATTGTTTCTGATGTTTAATCTGAACCTTCCCTGGTGGACCCTGCCCTGGAGGAAAGGCCATTTCCTCTCTTCCTGAGAGGATTACCTGCTGATCCTTAGGGATTTTGTCCATGAGGAATGGGCTCAGATAGGAGATATTGCTCCCAGTACATGACTATGCACTGCAGATTGCAACCCATACAGTTCATTCAAAGCAAATTAAAGTCGGGTTTAAGAAATAGAAGTAGTAAAAAACAAGAAAACCCACACAAAAAACCCACCAAAAAACCTCATGCCAAAAAGACACAAAAAGAGAAATAATAAGAATAGGAATAATAACAATAAAATTGAGAAGATGAAGAATTAGTAGTACTTAATAATAGTAAGAAGAATAGCAATAAGAAAAATAGGATGATGGAAAAGAAGAAATAGTAGGAAAAAAAGAATAAGTAAAAGAAGAAAAATAGTAAGAAAAATAAGATGAAGAAATAGTACTAATTGTAAATAATAATAATAATAATAATAATAATAATAATAATAATAATAATAATTATTATTATTATTATTATTATTATTATTATTATTATTGATGAGTATTATATTTATAATATTTATATTATATCAAAGACTATGATGATGACGATAATAATAATGGTAGTATCAAGTTAAAATACATATACGCACTTATTCTAGAATCACAATGTTTTGTATTGTGAAGAGACTTAAAGATCCTCTAGTTCCATCTATCTTCTGTTCTCTTTCTCTCTGAGATTGCTTTCCTATTTCTTTCTATCTCTTTACTCCATATTTCTTGTTAAATAAAATCCATGTTAAATAAAATCTGCATGTTGTCATCACATGGTCTCATTTGTGCGTTAGCCCAGGCAGAGGTATCTCTCTCTAGTTGGATTGGAACATATTCTCTGCCCTGCCTGTCATTATAGCAGAGGTGCTCCAGCTCTCTGAGGATCTCTGTCACTTTGCTCTGAAACCATTGTAGCAGGTCAACATTCTTCTTATGCTTGTAACACTACACAGATGCAGTGTTCCAGGTAGGGTGTCACAAAAATGGACTAGAGGGCCATGCTCACCTCCCTCAACCCCTCCTCTTCATTCCTTTCCATGCAGCCCACGGCTGGCTTTCTGGGCTGTGAGCACAAATGGTTGGCTCACGCTGAGCTCCTCCATTCACATCCCAAGTCCTTCTTCTCAGCCCCTGCCCTGTTCAACTGCCTGTCCCCTGCAGACCCTGAGGGGCAGGTCCACCCACTTTCTGTGTCATTGGTCAAACCATGAAAGAGCTGTTGTGCCAAGGCAGAGCCCTGTGGGACACCCCTTATCCCTGGCCTCCACATGGACATGGAGCTACTGACCCAAACTCCCTGGCTGCATCCATCTGGCTGGCTGCTTGTGCCCTGTGTGTCCTACCCCCCAAAGCCAGGCCTCTGCACTGTGGGGCTTGGGGTGTCATGTGGCACTGTGTCCAAAGCCTCACAGGGGCTCTGTTTTGCCCATTATGGCACAACTGTATAAAGAACCTGTGATCACGAGGCCCACCCATCCTTGACCTGACTGGAATTTTGGACTGCTGTTTAACAGAACCTGAGGTACAATAATGATGACACTATTGTTTAATTACCTCAAGTCAAGGGACAAGTCAACAAGCTGGATACAGAAGAATGTATCCACAGGAAAGCCAAACTCTGCAGCTGTCCTGAAAATTATCTGTGGCTGGGTTTGTCCTGGGGGAGGCCAGAGTACACAGGCTCACCTGCTGATGCCAGGTTTGCACACACACCCCACCAGCCACGAAGGAAGCAGGAGAGTTTTGGGGGTTTGGCATAACCTCTGGTGGGAGGCAGTGACCAAGATGCACTGTGACAAGCATACATCAGTGAATATCCATCCATACTTCTCACCTAGAGACAGAGTGGTATTATGTTTCTCCTGTCTAAAAAAAAAAAAAAAAAAAAAAGTATTTATGTAGTGTCTATTAATATCACACTCTCTATGAATGTTAACAAGTTCTGTTAGGATTTTTGTGCTGTTGTGTCCTCTTTCCATCTCAACATATTTTTAAGCTTTAAGGTTATGCTGATTTAAGCTGCTTTAGTCTGTATGACAGTGAAATTACACAAAGTCATCTTAAAAAGGATACTTAGTTGCATCATTTTACTGGATGATATTTAAATTTTCCTCTTGGGGTACCATTGTGAAAACTTTTATAATAAGTCTGGGAAATACCATAGTTTTAAAGGTTGTTACTGTACTTTAGCTCATAGAGAATGGCATACAATGTATACTTAATAATTTACACTATTTTTCCCCTATATATGCTTTTAACTAAAACTTTTAACTAAAACCTTCCTCTGCATTTACTAAACTGTAGTAAAATCTCTACTATTGTTCAAGTAGTTTGACTTAACAATAGAACATCTTTGACAGTGGTCAAGCCAGAACTGAAGAAGTTCCAAGAAGAAAACGTAGAAACAGTGGTAATGTAAAGTCTTTGAAAGAAAGATATTCTACTTTTCCTTCCCAGCACTTCTTGACAGTGTTGCTGTATCTCATTCATATGATGGTAATATATATCTCATCGATATACAGCCCTTTCAAATGCTGGCCTTTGAATATAAGGACATTAATTTTACTTCATAGCTGCCAAAACCAATGTGTTATAATTTGCATTATCCACGTGAAAGGCCAAAAATAAAAACAAACAAAAAAACCAAAAAGCAAAAAAACCCAACCAACCAACAAACCAACCAACAAACCAACCAACCAACCAATCAAAAAAAAAAAAAAAAACCCACAACACAACCCCCCCAAAAAACCAACACAAAAACCCCATAATATCTATCTATCTATCTGTCTGTCTATCTGTCTGTCTATCTATCTATCTATCTATCTATCTATCTATCTATCTATCTATCTATCTATCTATCTATCTATCTATCTAATCCATTTATGGAAGAGACAGGAGACAAATCTCATTCAGCAACATACAAAGGCAATACCAAGGTGAAAATTTTTCACAGTTTTCATGTGCAGCTGAAGTGGTCCTGTGCTTTGCATAAAGTATTACATTTTCTTTATTGTGCTGTGTTAAAGGGAATTGTGACAGACTGAAACAGGTACGGAAGGTATAAATAATATAGAGATTCATCAGAAATAACTTGAATTTAATTCTTGTCCTGTTACTTTCAGTTTCACAATCTCTGATATGGCAAGAGAGTCTACAAGTCAGGATATCAGCAGGGAGAAAAACAGACAACATAGAAGTGATTCACTAACCACTGCTGCTCATGTACACTATATGACTTGTCACATGTATGCTGGATTATAAACTCAAGTATTTTCACTACAGCTCCTACATATCTTGCTGTAAAGAAAAAGCATCATTAAACTGAGTAATAACTTTTTGAAAAAGAAATAACAAACACCTTCATTCTATCTCTATTTGAATCCAAAATACAAAATACAAACAAAAAAACCACAGGCTTGTGAGATACAGGCTTTCACTAAACATTTCATTTTATGTGTGGATAACTGCATGCATTATTCACTCTTAGGAATAAAAAGGCTAAAAATTCACATGACCAGTTTTAAATTGGACTAATGCCAGTGCTATGTGCAAATGAAATGGGAGCTTAGGAGACACTGTCTAAAAAGAGACATTTCCTCCTAAATCCTGAGAAGCATCCTCAAGATGTAGCAACAGAAGCACGGAGGAAAAGAATGATTACCCTGGGGTCACTAGAGGAGGCCGTGTAGTATTTGAGCTCCTATTAGGTTTGTTACAGACCACATTTATTTCCCAGGTCTGAGATCTCTGTACTGAGCCCAAAGGAAATTCCCTATCATTTTCTACTTCGGAGAGTTTACTTTTACAGAGAAAGCTTTATTCCAGATTAGTTGGGTAATCCATAGGCCCTGGTGTAATGCTAGGAGTTTACTTAATATTCTAGCAATTTTTCATTGTAACTTCAAATTTTTTTTTTTTTTTTTTTTTTTTTTTTTTTTTTTTTTTTTTTTAGTGTGGCTAACCACTTTGTTAACCACAAATCTTCAATTTGACAAACTAATCACAGAGTATATATTTATTCTCAAAATATAGGGCCATTTTATTTTCAGGAATCACTCCTAGGTCTGCATAAAATCATGACCTGTGTTTTGGAGCTACCAGCACCCTGATTCCAGCTGCATAGAGCAGCTTCTGATGTACACGGACAGCAAAATGAAAGGCACTCAACTTCATGAATTTAAACTTTCACTTCTTTGACAACAGCATGCCTATCTTCACGAACAAGTTTCTGACCTGTTTTTTCTTTGAATTTAATTTTGAGAGAATGATTTCATGCTGGTATCAGACACCTGGAGTTCTTTTAAAATCTGGGTTCAGTTTTCCAGTCTTAAATTTATGGAAGACTAACAAAAGACTTTATCAGAAATGAGTTTCTGCTTACATATAATTGTTATATTGGTGACACTGAATTAGCAGACCCATGAGCAGTTTATTTTGGCATATGCTGATGAAATAAATGATTCTACTTTCCAATTGCCATACCTTCTCTCCTGAGCTGGCATCTGTTGGGAAGGAAATAATAAAATCTTATGAATATGAGTGCCTAGAGAGAAGTTCTGAAACAATAGATGAAATAGAAATGTAAGTGGTTTTTGACTTTGAGGCTGAAAACAGCCATGAGAAGGTTTAGGGCCTCTTCCTTTGTTTAGATGATGCCAAATGCCACAAATACCAAAGAACCAACAGACACCCTGTTCCAAGTATGGCAGGAAAGGTCTGAAGATAATGGTTATAGATAAGAAAGCCATAAAACGTGGTAATTTAGTGATTCCTATATGTTGAATGCAAATATTAGGAAATTAGGATATTGTATTGGCTTGGTTAATGGAAATTAGAATATTCATCATAGAAGAATACTTCCTGTATTGTAAACAGGAAATCACTCTCTTACCCCTCTTATATTCTCTCTTACGCCTCTTATCCTCTATTATCTCTTACCCTCTTTACACTCCAAGCTCTACTCTCTCTCTTACACTCTCTCTTACACCCACGCCCTTATAATAAACTACAAACTACAAGAACAGAAAATAGAGAACTCCTGAGTCTGTCCTGACGACTTTCCACCCGACCATGAAATCCCCACAGGCATCCATGTCCATGCAGCTGCACGGTGAACTGATGCACTTTCTCTGCAGAGTTTTTGTTGGCTGAGGCCAGACGTCTTTCAGCAGTTACCATATTTGATCCTGAAGCTGGACGCACTAAGGAGAAGTACTAACAGAATTAAAAATGCTACACATGTATCTACTCTATGTTAGAGAGTGCTACAAGTGTATCTCTAACTCTTGTTAGAGAGTATCTACTCAGGCAACAAATGCTAGTTTTAGTCGTTTAATACAAGGACAGTAATCAGGTTGAAAGAAGAGTATCTGTGCATTATTAAGAAAAAAGCTAACCACTAGCTGGTTACCTGCAATACTTTCAGGATATGCTGAATTTGGAAAGATTTAGAAGTGCAAATTCTTCAAGAGATATTAATTGTCCTCATGGAAGAAATTACACAAAGGTGTGTGAAACTCAAGCCCACAAATACCCTGCTGCATACAATAAGCAGACATAGTATGCTTCAGAGTTTCGGTTGTTTTTACTTCTTGATGTTTAGATGAATAGGCATGAGAGAAGTGACAAAATTATTATTTAGATTAGCTGTAAATTCTGGCCAGCCAGGAAAACCCTGAAATTTGGTGGTAGTTATACCCTTGGAAAGGCAGAGATATTCTTCTAATTTAATTGATATTTACTTACCATTGATACTAGTCCTGCAGAATTTCACTGAGCGTCACCAGGTCTCTATAAAAGAGCAGGTTTTTTAGTTTTCAGAGCCCTATAAAGCTGCTGTACATGAGTACAGAGTAAGCTTCTCTCAAGCTGCTACTGGTAGCATTTTTGGCATATTCTTGAAACATTCTGTAGCAGATCTAGGTTCATTGCAAAGGTGGTGATAAAAGGGCTGCTGCCATCTGTCCTTCAAAGCAAATATCGGCTGGAAAAAAATACATTCAGGTCCTGCTGCTGCCTGGAAAAAGATGTTGTAGGTCCCTGTCAGGGTATATATTTATTAAATACAACTGCTTAAATAATAATAAAAAGTAAAAATTTGAGGAGTCCAGAGGAAGTCCAGACTGAGGAAGTGGAGGCCAAAAGTCTGCCTTGATGCTGTGTGGGGGGAAAAAAGCGGGACATTCCCCTAAATGGTAAAAAAAAGCAAAACAAAACAAAACAAAAATAAAGGTAGCAGAGCATCCTAATTCTACTTGGACACTTAAATATAATTTACACTAGCAAATGTTTGCTTTATCAGGCGGTTTGATAAAAGTTGCCATAACTGCAGTTCACTACAGTATCTTTACTGATCATACCTGATCTCCATGGTAGAAATGGAGATGATAAATAATCTGAGTTAACCCATGCAAAACATGTTAGTGCATTTTCCTATGGAAAGATTACTCTTTTAATAAACATATTGCTGAATTCAGGTTTTTTCTTATTAATTTTAATATTAATCATTATTTCAACTATGTCACTGGAAAATCAGGAGCCTTTTAGGAAACTTTAGGTCTGGTATCACAGAACCTTCATGTTGTTAGCACAGTCTGATTCTGTTTGGGAAATGGTCCATTTGAACCAATTTACACTTATTCGAGTATTGATGAGCCACGGAAGAGGACCTTTAAGCATACAGAAAGATCCATGCTCTCATTGAATACTTATTAGCAAGAGAGAGGAGTCAAGGAAAACACCACACATTATTCCTATCATTACTTCAAAATTTTTTTCCAGAGTTGCTACTTCCCAGTACAAGGATACCCTGTGTCTTCAAAGCCTGCATGCATCTGGAATCCTGTCTACATCACTGCTTTCTCCTGTGCCACACTGGTGTCATAATTTGTGTGCTACTTTTAGCACCTGGGTCTCTGCCTACCAGATATGTGACAGGACAACTATTGTAAGTTTCTTATATAGAATTACAAGCCATGGAGCAGGCAGGTCCCACTTCATTAACCTCTATAGCCTTTCCCTCATCCACAAGTGGATGGCTTTGTTACAGAAAGAGATTAGGTTACCCATCAAATATCTAGATATAGCACTTGAGGACATTGTTCAGTGGTGAAAATGTCACTATTAGCTTAACATTTGGGCTCAATGGTCTGAGGGTATCTTCCAACCTTAATGATTCTATGATTCTATACAGAAGACACCATTATTCAGCCACAAGTTACCATCATTTATAAATAGATGGGACTATTTCACTTAACTTTGGCTGCCTAAAAGTTTTGTGTCTAATCTAGTCCCAGATGATCCTTCTAAAGCCAGTGAAACTGTAGAGTTGCCTCTATACAGCACATATCTTACCTAGAATAAGCATTAAAATTAGATTGGTACAAAAGACCTGAACCACTATCTGAAGATTTCTCTATCTCTTCATCAGCTGCAAGAAAAACCTAGGCAACAAATTAAGGCTCATTATACTGGACAACTAAAGTAGATCACACTACTCCCATCCTTTCTGACAGATCACTGCACAGAAGCTTGCTACAGAAATCACTGCTACTCTGCCTAGAGCTGCTACTGCTTTGTGCTACAGCTTCAGTTTACAGTCTTTTGTTTTTTCATATTTTTCTTAGTTATTGTTGTTCCTGCAATGGCTTCAAAAGTTTCTCTAAGTTGCTTGTACTTCTTAGATGCAAGAGGCTGTGATTCGCATATGCCAAAAATCTTGGCACACAGAATATTATCAGCTTTACAATTCCCCTCAGGTATGAACATCCCATAGTACTTAGGCTACTGACCCTCTCAGTGTTTTACTCAGCAACAAAGACACATTTTCTGCCTTATTCCTGTTGGCAGGAATTCAGGGTGCATGCTGAAATCTCAGGTCCTCTCTTACACATTATTAGATTTGTCATCTTCTCTAAGGATGTAGAATTTTTTCCCCTGTAATATCAGCTACATTGAGCTAAATTGAGGTCTGACTTGTGCTAAAAGTTATCCAGAATCTTAGAAATATGGTATTTCCAAGGCATGAGGCTTTTCTGATTACGAATATAAATTCAGTTAATCCTAGCTAACTTCTAGATAGCTGATCAAATATTTTATGGATCAAAACAGCCTCTTCTATTTTAACACTTGAAACACTTAATTTTTTTTTTTTTTTTTTTTTTTAAAGAGAAAATCAGACAATTAAGTCAATATTTTGCATCAGGATTTTCAGGAGATTCATCTTTTCCTCAGTTTTTTAGTACCTGTTCCAATGCTCGGGTTACTTCTCATGCCTCAAAACATGCTTGTGTCTCTATCTGTGCTTCAATAAAGACTGAGAATAATTTAAGACCTTTTCTGGTTTTTCCAGTCCTGCGGGCTTTCTTCCAATCAGAAATTTTTTTAGGCTTTCTCCACTCCATCCAGAGAGCTCTGTTCTACCATGGTAACTTTAATACCTAGAAAATGGTATTTCGTTTTCGTTTCTCTGTCATGAGGGGACTATATTCTCCAAGGCCAAGATCAGCCCTAAAAATCCAATTTCTCTAGTTCATGCCAACAGTCAATGGAGAAACAGATTTGGCCAGGGGAAACCAAGAGAAGAAGATAATTTCTTCAAAATCATTATTTGAAAAATCTGGTGGGTTTCCACTGTTTAGAGTCTAGAAAGATTAGCCTCACTAAGCTAAAACTTTTTATGAATGTACTCGGAGCAATTTTGAAGTCCCTGACTTCAAAAAAAAAGGAACGTTTTCCTTTCCTTCAAAAAGCTGCCAAATTGGTTTCAAAGAAACACAATCTTTAATATAACCTCTTCATGTTGTGTGCACCTGTCTCTGTCAAATAACCCTGCAGTCTGCTTGGGTACTCCTCTAAGTAGGCAACAGACTGATACCTCCTCCTCACAGCTGGTCCCTGAGGAAAGCCTCAAGCCTTTGCAGTTTTGATTGCCTGACACTTCAGGAGATGGGAGAGGAAATGAGATTGTTCCTCTACTGTACATTGGTCAATGTTCTTAATATTCAGTAGGGAAAGTGGACAAGCTTGGTCTTGGATCCTCATCCTAACCCAGAGTACAGTAGCAATTACTCTGCAATTTTTAAAATAGTATGTAACTTCTATTATATATAAAACTAAAATATTAAAAATAACCTGTTTGTATGCTTGCCTGGAATGGGTGTTTACTGCATATTGTTGTGGGTTTAATAAGAATGAAGCCAAAAGGGATAATTATTTGGTTTCCAAGGCTAAGAAACAATAAAGTTTACCAATTTTAATGAATGCTCCCTCAGATTCTATTATACAGCCAAATTAAAAAAAAAATATATTTTTCTTAAAAACTTATCATCCCCACATCTCTATGAGACGGAAGTATATTTCAATATTTCTGATGCATGTAGAATTTAGGGAAAGTGAAAATATTGCTACCCTAAGATTTGGAAAAAAACTCAAAATCGGAGAACTGTAACATTTAACAACTTAATTGTTACTCCATCTTTGTAAAGATGGAATGAACATTGATAAACATGTTCATTTCAGAAACAGATTTCACTGGTCTGAGAATAAGATGTCAGCTGGTGCCCTCATGTGGATAAGTGTGCCATTATATGTAATAGAAAATG
The DNA here is from genome assembly GCF_903797595.1 of Erithacus rubecula. NCBI lineage: Eukaryota > Metazoa > Chordata > Aves > Passeriformes > Muscicapidae > Erithacus > Erithacus rubecula. The sequence goes on from NC_136661.1 coordinate 17,153,395, forward strand.
AAACCTTTAGTTGGAACAGAGCTACAGAAACTTAAACATCTCAGATTTGCACACAGAATTTTGACAGATAGGGTCTTTCATTATTCACTTGCAGTACAGGCAATGCTATTTTCTTAGCTGTAAGCAGAATTTGCTATCTGGATGCCAGGACAGCATAGCTCTTAGTGTAAATTTTAAATATGAAACTGAACTAATTCTTATCTGCAGAACCACAATCTCTCTCCCTCAAAAATCCCTATAGATTAATACTAAAATGTAAAAGTATCAAGTGGCTGGCTTTCAGAACTAATCACACAACCTTTTTCCAGGGGTTGGAAAAATTTCAACAGAATATAATCCTTTTGAAGAAACGCCTTTCCTATTTATAAAGGAAGTATTCCAGTTGTCAGCCATCATAGAGAGGAGTTGAATATCACCAGGGCATATGGGCTGGTGGAAATAATTCCTTTCTGATCAGCCTCAGTGGCAGACATTATCAGTTAAGTTCTAGACATGATTTCCTGTGCAAAACAGGTGAGTGAAAAGCATAGAACCCTTTCAATAAGAACACTCATTCACTTTCATACATGGACTGTGTGAGGATGAACATCTGCAGTCTGCCATCAGGAATCCTGTGGATGGCAAGTAGGCAGGTATGAGAGTAGGCAGGAGGCAAGCTGCAGCCCACCCCCTGCTAGGGCCAGAGCAGGCACACTTCTGCTGTTTACTCAACAACTGCCTCTTTGGAGTGCTTTATAAGTGTATGCATTTTTAACTCTACTTCTTGAAAACATTAAACTCTAAGCATACAATTAATCAAGTTGTGCAACATTTTACAGAATCAGCTATATAATACTTGCATCTTAAATGTAAGGAAAAGACTGAAGTCAAACCTTCCACAATGCTTAAAGAGATATCAAAAGAATAACCATGTTATATAGACAGAATCTAAACCAAAAATAGGCTGCAATTTGCAGAATATTTTCATAATTGTGCTCTGTGTGCCAGCAGTGGCAGCTAAAGGCACTCACTTGCAATAAAGTTACTAAACTGAAATACTAATCTGAAATAATAGTAAGTAAAAAATTCAGCAAAACTTTCTCTTTCAAGCTGAGTAAATCAGCTACAATGATTATATAGAATGGAAAAGCAAGGTAACTGCAATCTGTAATATGACATTACAACTTATGAATGCGTAGAGCTTCTCTTAATTTTCATCTGTCACCCACAAATCTGAGTAGTTCCTGGGGAATTCCAGTGGTTTCAGGAAAACTGATATTGGGAAATGCTTCTTACTTCATACAGTGTTTCAAATTGTTACACATTAGGATAGTTAGAGTGCCAACAATGTAATCTGAGAATGTAAACCAACAAGGTATTATTTATCTACCAGCCTTTCATGTCTCCCTGTTCTAGGTGCTTTACAAAAGAAGGACAGAAAAGCATACAAACCCACTGAAATACTACAAACAAAAGCTATTTTATCTTTCTAAACGTTATTTCAGATATCTAATTTGATACTATTCCAAGTTCCTTGCCCTATAACTACTTTGTTACAGAAATTCAGGACCTTTGCAGGAAGTAATGCATTTTTGACAATATAATTTTTTTCCATGACAAATAACACATTTAATATTTGAAATATTTAGATAATCCAGATCAAATACGAGCCAGGTAGTTCACTACAAGGAACTTACAAATACAAGGTTCTAAGGGTTAAAACGTGCACTTTCCTTTGACAGTGAATTTTGCAGAAACAGTTTTTATCCTAGCATCAGCCCTGAATGTCCTAATGCCCCTTCCCATCATTCTTCAGAGCATATGTTGTATGACTTAATAATAATCAAAAACTCCATAACTAGTTTTATATGAGTGGTGATGGTGTGCATTCTAGTTCAATACAACCTTGAACTACCTTCTTGGTAGGATAGTATAAAAATGAAAGAAATCATCTCTCTAAGAACACCTTAGTTGCCAACAGAAAAGAGAAATACTTTACACAAACCCTGAAAATTTGTGGATTTTTAAAATCTCATTGAAGAAGTTACACATTTCACTTACTGCTGTTGCTCAATAAAAATAAATTCTTGTAGAAAATACTTGCTCATAAATGAGACAGTTGAACAGAAAGACTTGTGTGCCTATGAATTATAGTTCCGGACTGCTTATACTCTGCCTTAAAGCTGTGTATTCTTTCTCTGTACTTGTGCAATGCAATTATATTAGAAGGCCCTCTTAAAACTGGGTGATCTATTGGTTTAGGGAGCTAAAGATTAATTCCAGATGTAGTCATGCTCTTCTAGCCCTTCAAAAAGTAACTACTACACCATCTGTTTTGTAATAGACAATTTCAAAGAGTGCCAAGGGGAATGTTAAATACATTGGTCAAACGGCCACATATACCTCACACACAGAGGAATCCTAGAGGTCACAGTGCCTCAGACAGATTAATATTTTCAAGTTTTTCTCTCCATTGTTCCTTCATGGAAACTCAAGGAACAGCTCTCCTTCCTTCCAAAATAGGAAGATGTTTTCCAGATTATTACCTGTGTTGACATGTATGACACCAAATTCAGACCTGAATTCAGTGGAATTACTGGAATTCACAGTGACATGACTCTTATACCTGCCTGGGTTCTGGATTCTTGTAGATCATTCCAAATGGCTTTTGGAGGGGTTTTTGGAGGATTTGGGGTGTTTGTTTTTCTCTACTTTTCCTTCATTTTTGTTTGTTTGTTTGTTTGTTTGTTTGTTTTTTCTAAATGAATTCAGTTACGAAAAATTAATGCTAAAATTACTTCACATTACATCATTTGGTTGGTTGCCCAAGGAATATGAAGGGTCCATGAGGTATTCAATTTCATGAGTGATAATTTTTACTTTCCCTAGTTATTTCAGGAAGCTTGAAGTAACAGAATTTTCTCTGTTCTTCTAAATAAATTTTTATGCATCAATATACACAAAAACCCCCCAAAAAACCAAAAACAAACAAACAAACAAAAAAAAAAAAAACCAAAGCAAAAAAAAGAGCACTCAGGTCTGCCATCAACATGGTCTAAATTCTTTGCAACAAAACTGGATTAAAAACATTCTCTGAAGATTTCCCAAGTATAAATCTGAACTTCAGAGCAGCAACTTATGATTTATATTAAACACTTCTGAGAAAATGTCTAAAATGAAAACAAAAAGAAACAGAAAATCTGCTAGAAATTAAACAATCACAATCTTGTGCAGTCCTACAGAGTCTTTTTTTACTGCAGTGACTTTAGGTAAATCATTGGTAGAAAGAATTAAAGACTAAAAATGTCTCCAGTCCAACCCTCTTTGGTTTTCCCAGTGCATCCAGTCATATTTTATAGCAATTCTTGTCATAGGTTGTTATAAAATTATTTTAGGACCAGCAGGCAGACTACTGTACCCATTTAATATTGCTGAATTCGCTGTGGTTCTCTCAAAATCACATGCAGAATAAGTGCATTAGACTGTAGGCATAGTGTCTGTGCATACTCCAGCTACATCCAGAAGTTCAAACTTTGCCAATGTAAGTAAGAAAGAAATTAGTAGGAAAAACATCCCTATCTACCATCAGATTCCTTAGAACTGAACTTCTCTAAGCTGCTATTTGGGTAGTGTAAGGAAAGCCACATACAGGAAAATTGGCACGTTTTCAGTATTAAACATTATTAAAACAGAGAAAAGTTGGAAAGCAGAATAGGAAATACTTGTTTTAGAGAACTTCATAACATAACTTTTTTGAAATTGAATACATCTGAAAGAAATACATTCTGAAAATGTACATATATTACATTCTGTGTAATGTATATATTGGTGTGGGAAAATACATACATACCTTTCTGCCATAGCAAAAGCCTCATTGCTTAGGACAAAAATTAATTGAAAATAATAGACTCAATAAGTAACAGAACTAGATGCCATACATCAAAGATATCCATATTCCAATCCAAAAGCTTCAGGAAGAAAGTGGTGCCTGAAAGAGGGATAGAGAACACTAAATATTTTAAGGGAACATCACATAGAGCTAGTCTATATAATAATGGATAGTTTTGAATCCTGGTCTCTACAGAGCTAACACATCTTCTCCACAGCTATAAAATTATCTCTTATTTAATCCTATGTAGGTATCCATACTCTCCCCTAAAAAACACCACACAATCAAAGAAAAGAACCAAACAATCAAACAAAATCATTGCATTAAACTCATTCTTGCAAACCTAGCAGTGTAGCTGTGCCACCTTTTGCTGAGGCTGATGTCTCTGGAGGATAAGACTTCCAGAATAAAAACATGTTTAGGGAGAATTTTGTTTTAGCCACTAACACTACACCTCATTTTAATTCCTGGTTTTGTTTAAGAACTTCTAGCTATTTCTTAGCTGTTCTAGAACATAGTTAATAGATCATAAATCACAGATTATACTCTATTCCTCTGCTTTCTAGGCACATAATCTGCCTGTAACTAAATCGTACAATGCAGAGATGAAGACTAATCCATCCTTTGAAAAATATTCAAGAGTTGGTTTAGGTGAGTTATCTCTTGGAGCTCTAAGAATGAAAATCCAGAAATTCACTGCCAGTAACCCTTCCCTCCTTATTCCATAGTTGCCTTAATCCTAAATGTACATACAAATCCTTCAAAGCTCACTGTTTTCTGGGCTAATTTTCTCCAGCTGAGACTAGTACTCCCCCACTTCACTCTAACACCTATGGTACATGTTTTGCATGGGAAAAATGTACCATCCACTTGCTAGCTACTGGCTGGGTCATACACACCATGTCGAAGTGATTTATTCCATTTGAGATGCATAGATCCAAAATTACTCAGCCCAGGGAAAAAAGAAAGCAATTATTTTTTCTTCACTTGACACACACTGTGTTTAGGAGAGTTCAATTTGTAACACTAGTTAATCATTCACAAAAGAACAGAGTTTTAAAAAGTAACTTATTTGTTCCTCACAGTGAAGGATTAAGACACAATGTACTGGATAACTGGTACAATACAATTGCTCTGCAGAAATGATTGTGTTTCTATCACACACTTTTTGGAAAACGTAATCAGTTTAACTTCCATTGTGTTTGCAATGCAGAGGCAAGAATCATTACGCAGAAAGGTCTGTTTCCTTTCTCAGACATCTTTTTAGTTCTTCACTTGAGGGCTTTTTTTCTTTTTCTTTTTTTTCCCTGACAGTATTCCATCCAGCAAGGATTGATGTTCTTGTCCGGAGAAGGGTAACAGAGCTGGTCATGGGTGTGGAGCACAAGTCCTGTGAGGAGCAGCTGAGGGGGCTGGGGGTGTTTATCCTGGAGAAAAGGAGGCTCAGGGGTGACCTTGTCACTCTCTACAACTGCTTGAAAGAAGGGTGTGGCCAGGTGAGGGTCAATGTCTTCTCCCAAGTAATAAGCAACAGTACAAGAGCAAATGGCCTCAAGTTGCACCCGAGGAGGTTCAGTTTGCATATGAGGAACAATTACTTCACTGAAAGAGTGATCAGGCATTGAAACAGGCTGCTAAGGAAAGTGGTGCAATCAACTGACCCTTAAAAGGATTCAAAAAATCTGTGGATGTAGCACCCGGATATGGTCTAGTGGTGAACACAGTGGTGCTGGGGTAAGAATTGGACTCAATGATCTCAGAGGTCTTTTCCAATCTAAACAATTAAAAGTCCAAAACACAATTACTAACCATAAACTCTATGACACTGATAATAGGAGAAATGAGTGTGCATGTCTTGGTGCAGACTACTTGATAACCTGAAAGAACCAATCAGGTTCTGGAAGAATGGGTGTGGGGGTACATGTCAGAGGGGAGATATGTAGTATGTGGATCTGAAAATTTTATCTTCCTAATACCTCAACCAGTGGGAAAAGTAGGAGGGTGTTCAGAATAAATGGAGGCTGTGGCTGTGAAAAGCTGGAGAGACCCTAGGTCGGTATGGCCCTGTGAGGTCTCCCTAGCTTTGTCAAAGTTGATTTCTGCAGGACTTCTCTGTCTCGTTTCTGGACAATGGCCTTTGGCAGTGTGATTTCTGCACACTGGTAACGACTGTGGACTTACCCCTGGTTTGTTTGGAGGAGCTCCTCCATTACTTCCTGAGGTTGTGAGTGTCACCAGACAAACACTACAGAAATAACCCTGGCGCTCTCCCACCCTGCGGTCCTTCCACGCTCAGCTGCTGCAGGCAGAGGTGAAACAGGCCCTAATCCTGAAATCCTGCCTCAGCATTGAAACGGATCCGTGGCTTTTACACGCCAACTATACCTGCCCTGTGCATTCAGTAGATGTTTAACACGTGCAAGCCTGTGGACGCGTAATGTTTACGAATATCTGCAATCTCGATGTGTGTGGGGCTGCGAGTCCCTTTACCCGGCGCTATTCACAAATCCGTCCCCAACACTGCACCGTGAGTTTTGGGGCAAGCGCGGCCTCTCCCGCCCGGCGGCAGCGGGCCCGCGGCGCTCCCGGCCAGGCCGCAGGGGGCGGTCCGGGCCCGGCCCGCTCGCCCGGGCGCAGGCGCCGCCGTGGGCCCGCGGCGGAGGGCAGCTCGCCCCGGGACGGCGGCTCCATGCGCTGCCAGGTAGGTGAGACCTGCCGGCGAGCCCCGGGGCCGGTCCGGCCGGTGCCGGGCAGGGCGGCGGGGCTCCGGCTGCCCCTGGCCCCGGTGGGGGGCGGGAGCGGCCTGGGCGGCGGGCGCGGATCCGCGGTCACTCACCGCCCGCCGCCTTCTCCCCGCTGTCCTGGCAGCTGGGACAGGAGAGACGCGGCAGAGCCGATCGGCATCGAGAAAAGCGTGGGAAAGCTTTTCTTGTCGCTGTGTTTGCGGCAGCAGTGTGCTGGTGTGTTGGGAGCGGTTTCTGGGCAGGCCGCGCCCCTGAGCGCTGTTGGTTCCCGGGCAGGTCTCGGTGCTCTACTTCGCCAGGAGCGCGGAGCTGGCGGGGCTGCGCTGCGAGACCCTCTCGGTGCCACGGGAGATCACCTCTCTGCAGCTCTGGGAGGAGATCGTCAAGGTCCACCCCAGGTATGCGGCAAGTTGCGCTTGAGGTGCACAAACAAACCTGGTTGCATTTTTTTTAATTTTTTTTTTTTTTAAATACAAATTCGGTGTTCAGCATTGAACTGGAACACATGGCAGTACTCCGACAGCACAAAGCTAGTGTTGTTACCTTATTTTGGTAACCTGCACCAAGTGTTTCGTACAGCTGGGAGCATTATAACTTTATGTATACATAAGGAAAGCCCAGGTGCAGGAAATGTACTCAAAACTGGGCCAAAAAACCACCATTACCCAGGAGGGCTCTGGTGTTTTAACCTGAAAACTACCATGTGGGGAAGGTGAGATGTTGCAATGAGGGATCAAACACAGCCAGGACAATGAATAAGTAATAAATGATAGTAGGCAGGTGTTTCCAATTGCTTAGGTTAGACATTAGGAAGACGTTTCTCATTAAAAGGATGTTTAGACATTGGAATGGGCTGTCTAGGGAGGTTACAGGGTCAGGGTCACTGTCCTTGAAGGTTTTTAAGGAAAGACTGGACTTTGTGCCATGGTCTGGTGGATATGGTGGTGTTCAGTCATAGGTTGAACTTGATGGTCTCAGAGTGCTTTTCAAACTTAATTGATTCTGTGATTAACTGTACTGTAAGCCATTGGTCTGAGCAGCTATGCAAGGCAGGTCAGGAGGGGAACTGAAGTCCCCACAGGCTTCCATGCACTCAGCCCTCACACAGCAAATATGTTCAGCCACTTCAGTCCTCTGAACAAGGCCCACACCACTGCTGATTGCATTTCATAAGGAATCTGGTCCTGAGAAAGCACTGTGTCTGCTCTAAGGGCATTGGTGTTGCTTTGGTGCTCTAGGGGGTGTCAATAGAAATGGCCCCTCTGTTTAAACCTAAGGGAAGGTGCTCAGTCCTGTCAAGAGCAAGTCTGATGGACAAAGCTGCAACACTATTTTGGAGGGATTGAAGGGGGTAAAAAAAATAAGTTGGTTATAAGAGAGGTTGTGGTCCTCAGGATTTAGTGCTCAGTGCTCTGCAATTTCCATAACTTTGGACTTAGGTGTCCAAGTCTTCCTTTAGGCACAACCTTTCTTTATGGGCTATTTAACTACTGGTACCTGTTACCACGTGAGAAACTCTTCACAAAACGCTGGGCCAGGGACCTTTTCTTTACAGAGAATTGAAATAGTGTGTTTGGGTGCGAGAGGCAGTAGAGAATGTGTGTATTTTACTTTGCAGCCTTTTTGTCTATGTCAGAAGCAGCAGCAGCACCATTGGTCGTTTTGCCGAAATTTGTCGACTTTGTCCTTTTATGAATGATGACTTGGGGCAGTACAATTTGCATTTGCAGTTACTTCATAGTGGCCTTCTTGAAAAATGCTTCTGTTCCTAGCATTTCTGGAAAAACTCAATATAATTGTAGGGCACTGACCACAGACTTCTATTCACATTGCTAATGGATATTCAAATTGCAGCTTGAGCGTACTTGACAGTGCTTTTCTGTTCCACCCATTTTCCCCAACTAATTAGCTTGCAAGGGACTTTAATTAGAGCTCGTCCTTCTAATGGGCACTTCAGTTTCATGGTTGTGCACAGTTCTTTAGTGGCTTGCTTTGCTTTCATACAATCCCTCCCTTCAGTCTGTTCTCTGAATCAGTGCTACTGTGTTTTGCTCAGCCTGTGCCTTGGCTACTTTGTCTATCTGGCTGGTAGGAAACAAGATGATTTTTACTCCTACCCTTTTGGTCTGCTTACTTGTTTCTGAGCAATACTGCTGAGCTGGCTGGGCCAGATTTTGTAGTCTCAAACAAGAACTGTTATCATGCCTGCACCATCTGAAGTAAAATGCAATTTTTTTTTTTCTGCTATGGACCTCATGCTTGCTATGTAATTGCACTTATTCATGGAAATGATTCCCTGCCTCATGATATCCAATGCTATGGACTCTCACAGCAATAAATAAATCTGTATCATGTAAAAAAAATATGTGGATAATCTTCCAAAAGACACATTACATCTGTTCTCTTAGTTCTGTGGCCACTCCTTATCAATAGTAGATTTTAGACCTGTGAGTACAAAAGATCCAAAGTCTCATAAAGTCTGAACATACACAATAAGAGCAAATCTATGACCACTGAATCTTCATGAAATCTCATGAACAGCATACCATAATGGTTTTTGGTGTATAAGAAAATTGCTCCAGTCCAGTCACACTGCATGAAGATAGTATTTCCTTCTAATCCCAAATTGGATGGTTGCTGCCTCTTGAGTTACCAGGTTTTTTGTTGTTTGCTTCTGCAGTGAGTCTGGTATGCATTGGTTTGTTCTGATAAAGGCCTATCACAAATCCAATTCCTGATTTCTAAAAATAATATTGATCTCATTTCTTGTTAGCCATTACAAGAAAATGCAAGATTAGAAGGTGGATGTTTGTTGTATTTTTGTCAGTGTCTTGGAAGCAAAGTCTCAGTGTTTTTTACCTTAGCTGCCATAGAATATGTGCCAGTTTGCTGTTTAATGAAATCTCATGGTTAAATGCAAACATTGTTTGGAAACCTATTTGTGCTCTTGCCAATCCTCCTCAGGCTTGCTGTCATCCGGGATCAAGTGGTATTTGCTGTTCGGCAGGAGTACGTGCTTCTTGGAGACCAGGTCCTGGTGCTGCAGCCTGGAGACGAGGTTGCCATCATCCCACCAATTAGTGGGGGCTGAACCTGCTCTGGTTCTGTTTGGTAGGTCTCACTTACTGCCTGGCTTCCTGTGGAGTGTAATCCTGTGCTAAAATACCTCATTATTCTGTCTGATGTTACAAGAACCTTTTCTTGTTTAGGTCCGAAGATGCGATTGCAATTCTCTCCCTCCACCCCAGTACTCTTTTGAGAGAACCCAACTTGTGTTTCCATCTGGAGAGTGCAGTTGTGCTGAGCAGAAACTATAAGCCAGTGCACGAGTAAATGATTTACACGTTTGCAGTAAATGGAAGACACTTGCCAGAGAGGTCAGGCATTGCTTTGAATCTGGGTTTTAGGTCTTGTAAATGTTTCCTGGTTGTTTCTTCCTACCAATGGAAACTTGGCTTGCCTAAATAAGATAATAATGAAAATGTTCCTGCCACTTATTAATAGAAAAGATGATGTAGTAAAAATAATTGACTGCTGCTTAGAAATTTTGTTAGTTTGTTGCAGTTAAAAAGCTGTCCTTAGAACAGCTTCAGTTCTTTGTGTGCTTTTCAGTGCCAGTCCATCTATTCACTGCAGCTTGTTCCACTGCTGCTGATCAAAACACTTCCTATTCTTTGGTGATATGATGACTGGTTTCTACTCAGAAAAGTTAGAATTGTCTCCTTGTGTCTCTGTAACAGACTGATATGACATCCTGAATGTCCTGGAGAACATTCTCAACTCAACTTTAGGATTAAAACTCTAATCCATGTTTACCAGGAATCGCTGTTTTAAACTATTTGATTTTATAAGATAAGTAGGAGAGACTGACAATATCACCACAGATTTACCAGCACTATACAGGGCTGATTGAGAGTACTGTTAAACCAGGGCCTTGGGCTAATTATAGTTTCATACCACTGTACCAGGCTTTCCTTATCAGAAAGAAATGTGTATACAATAAAACCAAGTCATTGTTTGTTACTTGCAGTTAATGTTCTTTCAGCGAGGCTGCTGAGAAATGAATTTCACATATAGACTAGTCTCTTGGGCAAATAGATAGTGCCTATGTTGTGCATAAATTGAGGCATCAGCACTGGAAAGCAGTTGACTGGTGCTACTATCTCCAGGAATAGCAACAGAGTCTGTTTGGTTTCCATTTTTCTAGTGCGATATGGAAGAAAGTGAAGATGTGCCCAAAGATTTTATCAAGCTCAAGTCTGAAAAGCTCTCTGTAGATGAAGTGTCAGAGCTGGTCGTTTCACCATCCTGTGGCGCAGTGTCTCTGTTCATTGGTGAGTTTAATATTTGGGAGTTAAGTCTCTGGATATGTTAATAGTCTAATAAATGGAGCCTAGGTTGTCCCCATCCCAGACTTGTAGTTCTCAAATAAGTGAGTTCCTGCTCTGAGGACAGGAGGTTTAGAAAACAGGTTCTTAATTATTAGAGCAAGACCATGGCAGCTCTTAAATAGCTGCAGTGGGCTAAAGTGGCACGAAGCATTCTAGCTGTTATTGCTATTGTAGGACTGAACAGAAGAGCAGCTCTAGAGTACAGAACTGCCCAGGAATTGTTCGCCTGTTCCCTGGGATAAAACTTGTTCAGGATGGGAAATGGAATATTGTGGCTGTGCTGATCGTATGTCCACACTTTTACGTGAGGTCCTGTAACTCAGGTCTTGGTTGAAAGCAAGGTAGTATTCTACCAATGGGCTGGTGAAGGTCAGGCTGGTAGTTCTGTCCTGTTCTTATTGTATATGGCATGCATATGCAACTGCTTTGTGCTTAAACCTTAAGTACTACTAGGATCCTAAATGTGGGGCATTTAAAAATTACATGGGCAAATGTGATAATAGCACCTTAGCAGTTACCACAGAAAATGTCCCAGCCTTGGACATTATGGGCTGTAGATGTGTGTAATGTGTAGACTGAATTCGTCCTTTTATAGTAAAGATTTATCTTGTGCAAATAGTCTAATTATGCAGCCATGATTAGGGGAGGTTTTTTATATTCGTACAGTACTGACCTTGACCACAGCAAGAGATCCTGGGTTTTTTCTCCGTATTAATATAATATAATATAATGTAATATAATATATAATATGTGTATTATAGAGGTACAATATGTATTCATTTACTCAGTGCTTTTAGATGATAAATCTTTTTTTTTTAGGTACTACAAGAAATAATTTTAAAGGAAGAAAAGTAATTCACTTAGAATACGAAGCATATTCTTCAATGGCAGAGACTGAAATAAAGAAAATCTGCAGATATGTTAGACAGAAATGGCCTTCAGTCAAACATATTGCAGTACACCACAGACTTGGGTATGTATGTCCAGACCCCATTCTTCTGCAACTGGAGTATCAATCCTTGTCTCGTGCATGGCTGTGCTTACATAGTTGCAGAACCTGTAGGAGTGTTTAGAAACCATATTGCAGTGAAGCTGGCTGCAGGATCAAGCTCTTGCTCTGGAGCTAAGTTTCAAAAATTTTATTTTCAAAAATGTATTTGTTGGTATGGTTTGCTGGAGTCCACACTTAGGTTGGCAGGATCTTTGATGCTGATGTGATGTTTTGAAAGTGTGGAGATATTTCACTCTAGGGAAGGGGACGCTGTTGATTTATTTTGCTCTTTATTTTTAAAAGGTGTGCAGTTGGCAGCACTTCATTTTTTCTTCTCTCTCCTTTTGAGGGGTTGCAGAACATTCTTATTGTCAGATTTAAGTCTCTTTATGCTATAAAAAGTCTGAAAGTTTAGGCTATGGGGCATAGTATTGTGGGAGATCTTTCTGTTGTTCCTTGAGTCTTGGATAAGCATTTTGCTTTTGATTCAAAACATGGAACACTAGTATCTGACATCCTCTTGGGCCTTCACAGTCCAGGGAAGTTTTTTCACTAGCAGGATTTTCAGAAATCCTGAAGGAACTTGGAATGTGATTACAAAGTGTAAGTAAGATACAAGGCCTGAGGGGTAATTTCACTTGATTTCCTCTATAGTGAATAGAGAGAGTGGCTGTCATGAGGGCAGCATTTAGGCTGAGATTTCTTCCTATGGAAGTGTGAAGGAGTCTTACTATAGAGGGAGGATTTGGAGAAAGATTTTGGGAATGCTGCAATTGCAAGGAGAAACACAGAACCTTGTGCTTCTGTTGAGTTTAACACAACTCACCAAGTAGGAAACTTCAGAATCTAAAATCAGAATTCATCAAAAATTTGGTTTAATTGCAAAATCTGCATAGTGTGAGGCACTTAATTTATTCTTTCGCAAATTCTTGTGCAAACTGAAATGATTTCTTAGGTTTTTAGATAAGAACTGGCTGTTCCAACTTGTTATTGTTCTTATTAAGCCAGCTTCCAGTGAATTTCCTATGCATTGTTACAAGTTAACAATTTCCCCTTCTTAATTCCATAGGCTTAATTTTATAAAAAGAAAGAATGGAAGAAAAAAGCCTATGTCTGGTGGGTTTATTTATTCTAAAGTGTGGAATTCTAACATCTGGTACTGATTTTGGTTGTGGTTTTCTTTCTTTTAAAAAGTGTATAATGTTTTGGATGTGGTTTGACACTTGCTCAGTATGAATGAGTCAGGAGAGCATGTGGCCAGAATACTGACGTGACATGGCTACAACTTTTGGGTGCTCTTGATGTTGAGTGTTAGCTAAAGCTGCTGTTGTTCGTCTTCTCTCCCTAGTGTGGTTCCAATAACTGAAGCAAGTGTAATTATTGCAGTCTCCTCTCCACACAGAGTGGAATCCCTTGAAGCTGTAACGTACTGCATCAATACCTTAAAAGCATCTGTCCCAATATGGAAAAAGGTATGTTTGGGGACAAAATCAAATTTAGGCCTATGCTAGTCTTAGGCATCTGGGCTGCCTTGGCAGCATTATAGGCAGCAGCTGCTCCTGATGGGTGTCAGTGTCTAACACCAGTGAGTTTCCTCTATCATAGCCAGGCCCATATGTGGCAGGTAGAGCATCTGGAAGGTTCTCCTGTACCTGAACCATCTAGATTCTCTTTATTTTGAAGCCATCCTAGGGTGAAAGCGAAGGAGGCCTGAGCTCTCCTGCTTTGAGTAGCAAAACTCAGCTCTGCACAAGCTTGTGGAAGAATTTGAGTCAACTGTGCTTTGGACAGCATGGCAGTTTGCAAGTAAAAAGAGCATTTCTTGCTTTTCTCTTTTCCCCTCATCGCTGTAGCCATGAGAAAGCATGAAGCACTAAGCAATGGCACACAGTGAAGGGATGAGCAGAAGACCCAAAGCTAGTATAGGCACCCCACAGTGTGCAGAGAAACCAGCCCAAGTCTAGAAGGAACCTCATTGTATAACTTCAGTGTTGCATATGACTAATAAGCATTATTTCTGCCTTCTCTCCCTGGCAGAACTTGGCATATGGTTAACAGTGATATTCTCCCTATTGCTCCACTTTTCACCTTGAGGAGATGGAAGTTCTCTCAGAATGAATAATCAGGGACTCAGAATTTGCCTGCTTAGGACTGGACTGCAGCTGGGTAAACCAGTCTGTCCTTAAAATCTATTGTGTATTAATGTAATTTATATTTTAATATTGACATTTTGTTATATCTAAATTCTTGTCTCAAAATGATGGTTAATGTAGCAGCATGCAAGCTGTGTACTCTGCAGCTGTTACATAATTTCTTCTAGATCTCTTTGTTGAATTGACTTCAGCATAGGTCGGCCCTTTTAAATTCAGTGGGGGTCAGCCTGAGGTTCATCCAAGTCCGTATGTTCTAAGGGAGCTACCCTCTCTTCTGCTTGCCAGCCAAGTGCTGTGCAGTCCTGTTGTGATCAGTAAATAATGGTGGGATAGCTATTGAGTTATTTGGCCTGGTTTTTAGCTGTATGTAGCAGACTCACAATATTTCCCATTCTTTGTTTATATTACAGGAGATTTATGAGGATGAATATTCTTGGAAAGAAAACAAGGAATGCTTTTGGGCAAATTCAGAAAAATAATTGTGCTCTTTTGAAAATAAAGTGTTACTCTTCCTAATGAGTGTTACTCTTTCTCTGAGTTTTTACTGAGAATCTCTATGTTTCTAAATAGTTCTAATAGATATTTCAATCTCAATAATTTAATTTGAACTGAGCGAAATGAGTGAGGATTTATGAAGGGTTTTAGGTGTTCTTGACTCTCCTTTGGAATTGCCTTTTCATGCATTTTTACATGGAGTCAGTTTTTAAGGAATCTTCCCTAAAATTCTTTTTTGCAAGGTGTTTAGACTACTCTGTGATAAATACTGTTTTAATGCTTTTACCTTGGTAGTCTGTGCTCTCTCTCTCTGTATGGGAGGTCACCACAGGACAATTGCATTTTTTTTTTTAATCTTGAAGTTCAGAGAGGTTTAATTTTATAAGACTACAGACTTAGTTTACAAGCTTTATGCTATGTTGACATCCTTGTAATGTGAAAGCTACTTGAAGTAGATTAACTATTTTAGTACAGACAGAAAAGAAAATAGGAACTATACCCCAGAGTTACTAACTTTTAAGTAGTGCTTATGCTCCAGTATCTGTCTCACAGAAAGATTTTTACTGTGCAGCTGATATTACAAGTCCATTGCATTAAAAAAAAATATGGATAGAGATTGATTCAAAGTTAAAGCTAAATACTCTACCAGCAAAACAGCTTCAGCAATAACACATCAACCTGTATCTACTTAGTGATGCCTAGACAAAATTTCAAAGGTGACTTTTGGTAGTGTAGTTGTGTGATGCTGCAGGAAAAAGAACCCAAACCAGCTATTATTACAAATACACAACTATAGTGTAATTAGTTTCAGTAATTGGACTTCATATGTGTAGGGATTAAATGTCATCAAATTGAGTAATTTTTCAAAGAAAAGGGAGTTTATTGAACTCACTGCAATTCCTATATGTATTTATATTCATTTGAGATTTAATCTTAATGTCAGTTTTTCTCTAGTTACTGTTTTGAAAACTAGTTAAATGAACTGACATAATATGGCTGGGTTTCACTGGAAAGAGTGGGTTACCTGTCCGAGCAAGGTAATTTTATTTGTTATTCTACTGTGCCATGGTAGTATTTAGATGCTAAGAGTTTGAAGTCCCATTGTGTACAGCATTTCTTCTAATGCTGAGAGGCAGTTTTATCTAGTCATCATTATCAGTGTAGACAAGGTAGATACAAGTAAAGGGAAATAAGGAACACTAAATTATTTGCTCAGTTGCTCATATATATGTTCCTATATCATATATAGTGGCTTATAATCCAGGTGGAAAGTCATACTCCTGAGTCAGGGCAATCTCAATCACAAGTACAAGCTGGAGGGAGAATGGATGAAGACTACTCCCACTTTTGAAGGTGTTTGTGAACAAAAAGCTCAATATGAGCTGGCAATGTGCACTTGCAACCCAGAAAGCTGGCTCTGTCCTGGGCTGAATCAAAAGTAGCAGGGCCAGCAGGTCAAAAGATGTGAATCTGCTCCTCTGCTGTATGCTCAGGAGACCCCACTACACTGCCTCTGGTTCTGGAGCCCCCAACACAAGAAGGAGGTAGTTTTGTTGGAATGAGTACAGAGGAGGGCCATTAAGTTCATCAGAGAACTGGAACACCTCTCCTATGAAGACAGGCTGAGAGCTGGGGTTGTTCAGCTTGCAGAAGGCTCCAGGGAAACATTACCTCACCTTTCAGTACCTAAAGCAGGCTTACAAGAAGTTTGGAGGTGGAATTTTCACAACAACATGTAGTGATAGGACAAGGGGAAATGGTTTTAATCTGAAATGAGGATGGGTTTAGATCTGATATTAGGAAGAAATTCTTTACTGTGAGAGTGGTGAGGCACTGGCACAGGTTGGCCAGAGAAGCTGTGGATGCCCCATTCCTGGAAGTGTTCAAGGCCAGGCTGGATGGGACACTGAGCAACCTGTTCTAGTGGAAGGTGTTCCAGCCTGTAGCAGGATGGTTGCAAGTAGATGATTTGTAAGGTCCCTTCCAACCCAAACCAGTCTTTGGAATCATTATATCGCACACTAGTGAAGCTTCAGCTGTATATTCCATTTTCTTGTGTCTGCAGCAAAAATCTACTAGCAACTTCTGGCTGCACAAAGTAAAATGAGGAATGATGATCTTTTTTTCCTGCAGGGATTTTAATCACTTTAATACTTGGTTACTATATTTGAATTAAGTAATTTGTAAGGAAATATACAGCTTCAGGCAGAAACGTAGTTTAACTGTGCTTATTAGCTTACTGATACACTTTCCTCAGTGGAAGTCAGTCCTTCCTCTGCAGGACACCAGCTGCTCCTTGCGTGCTTGCAGATACTACAAACCATGTGGGCCCTATTATCTAGGCAGAGCTGGTCAAGTACAAGACTGAGTTTCCCTTTGTTTGGAGGTTGGAGAGAAGCCTTCTGCTGTTTGAATGTAATTTTTACCGGGAATTGTACAGAATAGTGAGCATAGTCACTTGCTCTATGAAAGAATAATTTTTCACTTTAGAAAGAAATACATGAACTTTTTCATATTTGGTGTTCATTTCTCCATGTCCATATTTGCTTTACCATGCAACTAATTAGTGTATTAATTTCACAAGAATAAATATTAAACTTGTTTTTCAGTGGATAGTTAATGAAGTAAAACTTATGCAGTGCTTCCATACTAGTGCTGTGCTCTGATACAAAAAAGCAGTGATATTTAAATCAGTTAAATTCTACTTTGGACCCCATGATCAGAGGCAATTTCTGAGTTGCAGTAGTGTCTCTTTAGTGCCTTTCTAGTGCTGCAGTCTCCTGGAAGATTTCTCTAGAGTGACCTTAAGTGCACCTTCGCCATCAGCAATGCAGCTGGGAAGGAGGGTGCAGAATAGAAGAGAGAATAATTGTGTACTTCCCCACAGTGACCAGGAACAATGAATGGAAGAGATGTTGTACTGAGTCACAGCTGAGTGTTACAATGTGTGTATGCTGCCATGGTAAAGACAATGAAATGTCATTTTTTGTCCCTAGCTGTGCATGAGGCAAGTACTGCTTTGTTCTGGAACAATGATATATCAGTCTTGTGTAACTTTGGGTTCTTCAGCTGGCATGTAAAAGCGAAATGGAAATGTCTCTGGGAGGGATGGTGTGCTAATTAGAGGTAAAATGTATCTCACTGAAATTTAAGTCCAAGCTCTGAACTCAGTGTTCTCTCTCCCTCTGTAGGGCTACCCTCTCTGCTAGGGCAGTATTACCATGAAAGGGCAGATTACTGTGTTCTAAAAGAAATGGTTAAGCTGTATCTGAAGTGACCCAGAAGTGTTTCCAAATTGTCAGGCCGGGGCAACCCCAGCTGTGTCTTACTGTGTATTAAGAAAAGATTTGCAATGTCCCGCTGTCTGTCCATGGTGAGGTCCATTGAGTGGGATGATAGACAGCTGCAGATCTGTCCATCTACAAGAAAGACCAGCTTTCTGGAATGAGTCCAGCTCTTTCTCTTCCTTGTCCATATGGAAGGGTAATGCCACCTCTCCATGAGACCAGCTATGTTGGGTTGGTGGCTTTGGTACAGAGAGATGTTCCCAGAAAGAAATGCTGCAGACCCAGAGGGTCACCATGTGATTCCTGTAGAGATCTGCCAGATGAGGGCTGTCTTTGGAAGGGAAGTGCATGTCTTCAGAGTGATAATTTGTCCTTCTGAAAAGATGCCTTAGTCTTGGCTGGCAAAATTTGAATACTCTGATCCACCCCTTTGTCTGGCCGAACATCCATATACCAGCACTGATTGATTTTAAGAGTTTTCTTTCCTGATTTTGAGCATTGTGCTCTGTTCTCAAGAGAAGCTCAGCCTGATGTGTACGATGAAAACAGTAACTGATGGATTGTCATGGAGTAACGGGGTGGGGGAGAAAGGGGTTTGTTTCATGAGGTGCCTATCCAGGAGATGGCAGCCGAGGGATGGCTGAGCAGGAGCAGCAGCTCCTGGCCCACTCAGGTGCTGGCTGTGCTGGCAAATACAGGTCCTCACTTCAGCTGTTGCTCATGAAAGTGCCACTGCTGCACTCAGGAATGAAGCCTTTAGGCTGCTCAACTTTCAGCTAAGCCTTTCCCTCTGCTCATTTTAAGCGCAGCCATTCAAAGTAAATTGTAGTTTTATAGAGTAGCACATTCAGTTGTTACTTCAGAAGCATTAAAAAGAAAGAATTGCTGAATCTAATTATTAACAAATTGTATGTTAATGCAGGCAGTGCTACCCTTTTCCTCTTAAAATGTTGTGAAAAATAATCTTGAGCATTAATTGCCATTAGGTACAATTAAGTGTCCTGTGAAGGTGATTGAAAAGAGTTCAGATTAGGCTGTTGACTATAAATTACCAGTGTCTTTGAGTACCTTAGGCCTATTTTTTGAAAAACAAACACACCATAAAATCGGATTTTATCAAGTGTTACAAAAATTAGCATCCTGGTGTATCTTTATAGCAGTTCTTTTTATAAAAGTTTCATTTTGACTATTTTAAGAGGCAAGTACATTTTTAAAACTGGTAGCATACTAAAGCCTGTGATTGCATACAAATAATTGACCAATTAACTGAGAACAGAAAGGTTCACTTAAAATATTGGACTCATTCTAAAGCTGAGTGAAAATGCACACTTAATTTACTTTCACAAGCAATAAAAAATTGAGACAGTCAACTATAGATTTTGAGATACATTTTCATACCTTAATTTTTTTTAGCCTTTAATTTGCAAGCTTTTGCTGTAGTTTAGTTTTGGATGTGCTTTAACCCCAGTCATCAACTCAGCCCCACCCACCCATTCACTCACTCTGCCGCTCATGGAATGGGGGAGAGAATGGGAAAAGTGCAAAGTCTTGTGGGTTGACATGGAAGACAGTTTAACAGGTAAACTAAAACTGCTCATGCAAGCAAAGCAGAACAAGGAATGCATTCACCACTTCCCTTCGGCAGGCAGGAGAGTCAACTCCAGGAAAGCAGGGCTCCACTGCATGTGACAGTAGCTTGGGAAGGCAAACACCAAACACTCCAAATGTCTGTGGTCAGCTGTGGGTAGTTCTGTCCCTTCCCACCTTCCTATGCACCCTCAGCCTCCTCACTGGTGAGGTGGGGTGAAGAGCAGAAAAGGCCTTGAACCTGTGAGCATTGCTTAGTAACAGATAAAACATCCTTGTGTTATCAACAATTTCCAGCACAAACCCAAAACACAGCTCCATACTAAGTGCTGTCAAGAAATGTCCCTCTGCCCCAGTCCAAACCAGCACATAAGTAAGTTAGTATAAAGGAATCTGTTTTGTAATTCTGCAAAACATTGAGGCTTGGTGAAAGACAGAATTTTGTGCCTTAAGTATAGGTTTATCTGATATTGTTCAATTGAAGTGTTAAAATTGGCAGCGTACCTGAATGTTTATGTGCCACTGTTAAAAGTATGGATGTGTTGAAAATGGAAATAAGAAGGTCTGTGAAAGTGTGTAGTTTTCAGGTGGTAGTTCCTGACAATATTGTCTTCCTGTCATCTTTCTATTCATAGCCAAGTTCTCCCTCTCTTCTTTTGCCACTTTGTTCCTGCTAAAAAGTTGAACTCAGCTTTTCCAATGTACGGTGGGGTATAGCCAGAGCCAGAGTCATGACAGGCTGCTGCTGACCAGTTCTGTAAATAGATAAAGTGCACAGACTGGCAGAATGAGGTATAATTTTAGATACCAGTGATGATAACCCCGTGTTTGTAGGAACATCTGGCCATGGAAATGTTTTAACACCATCTACTCAGCTACAGCTTTCCAAACATTTTCCACTAATGTGAGCTGTGTTGCAGTACAGTACAGCTTACTGGTAATGTCACACTACTGACTGTGATCTACAAGACTTCAAGTGTCTTTGTCTACCTAGCAGAGTCATTCCGTTAGGGTTTTCATTGTGTGCTACTGAGACAAAGCCATATTTGTCCCCATTTTATGCAGTGCTTTTCAGTAGCATTGCTTCTCTTTAGAGTGCTGTAGGGTTTTAAAATTAATGAGTCTGCGTTCAGCAGTAGTCTTGGGTTTTATTGAAGTAATGCTGTTAGGCCTTTAGACAGACCACCACAGTGATACAGTCCCTGCTCCCATAGAGCTTACATGCTAGGTTTTAGAAGTCAATTTTATTATAAACTCTCTTGTATATCCTGAATTTATACATAGGCTCATATGAAACCAACTCAGATTTTGGACTTGATTCTAGTACTTGAGGAAATCAGAAGCTAGATTTCGAGACCAGAATCAGACATAACTTGAGTTTGCTGAAGGTATTGCTGACTTTTCTTGCTACAAGCACAAACAGAAATACATGCTGAAGCTCAAAATTTCAGAGTATTTAAAACATGCTGCTTTAAAAAAGTAAATTAAAAAAAACCCAACAAACCAAACCCTTGCACACAATACAAAATATACATAATATTTCCAGTATTATTTATGGCTGTGCCAACTTAAAAGTGCAATAGACTCACCCATTACAAAAACTGAATTTAAGTATTAATTGTAAAAGAAAAACATACTAGTAACTTGGAGTGGTTAGGATACAAAAATCTTACCCATTGCTATGTCTCCCCTTTATTTTGGAAAAGCAGTATTGTGTCCAGGCTGGTAAGGAGAATCATGTTGTCCATGTCAAAATACAACCCAGTGAAGACTAGTGAATTGAATAATTGCTGACTGATAAACTGTTAAATCCCCAAAGATGCTGCATATTGGATATTGACCTGTACCTCCCACCATACGTGGAAGAAGGAAATCTGGGTCAATGCCTGAATTGTCCTTGTAGGCAGCACCAGAAACAGAAGATTCTACCATCTGGTGTATTGTGAAATTCCCCCTCTGCTCTAGAGTGCATGACACTGATTATGTAGGAGCTTCCCACATACATGGCTGTAGGGGTTATTTTTTTCTGCACAAGTTTATATAAGAATTGAGGCAGACAGATTTTTTATTTTTACTCTCAGAGCATTTGCCCTCAAAGTTTATAATTACAAGTCAGGAGCTTATTCTTTAGATTTATGCAATTGCTAATTTTTTTTCTCCACTTTTAAAATTTTTTGTCACAGACTCAACTGATGGCAAGAATCTTGTTTGATAATTGATGTAAGAATTGGAATTGTTTTTCAGAATGTTAAAAAAACCCCAACAAAATGTCCCAAAACATAACATTTCATAGATACAAAATAAATTCAAAACCCATATAAAACTACACTGAGCATAATCCAGCTGTTGCTGAAAATGAAGCTGTTACTTGCCAAAGAGATGGTAGGCTTTTGACTGATTAGCTATTAAAAAATACTGAGTAAAACTTTCAAACGTGCTTAAGTCTAGTCCTTCAGAAAATAATGGAAAAATGCCTAAGCATAATTACAATCCAGCTTTGGGGGAAAGAAACCATGACTTCGTGTTCTTAATCAAGCACATTTGCATGTTTTACTCTTCAAGTAAATCACCTCAAGTTGGAAACAATCTCACTTGCATGGCAGCATACAGACAAAAAACACACACATCTTCTCTCACAATGAATTGTAAGTGTAACTGCCAGGCATGAGAGAGAAAGGCAGCCAAAAGGCCAATTCCCCTGACTGTTACCAGTCTTACAGCGTGGGCCTTTATACGACTGAGCTTTCGTTACAGCCAGGCAGCGTAACAGCATGTGATGAACTTGAGGTGTGTAACCAACACAAAGTCACCCAAGTGTTGTGCTTAGAGCTCATTCCAGAGCACTACAGTACTTCACTGTATAAAACATAAGTTAACTTCATCAAGACATGAATAGGTGGGACCAAAAAAAAACATGACAGGTAAGGAGGTTGTACTGAACTTTGGTCTTCTGGAGGGCACTGAGATGCTAAAGAAGTGCAGTAAACATTTTACAGAGCTTAGATCTTTACTATCCCCTTTTGTAACGTGCATAATTCCTCAGTCAGCTATCCCCTTTAGTTCACTCTTAGTCCTGCAAAATCTTTCAGTACAGAATTAAGGCAAGATCTTGACTGTCTTTTCTGTTTGTGTCAAAAGCCAAACTGATATCAGAGGGATCATGAGTGTAAAGGTCAGCGTAACAGTAGTGATAGTGCTTCTCAGGATGAAAATGAGTAATAACATTGCAGAGAACATGCTGTAAGTGAATATGAAATTCGTATTTTCTTCTCAGGGAGAAAGTACGCAGAAGACAGTTATACACACCATTTGGCAGCATTTCACCAAAACAATATTCTTCAGTAATTTAGTTGTGACCTTAGTGCAAGAAATACAGTGAACTTTTGGAAGACTTTGCCCAACCAGTTGTCCTGTAGCACCCAGACAGACATCTTCATACATAGTTCCCAGTTTATAGATTAGTTAAGGCAGAGGTTTGTTGGTGGAAATTGTTTTTCTAAAACAATAAGGATGGAGCTGGTCAATGAAAAAATTACTTTTCTTCTCCCAGTCTGGAAGCAGTATTCACCACACATTCATCATCAACTTAATCGAAAATGTCCTTTAACACATGTGGTACTTGTCAACTGAATTACCAACTGATGCTGTTCCACAATAATCTGGAATAAATTCTTCTGTTTCACTCTGCAGTAGATCAAGAGAAGGGCTGCTGGAACAGTATGTTACTGTATACTCCGGACCTGCCAGTTCTAAGGGTTAAGTTTGTTTGAAAGGCAAAATTTACAAGAAAAGGAACTATAAATCATTTTTGAAAAAAACCAAACTGTCCTGCAGTTACTCTTATAATAGAGTAGTATCTGTAAAATATTTTCATCTATAAAGACACTTTCATTAAAAATGTTTAAATGTTACTAAGCTTTAAGGCACTCCAGCTGAAGAACTGACTGATCAACTACTATTGGTGGCTCAGATCTCCTCTTTATCCATGTAACTCATCTTCAGTCTTTGTCCTTTGTGAGTTCTGCAATTTCATCGACATCTTCTATGTCCTGTGTCATTTTCTCATACTGTCTCTTGAAGAAGCCAAGCTGTGAGAAGTATTAAAATAACACCACATTGCAGTCAATCAGAAATGGATAATTCAATTGTCAGCAAAACTAAATACTGTGATGGTAGAAATGCACATGTGCATGTATAGAATAGAGAGTTTGATTTGTAGACAAT
Organism: Erithacus rubecula; assembly: GCF_903797595.1. NCBI lineage: Eukaryota > Metazoa > Chordata > Aves > Passeriformes > Muscicapidae > Erithacus > Erithacus rubecula. Next base: position 17,177,135 of record NC_136661.1, read on the forward strand.
TCCTGCCTCTAAAATGAAAGGAGGTATGCCCTGAACTCCTACCTGGTGCAACTAAAGGCTAGAGCAGCAGTGCTGATTAGCCAGTTTTCTCCCTGCTGAGATACAGACATTTCCATGATATCTTGGTGTGCCAAGGAGCACTTCAAACACCAGTGCCCTGACACAGAGAAAAACTTAGCCCTTTTTCTATATAACCTTTGTAGTTTACTTTTTGCCCTTGTCCTTTCTTTTGTTTGTTCAATATATATCCTCTCCCACCTTGTTTGCAAGCCCCACCCTTGTCCACTGGGAATATCATGCATGTTCAGAGCTCAGCTGGGATATTGTGGAAGGAGGCAGACTGTGTCAGAAGGAAAAGAAGTAAGAGCCACAGCCCTGTTTTGAATGTTTGGCATCTCATTTATCATCTTCATGTTGCCAGTTTCTATGAGGACCCATTTGATAAACCCTTCTAAAATATGTCAAGGGTGTAATGCCAATGCAGTATCATTTATACCACTGAAACAGTGATGGGAGTTTTGTTTCATGCTAGAGAAGAGATATTCCAAAGAAGATAGTGCAAATATATTTATCCCTTTCTGGTTTTAAGAGTATAAGTACCTACTTACTTTCCACAAAACCGCAACCAGTACCAACAGCAAGAGGAGTCCAGCCAATATGCTGCCGATCACAACACCTACTGGTACCTCAGCTTTCTCATCGGGCTTCATTATTGTAACTGGGATCTGAAAGCAGAGAGATGGTGTCTTAGGAGTTAATGTTAACTGCAAACAAGGTAGGATTTGTAAACCAAGGATCAAGAATTCCTGGGCTGCACATATTCCAGGATCAATGACTGGAACACACCAAGCAATTGCAGCCCTTTCACTGGAGTCATGGGAGCCTGGTTGCACTGTGGAACACAGCGATGCTGGCTAAGGACTAGAGACCCTCATCACTCTTGGCCATGCATAGCAGGCAGAGAGCCAATCCTCCTGCCAGCTGCCTCTCCATTAACAGGAGGCCTTGCAGGGGCTCCACATGTCATCACTCTGTAAACCAGCCATATTTACATGAAGGTGGGGAATAGCCTGCTGTACAGCCCTGAAATCAGACTACTGGAGAAGCACTACTTTTCACCAAGTGTTGTCAGAGCCCATTATCTGTGCTGGGCAGCTGTAGGAGGCAATACTAATCACTAAGGCCAGACACCATCACATCTGCTGAAATTCCAATCCTCCTGCTGGGCAGCTACTTCAGTCTCCTTTGTCTGTTGTTCCTACCTTCTATGAAACTACTAATGACTTGACAGATCTCATGGTGATCTATGTTCTCCTGGGTCAACTGCATGAATTTGCTGCAAGATGTATGGGTCAAACAGGAGCACATCTAGCACACCTACATTTTCTGAACCAGAAGTAATACCAGAGAACTCCCAGAAGAGCATACAGTGTCTGGGAGTTAATTTTCAGGTGATACCCTATCTAGCTGGATTAGGTATAACCAAATATATAATTACATATAACAGAGTTTCTCAGGGAGACATTGCTGTAATATTTATGAACTGTCAAATTTTTGGATTTAATCTTGGAATGACATGAAGTTAGCTGAAAGTTTTTTTCCTTCCTGAAACATGATAAAACAAGTCACACTGGTTTATTTTCTCAGAGTGGTTGTTCAGTGCATTTGTCTGGAGTAATTTAATCTTAAGCTTTCTGGGAAACTTGCACTGGACTGACATTTCAGTGATTTAAGTAATTTCTGTTGGAAGGCTCCAGTGTTGTGCTAGGTGTGGTTATGTGTATTCGTTTCACCAAGGCAGGATGGCTTTGTGTATTTTCTGACTGAATGGCCATAATGATGATTCTAGCAGGTTGACATTCTGGTCTGCAGCTGCCAGTTCTTTCCAACTTGGAAAAAATGTGAAAGCATTTACGTAAAAATACCTAAGCAGCTTCCCACATAGCATCACAAGGCAATATTCATTTATTTGGCTAAACAGCAACCCTGTTCATCCAATGTCAAAAGCCAATTTAATATATGCAGTTTGCCTAGTAATGCTTTCTGCATTAGATTTAACAGTGAAGTGGCACTATTGGAAAGGAAAATTGATGCCTAAGAACAAATTATCTTTCCTGAAGCTAAACTGTGGTCATGTCAATAAGACACCATGAGACTGGGATTTAACTCTTCTGTGTTATGCCTACAATATGGTTCCTGAAGGTCCCAAAGGTAGACAGGCTTTTTTAGGAGCCTAATTCACCTTAGTTATTTTCAGGATCATCTTCAGCATGAGATGAACTTCATTTCAGAAATACCTGTTCTTTCCAGGGACTATGGTTTATAGAATGTGGATGACTAATGCAGATACTAAATTGGAGGAATCCTACCACATCCATCTAAATTAACAGGGTTGGTAAGGAAATAAGCTCTGTTTGCTTCTGCACTGTCCTGGTCCCAAGAAGTGTGAAGGGCAGACTGGGTATCCCTGTTGGCCTGACAAGGAGTAAGTGCAGTACTGGGTACTGACTCCAAGTGTGAAAATAACTGCTCTAGGGAGAATGTACCTCCACAACCTGGCACATTTACCAAGACTTCCTACAGGGCAATATGTCCTTGAGTAAAGACCACACTGCAAGTCACCAAAAGCCACTTTGTTTCCTAGGAACCCCGTGCATAACTTTCAGGGTCTGTTCAGCTACTGCCCTCAAAGGTGTAAAAGTCCCAATCTCACATATGTCAGTGGCTAACGGAGAAATTTATTTTTATTTGTCAATTATAATTTGAATAATTAAATTCTAGTTCTTCTGAAATTGTCAACAGAACTTCTGGTAATGTAGATTTGCTGTACCATGTTTCAAATGTGCAAAAATACTTATTAATACATGGTTTATGAGTTACCTAAAAAGTTTGTGGAATTACCTGGAATATTTGCATTGTATAGTAATGAGTTTCATCTCCTAATAGAATAATAGAAATAATACCATGCCAACCTGAAGCACTCAGAATACTTCAAATACTGGCACGGATTTTTTCTGTGAAAACATACTTTGTTCTTCAGGTCTGGAGGCTTTCCTGTTTTCAAAATGGCTTATTTAGAGGGTCTTCACAAGAAATAGAGTGATCCATGAGAAACCAATGATTAAAATGGTATTGGATTATGATTGTATCACATAGTGAGAGAGATCAATCTGTAACATCTTTTGTATACATTTAGTTGAATTCTCTATTGTCTGTGAGTGGGCTATGCTGCACATTCTTACAGATATTTGACTCATTTACTAATTTGAATTTTGCTCTTTAATGGCCTTGGTTATTTTATGGATAAAACAGGATATTAAGTCCTGTAAAAATAAATCTGAAATTAGTACTGCAAATGGAAGGGTGTTCTTCTCAAAACAGACTAAGAGAATAAGGTGTCCTCTTTTATTAAAACAGTATACCACAGTGCCACTGTATGCCTTCAGTGTTTTTTATGTTTCTATATAGCAAATAGAAAGCTTGGAAGAAGAATTACATACTAATAAAGCAGTGGTATGGAGACTTCTCTCAAAATCAGCTGTGTCCACATTGTCCATGTGACAGCTATTCCAAATGCTAAAAATATTCCACAATCCTTTACAGATGAGATTATTTTCTGGAGAGCTTTGCCAAACATTTGTGTAGAAACATCAAACCATACTCTTACAGAAGTGAGTATGACTATAAATCAGATTTGTGAACATTTTCCCAGAGCTTATTTATCTTTGCAGCAAGAAGTCCAAATTTTGATCTTTTCATGAACAGAAAGCTATCTGAATTTCAGAAGTTTCTAGCTGACTTTTTCTCAGAGTTCTACAATTTATTTGAGACCTACAGGTTTTTACTATGTCTGGTTTATATAGCAGTGGGCTGAAATGAAAACATTTTAATAACTTAAGGGAATTGATAGAGTCAGAAGGATACATTAGTTCAACATAATCAAGTTTCTACGTACTCTCCAAGGACACTGATAATTAAATACTATCACTTTAATGCAGTCAGAGATAGAGAAGTTAAAAAAAATTACTTAACTATCACTTACAGTTAGAGTATTCTCTCCAATTATAAATAACTCAGGGTTATATGTATCAATTTTTGCTTCTGCAGAGAGTTGTAACGTCTGGAAAATTAACTGAAAGAAAAGAATAAAACAACTGTAAAGTTCTGGCAATTTGGTTAAAGTGTAGATATATTAAAATTATATTGCCTTGAAATGAAGATTTTGCAGTAGAAAATAATAGTATTAAGAAAAATAAAATTGTTTTCATATTTTCCCCCAGCCAACATGTCAAGCAAAGTAATAATATATCTCTTAGCAATCCTCTGTATATAATCCAATATATCACTTAGTAATAATCCACTTAGCAATGACATTGAGGAACTGTTTTTTCGTTCTCTTTAATGTACAGTTCAAGCAAAACAGAAGGAATTATTTATGTAACCATTTTATAGTTATATCAAAGCTGTCACTGCTGCTAGCAGGGAAGAGATGAGGGAAAATAGGAGAGAGAAAAGGAGACACAGCAACAAAAGACAGATGGGAATATATCTCTGGCCTTTGAAAGAAATGGAAACTGGATGTTCTTTTACTTCCCCCCGCCCTCACTTCTATCCAATGCTTCTGTTTTTCCCCATTTATTTTTTCCTTTCACTATGTGTTCCTCTCCACATCTCAAATTCTGACATAGTTCTCTCAGCTTAAACAGACAAGATGACAAAAATCCTATGCCAATTCCTATTTGAAAAGGGACCTTGTGCCAGACCCCACTTCCCTCTGTGGATGCACTGGGAAGAGAGGTGCCTGGCTGTGCAGACATTGATGATTCACTGCTGCTCCTCTACAGCACCACAAGGAATGGCCTCAGGACACTCTCCAGCTGAACCAAAGGCAATGCCTGCTCTCTGATTTTGCCTTCTCAGCCTGCTCTCTTATTTTGCCTTCTCAGCCATTTCTCCATGGTAGGGCCAGGTACCATGGGAAGCTGTGGGTCTGCAATGGCCAGCACACCACACTGACTGTCTCTGCAGTGAGAGCTATTGCATCCCTGCACTGTGGCCATCTGCCCAAGTGGTGCATCCTGCACTCCTGATAGTTTAGAAACACATCTGAGCCCTATTCAAAGCACCTCAAGTCCTAAACACATACTTTCTTTGCTTAGCAGGTACTGGCAAGCCCTTCTTGGACAATGGCAGATTGCCACTAAATAAAATGGCCACTAAATAAAAAGGGTGATGATGTGCATTATTATTTGCACTGAATTTTGACAATTAAATAGAAAATTTAAAAAATGGGAGATGCAAAGATAACTGTGACATATGAGCTTTCCTTCCCATTGGCCAGTGATCATAAACAAACCATTTCCACTCCCTTTTTTGTGAGAGTATTAACCTTTTGTTCAGGTCTCCACCTTCTGCGTATCTAACAGCACTGACAAATGATCCTGACCCAGCTGATTAGAAAAATACAAACTCTAAAGACAGACAGATGCTTTCTGTCGCACACTTCCATAACACATTTAACAATATCAACCTGACCTTTTCCTTTTAAGAGTGAATGCTGGAGCTGACAACAGCCCTGCTGTTGAATGTCAATACCTGCCACAAGAATCCCCAGACACACTGGGGAGACTGCGTCATGTCCCTGGTGCCTTGGCAAATCCAGGACTCCATCTGGTTGGTTGCCTAGCTAAGAAGCAAACATGGTCTAGCTTCAAAAGGCTGGTAACTCATCATGAGTTATATCCTGGAGGACACATAGTGATTGAAAATAGGCTGAGATATTGATGGATATTTTAAGCGTACTGTAGGTGTCTAAGCAAGGACTATTTCTTTGACACCTACTCTAATAAACACAAAAAATCAATTAGAGACATTTTGTACACTTTCTATACCAAATAAAACTGGCAGCACTATCAGGGTTTTGGTATTTTGATGTGATTTAATTATGATCATGATGTAGGCTGTGATGTTCAAAAGCTAAAAGCATGATTATTTTACAGGCTATGATGATACTGTGCTCTGCTGTCCTATGATGAGTTTTGTTGAAACTGTAGTTGCCCTAGAATGAATCTAACAGATGTAGGAAATGTTTTTTTCAGCTGTGAAGGTTGCATTATCACAGCATTTTCTTAGATTCTGCACTGGACTGAAGTTTTATCAGCTCCATTATGCAGCCTCACTAATTTTATATTCAAGTTTTCAATCTGGAAAAGCACAAACCAATTTAAAGTAAACTAAAGTCTTTCTAGACTGTAAGGTCTCTGCACTGAAGTTTGAAAAACATCAGGAGTGAAAATACTTGAGCATTGGATCCTCCATAAAGATGCAGCTGATACTCACGGCAGCAAAGGTTCCGTTCCAGATTTGGGTGGACACGTTCACAAAGTATTCTCCCTTCAGTGCAATGTCTTCCAGTTTGCATGTGATGGTACTGCACTTCACATTCTTACAGTTCTTCCAGGGGAAACAGCAAGAAGAGGCAACAGCATGCATTAAAAATACACTTTTAAAAATGTTCTTGCAATATCAAGACTTTTTGCCCTTGCCTTTGCTGTTCTGTGCATGCAAATTAAGTGCTTGCAGGCTGTGCTAAAGCAGATGCAGTGTCTGTGAGAACATCCATGGGATGAGCTCCTGCTCTGTAAATAAGGAATGCCACCCCATCACAACTCTCTCACAAGTACAGCATGTGCTTGGAAGGTCAGCTTCCTTCAGCTCAGAAATCCTGCTTACTGCAGCCCTGGGTTTTACTCACCAGTTCTTTGGAAGCTCTGAAGTTCTCTTTTGTGAAGGATGGAGAATAAGGTCTTTTCCCTATTTGCAGTGGATTTATCTCAGCATCACAAGTAACACCTCGGGCCTAGGAAATATGGCTGGAATGAGACTGGATGACATGCTACTTGGGAGTTTATACTCATCATAACTATATATATTTCTGGACTTAGATGGTGGCTGCTAAAAGCTGGAGTGTGAACACTGAATTCTTTAGGAAACTAAGAGTATGTGGTTTTGGTCAGAAGTAAATAATTCTTATGACACTTTTTTTTTTTTTTTTCTTCTCCCTAGATTGACCTGTAGGGTTCTTCCTCATCTAAAAATTTCATTTTTGTGAAAACTTTTCAAGGAACTTGGAGAAAGATCTAATTGAAGAGATCCAAATACTCTACATCTGCCAAGTAATAGGTTAGTATACTGCTGGAATTGTGGTCCCCCCTTTATGAGGAAAGAACAAGGGGAAAGAGCATAGTTTCTCTTAAACTAAGCTGTAATATTGGGTACCTAATTGATGTTTATATACGGATAAACCCCCAAAACACAGTTCAGTTCTATACCTCATCTGTGGTGACTGCAGTTAGATACATCAATGGGTTGCCTTTGCTGGTCAGGTCTGGAAGACTGAGTGTTACAGATGCCATCTTTACTGGAATACTTCCTGTTGTTACCTGCAAAGCAGAAAACTCAAGAGTTAATTCAGCAGCTATGCAAAAATTATTTGATATAGCAAGAAAGTTAAAAATAATGGATGAGTATGGAAGAACTGGACTCCTTTTACATATATTTTTTTTTTATTAACAACACTGGGGCAGTAATTTTGTGAATAGTAAAGCTGAAAATATACTGTATAGCTCCAGGTTCCTGTCTGTTTTCTTAGCACAGCTCATATTAACTGCATGAAATATGTTTTGAAAAGCAAATATTCTGCCACGGCCAATAGACCTGTTTAGTCCTTTTGGAGTAGCAGTTACAGGAATGGAAATGGAACATAATTTAAGTTTCTTCCACGTTGCATATTTGGGTCTAAGTTTTTTCTGTGTTATGTAATAAGCACTGTGATTTGGCTTGTTCTTGCATCAGGTTTGAGCCCTTAACCCTTGCCAACTTCAAGTTTCAAAGTCCAAGCCTGCAAAGACTTGTTTTTCTTTATCAAGCTGTCAGGACACTCTGTGAAAAAACAATCTAAGTTGGCCTGAAGTTAAGCATTAACCATCTTTTAAATATGTACACAGTGCAGGACCAATCCCTCCCCCATTTTACTTTTGCAAATGTCATCCTTAACCTTATGAAGACTCCAAGCACTTACGCTATTTGCAATCTTTTTTTTTTTACTTGACCTATTCAAAAGCTTCAAAATCAGACAATGAAAGCAGGAGTGTTTTTTTTTAAAACTAGGTTTTAGGAGCAGGCTACAGGGGAAGCTAAGACAGCTTCTTGAACCAGAACAAAACAGACTTACTAACCTTGACTGAGAAGTTGAACGTGGGGCCAATATCTTCAAAATTATTCACAGTGGAAGGAATGTTATGACCAGAGTATACTTCATAAAAGTTGATGTTGGCAAGCCTGGTTAACAACCATAAAACAATACATTTCAATTTGGCAGCTGCTTTGAAAACATATGTTACTGGATATGCCTTTGTGAAACAGGTCAGAAGTACAGACAGAGAAAAAGTCAGTCACTTAGACTGCTTTTTAAATTTTACAAAGTTGGTTAAGAAAATGGTGTCATTTTCTTCAGAAAGGGCCTTCCTGGGTGTCTTCCTAGGTAACTGCGTGGGTCTGGAAACACAGTCATCACCCTGCTTATGTACATGGTACATAGCACATAGCCCTTATAAGCATCTTTGAGCCACATTCTTTACTAATTATGGGGTTTAAAATACAGAATTTCCGAAGTAACACAGGGCGGTTTCAGCCCACTGCAGCATGGAATGGCAGGTGTATGATGGAAGGGTATGGTGCAAGAACCTGTGGTGCTTAAGGAGCTCAGTTAGCCAGAACTACACTCAAATGCAAGAGAAACCTTGTGGCAAGTGAGTGCATCACACCCACTGCCTGCTACCTGTGAGCGCTTCTCTGCTAAACCATCCCAGAGCTGTGGCTGCTCTTCATCATTAGCTTTCATTAGAAGGTTAATTTGAGCAGTCAAAAAGCAAGCTGGTGAGTTAACAAGAAATAGGGGCTATTATAACTCCTACATCAGCTCTTCCTAATTCACAAGGAATCTATCATCTTTACTCCCTGATTAATCTGGGTAACATCTGTGCATAGAGTCCCAATTTATTGTGTGTGCAGTCTCACAGATGTGCTTCCTGATCAGTTGTGGTCCTCCATACTGGACTGTGGATCCTTTTAGATCCTCCATACTTTCTCCAGTGGGCCCCTTCCATGATGGGCTTGCTAGCAGTGACTCCAAGGCAAACACACTTAAAAAATTTCCTGCTTCCTTACAGCTGAAGACCCCAGTCCTTCCAGGATGCATAGTATCAGCTTCCTTGTCCTTTCAGGAGTCTCTGGTAAGACATATTGCTACATCTTCTCCTAAAAACTCAGGAAATTATCCCTTGAAAGACTTCACTACAGCAAAACATTACATTTTTCTCAACCCTTGTGTTTTAAGTGCTTACTTCTTGGCTGCATTACCTGCCTCAGGAAAGAACTAATTCTAGATGAATGCTTCCTTAGCCAAGTTATGCCATGGCTTAATATGTACTTCATTTAATTCTTTAAAAATTTTTTTAATCATCTCCAAGAATAACTAACCATTTTCTGGCAGTAGGTACTCCTTCATTCCTTGATGTGCATATGAAATTGCATTTTCTCATATCTAAGAGATGTAGCTAAATTCAAATCCTTATTTTCCCTTGAATAGCTTTTACAGATTCCATTCCTCACTTCTTCTGAACCATTTAATTAAGTTCATATTTCTCAGCTAATTAAACCTGCTGCTTCAAGTTTGCACCATCTGAATTTCCTAAGAAGCTGGCCCTCTGTGCAGATGCTCCTGCAGTCTCTGCTGCTTCTGGTGAGGTTGCATACAACTTTCTCAAGGAGCTGAAAAACCTTGCACCACTGGCTCAAATGCTTATCTGCACCTCAAATAATCTCAAAAATTCTGCATGACCCAGGACTCATGCACCTATTCATGATGCAGGGCCTCTAAAATTCTGAAACTGCTTCTGCAGAGAAGGTTATAACACTAATCTTCTATACTGTGATCCCTATTCCAGCTCATCCTATACAGCAGCCAACAGTTCCTTTAGTTGTGGTGATCTCTGAATATAAATTTCCTGGATCTATTTTTGCTGTGCATTTTGAAGCAGCTCCCTCTTTTTCAAATTTCTGTTATTCTCTGAGTATGTACTGTTTGGGTTTTTTAATATCATTTGTATGTAGTAATTTTTGAACTCTTTGGGATGCAAAAGCCTGTTTTCACCAAGAATTGTGCAGTAAGTGTAATTACATGTTGATCCTAGAAATTCAGTATTTGGGAAAGATATATAAATATTTTCTTTGATGAAAATTCAAATATCCTACCTTGATCTGAGAATGACACCAATCTATTTTTGTTTCAGTTTTAATCTAAGTTAAACAGTAACTGAAATAATACTTGTTTGGAACAGTAACAGACTAATTATTGTTTGAGTGCATCTCAGATCACCAAAAGCATTTCCAAGGCTCAAGATAAGAACTTTCAAGTGCACTATATGAAGATAAAAGGTCTTAAAAGGCTTTTTTTTGTTCTTTCCCCCTGCCTGCTCAACTTCCTCTTCTTACAAAATACCCTTCCCAGGGTAAAGGATCCCTCTCGCAGCAGCCCTGATTTGCCTTCTACATGGAGAAGAAAGGGCTGGCACCAGGTAGGGGACAAGTTTGAGCCAGAATCTGGACGGATTCTGGGAAAGCAAGGGAGAATCTGCCAGGTGTACCTCAAGTTTTAGTTCAAATCATCATCTCAAACTGCTAAAACGTTTATATTCTTGCTCCAGGTTCAGCATTCTTTTTTTTTTCTTTCTTTTTTCTTTTTCCGTCCTTTGCTGAGAATTTGAGCAGGGTATATTTTTCCTTCTGATATTCTTCTGTTTAGTTTTGATCACTGTAACTCCAGATTTGATCCCATGTCATTATATTTGAGCCAAGAAACCTAGTGTTATTATAAAGTATATATTATTTATGTTATCAAAACCACCTGCACTGTTTGGCCTTCACATCACTTTGGTTCACAAGAGCATCTGTGACAACTGTTCAGAGGTAAGCATGGCTCCACAACTTTCATAGTTTTTTACATTTAAGTTTGGTTGAAAGGACAGACAAATCTGCTACTACTGGTGAAAAGGTTATAACTTCCAAAACAAAAGCAAAGCTTCACTGTGGCCTTTCAAGACTGTTACTTCAAGAAGCTTGGCAAAATGACAGTGTCTGTTTACATAACTCAGCATACCTTGTGAAGTGAATTTCTGCATCATATCTCAAAGGAATTGATAAGGTGACCTGGTTGTCCGAGTCTTGCTGTTCCTTACTTTCACTGTTCATCAAAACACATTTGAGTCAGCTGTAATAATATTGTTTTATACAAATAAGCTTTTAATACCTAACTTGTTTTCATATCATTATGTACTTTACCTCAGTGCGTGAAAACTTAGAGCTGCCACATTCTGAAGATTTTTAAGGTTAAAATCAAAGCTAATATCAAAGGATACCTATGGAAGAGACAAGGAGCACATAGTAAATGACTTGGTACAACATCTAAGGGACTTCCCAAAACACATTATTCATGTGTGCAACAATCTAGAACTGCCCGCTGTATCTGAATCTACAGATTTCTGTGTAATATTTTGGTAATTTCTTAATACTCAGAATTGACTTGTTCTTACATTCCTCTACAAATTGGCATTCTTACATAAACATGAATTATTTGCATTTTAAGATTGTAGAACTAGCTACAAGCTACAACAAAAGATGTTCAAATTCCTTCCTTTTAAACTCTAGTATAGACACAAGCTTTGTAATCACTTTTCTTCCATTTGTTCCAGTAAGTCCACTTTGAGCAATTCCATTAAGAATAAACTTAACCTTTCATATATATATATTTACTATTCTGCATGTCCCACCTCAGAACATTATATTTCTGTTCTTTCTAGCAATTTCTTATTACAATAGTTGATTCTGTTAGAGGCTAGAACCCTGTTTCTGCTCTGCCCTTGAGGAATAGGAGATTCCATAAAACTGTGGATATCCTGAGGTTTATGATAGATATGGAAAAAAAAATACAATTCATTGTAGGGCTGTGTGGGCCTCCCATCCCCTCCCAAAACAATGCTGCTTTCTAGAAGAGATGAGATTCATGGAGCAGGTGAAGTACTGAAGGAGGGATTTGATGGGAATTGTGTTCAGTTCTTAGGAGCCTGCACATGATGCTCTATGCTTCTCTGCCCCCAGCTTTCATCTCCAAAAGTCACATCACTGTAGCAGCATTTGGAAGCTGTGAGTTGTGACAAATGAGCCTTGAGAAGCTTTTTTCCTTTAATCTGGCAGGGAGTCACAACTCTTAAGCCCTAGTTTGCTTCTTTTAATGCCTCTGCTGTAAAATCTAAGAAACTCTTATCAGCAATAAATGCAGAGCTAGGGAAACATAATAGCAGAGAATGTTTTGGATATCATTCAAGGTTATTTAAACATGCTAACTGTACCTGTTGTCCTGTTCGGAAAACAGGATAGCTTATTTGGCAAATGACTGTACTTTGTGCTGCTCCTGTTTGACATGAGACTTCAGTTCCATCACTCTGCAGAGAAAACAGACAGAAACATCATCTTAATATCAGATTTTTATAAGGTATAGCAGTGTATACCATCAACAGCATATGTACTATACTGAGGAGTGAAAATGTGCAGCAGATGGGTGGGGCATAGGCAGGGCCAGGGGGAAGTCACAAGAAAGGTGGGACAAGGACCATTCCTACTCCATTTCTCGTGGGCTGCAACCATATTACTAGAACTTTGTGCTGAGCTTGGAAAAAGGAATACAGGCCAGAGAGTACAGGTCAACTCTAGCACTAACTTCTGCAGTCCTTTTTTACAGAAGTTTTACAGAACTTTTGCAGACATATTTGCACAATCTTAGAGCTGGTTAAGTACTTTCACTGTAAAATTTTGTGTCCGAAGGGGAATTCATACTGAAATCAAACTTTCTGTAGAAAAATCTGCCATACATAATAGTTTGTTTACTACTTTGCAGACTATGGGTTTGTCATCATCCTTTATTCAAAGACAAATTCCCAGACCAGAGCCAGTTATCAATCCATGGAGAAGAATTTATTGAAAAGTACTGTCTTTTGTTAAAAACATTCCTAGTAGACATTTACCATTCATGAATTGTGCTACAAAAAACCCCTCAAAACAAAACCCCAAAAAGCCCATACATACTCAGTTTATGTTTTTCTTCCTGCCTTGAAGCAGGCACATTTTTGGTCCAAACTTCACTTGCAGACTAAAGTGCTTCTAAGCAAAAGGGCTTTTAAAGCAAAAGAAAATTCTAGCTCCAGTGTGGTCTTTTGGCAGAGTGAAATGAACAATCTTGCTGCACAACAGGATGGGGAGGTAGAGGGGCACCCCCAGCGTTGTGTGCAGCACTTTTGCCAATTCATTGTTCAGAATAATGCTGCTCTTGGGCAGGAATGAATGCTATCCCTCCTCTCCCTTAAGATTGCTCTGGATTTCACCCCCAGGATTATCACGCACCTCTCCAGCAGGAGCCTGACCATTTAAACTAAGCACTGAAATCTGCATTTCAACCTCTGTGAATTGGGAGCAACGATTTAAATTATAGGTATATTGCATTCCCCAAAATAGTATGCATAATTCCTCTTTTTCCCCTTCTCTAAGATAAAATTTGTTGAGAGAAGAGCTTTTGGTATAGCAATCATGTCAATCTGATTAACTGTCTAGCTGGAACACATGGCCTTGGCAGTAACACTATTTCTAGATCCAAAGTCTGTGCTTTAAGGATTCATCATCAATGCTGATAGATAGATCATGTCTGATCTATCAAATACAAATTCCCTGTGGCACAGCAACTGCTTCAGGCATGTTGCTGAGAGTTAATAAGAAGGTGTGGTTGCCAAGACTGAAAGTGAGGAAAAGATGTCTGAGGTGAGGTCAAACTTAACAAGTTGCCAGCTTTTATGCTGAGTTGGAAATATCTCTCCTTGACCTAAATAAACTGATATGCTGGGGGAATTATTCTGGTGTCCAAGAAAACAAATTATGAGAGAGTTTTGTACAGACATTCTTTTCTGGAATAGGCTAGAAAGGGGGAAAAAAAATTCTCTGAGGACCTCAAAATCAGGGACAATAACAGAAACAGTGAAGTTGTGTATAACGCACCGGTAAAGAAGATGAAGCAAAAAACAAGTTGTCTGAAAAATTAGCCTGGATTCTGGTGTTATATGCATTTTCCTTTTTATTTCTCAATTTCACATTGAACGTTAGCCTTCTGTTTTTGCTGCTGACAATAAACTGTTGTTTGCTGTTGGAAAATAAAGTCCATTGTTGTAAATAGAGGTACTAGAACAGCTGTGGATCAGGAAAATGTGTTGCCTGAAGCCAACAACAAATAATAAGCACAGCAAGACATTTCCTACATTGTACACACTTAAACACTCTGCTTTCTAAACCCCTTGGCATAAGAAATTCTATGATGGTGTTTCCTAAAACCAGATAGAATTATTGTCTTCCCAAAGTGTAGGACTTTGATTATGTGTTCTTAAAGTGACTTTGCTGAATTTTCAAGGGGTCTACCCTGGTGAGAATATGGACTGAGTGGGCAGCAGACATGAGCAGCCTTATCTCTGTGATGTACACATATGCATATATCTGATGAGGACTTAGAATATGTGCTGGCCAAATAGCTGACCACAGCTCCCCACTGGCACAGCTACTGCAGGACCCTTGCTGCTCCCTGTAGGAGGAACAAAGACAGCTGCTGCAGTGCTGCTGCTCTCCCATTGTGCTCCCTTTCCCAACAGCAGCCAGGCAGACACAATTTGTCCAAAACTATGTCCTTCATCTTTAAGGTACGAAAATTTGGGTTGGTCTAAGCTGACAAGAGTTCTACTTCTATGTTTGTGTTCCTATCCCACCTCTTTTTCCTTGATTAATTTAGATTAAAATGCCATTGCTTTTTTTATCCATGCTGTTTCTAGGTAGATGTTAAACTAGAAAGGCGTTCTCCTCTATAAATTCATCCAAAGCCTACAGACAAACCAATTGGTGAAAACACTGGACCCTAACAGCTCCAATGATTCAGCTCTTACCTGTCATCTGCCTTCTGCTGAACATTCAAAACAAGATCACAGATACAAAGTTCATCTTCACCACAGTCTTTAATAAAAGGAATCTAGGAAAAACAAAAACATTTCCTAATGACAGGGCTCAACATTTAACACTATCTGAAGAAACTAGAATGCCAACACCTTCAAGCTGAAGCATATTTTTGGTTTGCAGATAAGAAAATCCCTCTGAAGAACATTACAAAACTTCTCAAGGGAATGAGTGAACTGAATAATGTGTTGCTACATATCAACTGATCAAAGAACAGTACAGACAGGTTATTCTCCAATGACAACAAAGGTGATGCAGTCAAATTAGTTCCATCTCTCTCTTATGTACATTTCAGTGCAGAATAAACTGAAAAAATTCATCTTTGCATTCAACCAGAAGTTCACATCAACAGTGATATGGCTGAACTAGCATTGCTTGTTATGCTACAGTGGCTGATGTGTGTGTGTGAACAAGCTCATGCAATACAGACAAACGTATATAAAGAACCAGGGGACACCCCTCCATGTGACTTACATGGAACACCAGTTTTCCCTTGCATGTACCTCTTTGGTGTTTGTGGGGGCCATGCATTGTGGATGTGTATAGCCATGCTATCTGAATAGCAAATCTGCATACTTACACTATAGGCCACAGATGCTGGAGAAGATATGTCCAGGACAGGGCTGGAGCCAGGATTTGCAAGGCCAATGTCAATGCGCAGACCAAGTGAATTCACTGCATCTGAGGGCTCCTGGAAAACACATGGTTCAAAGGATGGCTGGCAGCACAGAAAACAGGGTAAAATTGGCCACTTCTATTGTGCAATGAGAATGTGCTGTAAAAAAATTCTTGCTCTAAAAAAGGAGAAGCAACACTTCAAAACTTCATTTCTTAAAGAAAATATTTTTGTGAGATTGACTAGTGTGGCCTCCTCTAGGTTAACAGTATTCAGTTTGATTTCCATAATAAAACTGATTTTTCAAGCATTCCTGGAGACTGTGCACATCACAGTAACTACTAGGACTAAGGAAATGCAGATTGTCTGCAGCTGTAGGAGCTGGTCCTCAAAACCAACACCAGCCAGCTTTCATTCTCACCTAGCTGAAGAAGTCAAAATCCTATTCCACTCTGTCTTACCATATCAAAGAGCAGCTGGGCCCAAGTGACACAAAAACACAGTAAAGGCCATGTTTCCTCTTTTTCTCAGTACTGGATGAATCACCTTCTAGTCACCACTCCACATGGCACTGAATGTGATCCATCACTGCACACCAGAGCAGGGACAGAAGTCCTCTACCTCACCTAGAATCATGCAGCAGGACTAAAGGCAAGCCTCAGGGCTGTGTTCAGTCTTTGGTTCTGGAAAAAACTGAGATCTGCTTATTTTTATTTAATTCCATGGTGTGTACCAGGGGTTAGAATGCACCCAAAGTTTGCCTGAATGTTAGTTTGAAGAAAAAAATTGCATGTATGTCTTAGGTCTTACAGAAGAATCTACTAAGAGGGAAATCAAAATCTATTTAAACTATAGACCATGGGCTCTGCATTACACCAGAGCTGAATAACACAATTAAGAACTCTCTTTCCTATCCTAAAAATTTGTAGTGAATGTGACAGTTATTAGTTTTTATGGAATCATAATCTTGTTAAGTATTTTTCAGCTGGGGGGTTTTGGGAAACATAAATAATTCAGTCCATCATGCATGAAATTCACATTACAGACAAAAAATTAATCCATGTCCTCCTCTGGTCACTTTTGTTATGCAACACTACTTGCAATTGCACTTACTTGTACACTGAAGACATCATGAACACAATTCTCTTCACGATGCACCACAAGATCCCTCTGCATGTACCTTTCATTATTTTCTTTGAAAAATCCTCTAGAAGTCACTCTGTAGGACTGGAGATCTGCATCCAATGTTGCATTGTACTTTATAGCTACAAAAAAAGTAACAGTACATTTTGACTGAGCGTGATTGCCTGTGATCTCATTACTATGCTCAATATTATAGGGACATGGCTGTCCAAACCACACTAAATATTTCATGTTTTTCACAGCTAAACACAGAGCAGTTTCAAAATGAAAATATTTTCTCTTGTGTTTTCCCAAGCAGTCAGACAGGTTTAGGCCCTGATCTGCAAGGAACACATTAAATGGCAATCAATCCAGCCTCCACTGCAGATGTCTGAGCCTGCAGCTCAGGCAAGAAGCCAGTCAGCAGGGCCAGGGATATTCCAGATAAAGGGGCCTTGCAACAATATCACTGAACTCAGTGTGACTTTAAAGAATCTGCATCTTCTCTTCAATCACATAATAATTTCCACCTTCTCCTTGTTTTATGACTAATATGTTGTGGAAGTTCATTGCTATTTTATAGCTTAAAATCATGAGTTCCTAAAGGCACTTTATGTAGCTCTGAAGCAGTCCAACTGGTGTTGTCTGTGAAACTGAACTTAAAATCTTCATGGGAACCCACTTCTGGTCGCAGAAATATTCACTGTCCTCTGAAAAGAAGAACTTCCTCCCACTAACAACTGCTCTGAGCCTCTGGAAAATATTTAATTTTCTTTTTCTGAAGAGAGAGGAAGAGCATGCAGTCTGTTGTTGAAACCAGAAGGTTGGAAAAATCCAGCTCCTCATTAATGATCTTTTTGGGGATTGTTGAACAACAAGGACACAGCTCTCTTCTATACTGTTAATTCCCCACTTTTCAAAGAGTATGGAGCCAGTGATAAATTTGGTATTAAAAATACTTTCTCAAGCACTGAAGTTTTACATTGATTTTGTGATTCTTGACATTTAATCCAATACAACCTTAGACTTTAAATTACTCATTTGAATAATGGACTTTTGAAGAAATTAATATAAGAAAAATAACTGAAATATCTTACCCACTTGATTATTTTTCTTAGCAGGTCTAAATGTAGCCTGAAAACATATTTTGACAGTTATATCCGTATTCTTGTTCAGTAGACTGATTTTCTCAGGTTTAAATGAAGCATTTATGGTCACATTTGCAATGCCTCTTGACCTGAAAGATATATTTTAAAAGTTACATGGGGTTTTAAAGAATGCTGGATAACATAGAAGCTGTTGTCTAATACTATCTATAAATGTTAGTATTAATTTTTTTTTATTCCCAATGTAAATGTCTTTTAATGGCACTGGAAAAATTATTTTCCTTGTATACATGAATTTGTTGATATTGTTGCTTACAGTAATAATAATATGTATTTTCATATCAAATTAATGGCTTATTGATCCTAATGCCCTAATCAATCCCCCAAGGTATCAGAGAATGAATCCCTTGGCCTATTTTCCAAATAAGTAACCTTCTGCTCCTTTAGAGCTCTTCTGGGAAGGTGAGAATGGGTAATTCTTCATTTTATTTAATAATCTAATTTTCTGAAAAACAACTTTCATGTAATTACTCAAGATTTTGAAGAACAGTTTCAAAGGAACCCTACATGTAAAAACAAACACTTTAATCAAAACAGAACACATTAATCAGCCCAAATGTCAGAGTGAAAGAAGAATGAGCATCTTCATTAATCAAATCTAAATAAATGCTGGTACTTCAAGGAGCATAATTTTCTTTAATGAAATTCCCAGCAGCAGCAGCAGCAGTCAAAGGTCCAAACTGACCATTCATTTTTAATTATCTTGTTTCATTATGAAAGAAGTAGCAATTTAGTGATATTTTTCTTACAATGGGGAGCCTCGGGCATGAAAACAGGCAACAGATAGGAAACGAAACAGCATTTGAATTTAGCTCCTCAAGCAAGAGTGGAAATCACAGCCTCTTAGGCAGGAGGATGATTTGGGTTCTGTGAAACCTTTTTGTATTTTGTGAAACTACTCTGACTTCTGTGGCAAAGACAATGTGCCATGAAAAGTGTGTTTCTGGCCAGAACTAGGTGTCTGCTCTCTATTGCCACTCTCTGTCCTCACCCTGCATGACAACACTCCCCTCCATCACCCCTCAGCCTGCAAGGTTGTCAGAGACGTGCTTGCACCTGCCTCAGGCTCAGCTATCAGAATTATACTGGGCTACCGAGGTACACAGCCTGCTGTTACAAACACTTTCTGTCAAGCCCCATTGCCTGCTGCTGTCCCTTTCCCTCTGTGTCTGCACTGCAGCAGCAGGCAGATGTCTCCTGGCCTTCCTCATTCCTGGACAGGTCCCTCCCAGCAGCTCTGTCACCTGCCTTCCTCCCACATGCCCTGGCTCTGCCCTGTGTGCTGCCTTGGCTGTCAGTGGTTTAATGATAAATGCTTTAAAGAGATTTAGTCTAATGCTCTTTTTTTAGCTAGTTTTGATAGCAGTGATTAGGCAGTAAGTATGTTAGTAATGAACACGTGGAATGAAAGGGCTCTTTAATTTGCTTATTTTCCTCTCTAATTAAGTACAACTGCTGCATCTGAATCACTAACTGCTTCCTTCTAAGAAAGAGTATACCAACCATAGCACAACCACATTTCCATCAGCACCAACTGATACGTCAGTAATGCCATCGTCATCTAAGTCTCTATGGCCATCTACTGATCTTCCAAAGAATTGGAGCTTTTGTCCAAAAGCAGAATCCGATCCTAAGATTTTCTGGGAAAGAGAGTTTGGTTACTGAGTTTGCCAAAGCATGCTTAAGTCTGTAGATAGTAGACTAGTTAATAGATTTTCACTGTTACTCCAGTATATGCAATATATTGTTTAAACAAAATGCATTTGTGGGTGTTTTCTCAGATGATTTTGTAGCACTTCTTTCTCCTCTGTTGGAGCAGACAAAGGACTAGATTTTTCTGTCTTGGGAGCAGATCAACTAACTGACTGCTGTATGCCAGATACAGCTGGAATGTTTTTCCATCTCACATTGAGCAACTCAAAGAATATGAAGCTAAATAGGAGTTCTAACAAATACTTGCTGCGACCAGAAAATCTGTGTGGAAAGTGATAATAAGATTACCATTATAGTATATATGAAGACCAGGAAAGATTCCCTCTTTAATACTATGTATTTGTAATTTGCAGAGCTGGGATTTATCTAATCTTCATTGCTGTACATCAACACTAAAAAGCTGAAAATAATCAGTGTCAAACACTTTTAGGATATTAGCTGACTTCACACTCAGGCATCAAAAATGGCTCAGAATAAGCATCTTACACATCCTTTTCCTCTATACAGTTCAGTTACAAGCAGCACAACATCAACCTGGGTATGCTGACAACTGAAGAAGGAAGGAGAAGCACAAAATGTGAAATAAACCATGAGAACAACAGCACTCCTTTAAGAGGTTGAAACAGTAGCCAATTAAAACACAGAAAACCTTCAGTTTTCCTTTAGCACATTTAAAGGTACCGAGTACAGCACTATGCAACACAGTTATTTACCTGAGAATATTTGGTACGTATAGTCTTTTGAAATCCATTATAAATGTAAATTGCTCCAGAGTTTTGGTTTTCCAATGGTGCACCTATTACAACATCATTAAAGCCATCCAAGTCAATGTCTGCAAGTGCTGCAATTGCTGATCCAAAGCGTGCATTTTCTGACCCCTGTGGACCTTCCAAGAGTTGTTGTTGATCCAAGATTCTCTTTAAAAATTGAAAAGTAAGAAAAAGCAGAAGCACAACTATCATTGCACCAGATTAGACATAGGAGCAGTATCTATGTGCATTGTTTTTTGTTTCTGTTTTCCAGTACATTCCCCTCAGATAGCTCAACACTGAATTCCTTCCCCATTGTATTGCCCATTCAGTTTGCATTATGTCTCAAAGTCTTGGCAAGAATTACACAGCAAAATCAAAGCCTGCTATGCAAAGTACTAACAGCAAATATAACCATATGTATGAAGCTTAAATGCCCTCTCTGTCCTCATCTGACTGTTCTGAAGTTTCACAATACATTGAAAAATACAGTTTCCAGTTTTGGATTACTGGTTTTTATGCAGAGGGAATGGAAATTATGTAACTGGACATAATTCTTTGAAACAGAAATGGAATTTCCTTACTAAACTAATGCAAAAAACATGTGTCCAAATGGTAAACTCCTGACCTCTCCAATGCCAATGAAGAAAGAAAGATTGGAGATTTTCATAGTTAAATAATCCCACTTACATTAGATTAAATGCAACTCTGGCAAATAGTATTCTCACCTTTAACCTCAGTTATCATACTGTGCTTAAAATTTTGGAAGTAACAGCCAAGTTATTTATTAAAAATGACTAGAAAACTATCACTTGCGCAATGGGGACAACTTGCACAAATCCAGATTATTTTAAAAATATTAAAAATACCTTTCATTATTCTTTCTTATTTAAAATTTAGATAATTTTAAACCGAACATTTGACAACAACTAAAAGTTGTAAGATAGTCTTCCAATTTATTTGGTTTTCAAAAGCAAAGAAAAAATGTCCTTTCATTCTTCTTTTCTTTCATATCTCATATCTGATACCACAGGCAAAAAGATGAAAGTCAGCTGCCAAGTTTCAGCTCCTTCATCTACGTTGAAATTGTTTTAGGATAGTTTCCTGATGCGTCAGGATACTTTGACTGAGATTCTGCTGAGGAGGGTGGTCTTTCCTCTCTCATTTATTTTATTGTAATTTACCTAGCAAAGAGACTGTTTTCTGTTTTCTCTGGTGTATGTCAGATATTAATTTACTTTGCAGATATCCAGTGAATGAAAGACTGTTCAAAAATGCTCAGAGAGCTGAGTATGGTTAATACACATATTCTGGAAACACCTACTACAGGTCTGAATAAAGAGCACTGTCAGTCAAGCATCAGACAAATAATTAAGCTTTACTGAATAGAGGGGACAACAAGAGTTATGGTAACCATCCAGTGTTAGAGTCTACAAAACTGCAGAAGGCTGGTAGAAGAGCATTTCTTAGAACTGCTTTGGGAATTCTGTCAGGCATTGAATACATTCCCCAAAATCAAATGGCAAATTAGTTAGCAAAAGCCTTGAGCTAGGATTTTTAGAGATATGGCCAACCCATGCTATATCAGCATGAAGCACATTGCCTGACACCAGGACTAGGGAGACACCAAGAGCACCAGCCCCTGACCACTAACAGTGCTTAGCTCCTGCCTTGCTCATTGGCTCCATTTTGCTCTGTTCCAGCTGCTGAATCCCCAGATTACAGGCACAAGCAGTTCTGGGGTGAGTTTGTAGCTGCTGCTGAAAAGCAGAACATGCAAGGCAGCATTGGATAGGCCTCCAGACACAGCCCTCTAACCAGGAAGCCTTGGCACCTTCATCCCTGCCCTTTTGCCACATCCCAGGAAAAGCACTGAGCTCTGTTTCTTGTTAAAAAGGAAAAGTCTCTTGAAATGTTTCTAACACTTTGAAAAGATTCACTGAATAGTGACTTCAAAGATCTGGAGAGATCCTTTTAGCATGCATGTGGCCAATCTGATTTGAAAGAAATAGCCCTAAGCAATGCTGGCTTGAGCCATTTTTACCTTTGTGATGGAAAACATGTATACTCTCCCTTCTTCCTTCTTCAGATCATTCATATACATTGGTGCACCCACAAGCAGCACATCTGTCACAGAATCCCTGTTGACATCCACTGAACACACCACACTGCCAAAGTAGGAGCCAATCTGAAATCAGTAGTAAATGGGTTGTAGCTGTATGTGGTTTTTGTAAGCCATGTTTTACCACCTAATTCAGAAAACTTACATCCAGTAATATTCCAATACTGCTGAATATTGAAGAATTAAATTAAATCTGTAGGAACTCTTCTTGTTGAAAGAATCATATACATATACATATACTTCAATGTTTCATTTGCTGCTATGGCTTTACCACTCAGCAATACAAATTCCAACAGAAAGTAAGATATGAGAGTGATGTATTTTTTGTAACTGCATATGAAACTACCCAACCTCTGATCTACTCTCAGATTTGTGTTACAGATGACACCAAAAACCAACAAAAAGGGATTGAGCTTCCAGATCTGTCTTCTGATGTCATCTACTTCCTAACTTCTCAGGCAGAGCTGAGATCACTGAGTCTCTCCCAATGTGAATTGTTGACAGAAGGATACATTAGTTAGATTTGTATATTATCTTTGACCAGTAATTAAATTACTTCCTAAAGTACTGTTTAAGAGTTACAGCTAACCTCATTGAAATAGTCTAGTGGCAGAGCAAAGTTCAAGTGGATTCTAAATGCTTTGAGACAAAGAGGAATTTTCAAAACAAATTGCAATTTACTGCTGGGTCAATAAAAACAGATTCCTGAAAGTCTGTATTCATGACCAAAATATACTTGCCTGCTCGCCTCTCTGTGACTGCACAATTGCAATATTACCATCACTGTCAACATCATAAACCACCACTCTGCCAGTGTAGTTGGATCTTGGTGCACCAGCAACAAAATAGACAGAGCTCATAGTTGAGAGAACAGCAACAGAATAACCTGGGGATAGAAGCCAACATTTAATGTATGTGAGAGACCATTAATTACAATTTATCAGTTGCTTATCCACAAAGGTACAGAGTATCAGTCAATCTGGTACGTTAATTGCAGAGTGACAATTCCAGATGGGAAGTTATGTTGTCACATATGCATAAAATTTGCAATATTCTCCTGGAGAGAACAATGACACACAGATCAAGTTGAAGCAGGTTTACAGAGTAACACAATAGCTTTAGCCTGTTGAGTAAAATGTAGACCACAAAAATGTCACGCTTGTGAAAGAGACAAGGAAAAAGTGTGCAAAAAGTATCCTTGGAAAGAAGAAATAAAAATAAATATGAGGTGAACGTTTGAACCAGTCTTGGGAGGAACACCTAGCTCCTGCAAAGTCTGCAGTGCATTTTCCCACAGCTCACCAAACCACAGACCAGTGGTTTGTGTGAATAGAAGAGGCTACATTAACAGCTTGTTAGCTGAAGGGTTGATTTAACTTCTTTTTAACTTCTTTTTTAATCCTCATTACCATTATTCTAGCATTGATTTGCTTTTAGGAAACATAATTTAGTACCTGCAAAAATGTAAACATGTATTAGCAGTACAAATCTGCCATTAGTACGTACTTTTGGTTTCTGTGGCTTAGTTCCAGAAAATTTATTTTAAGCAAAGAAAATAAAGTCATGCTTTATAAAGTCTATAGTTAAACTAAACAACAAAATGCCAGTGATGGGACAGAAAATACAGATCTTTAGCAAGCTGCAGAACAATATGAGGAGCACAGTCTGAAAGGACTATGACTTGATCTTTACATCACACTGGTCTAATTCAGATTATTTGTTCAGACCAGAGTGAGAACAACTTTTGTGACTGGAAGTTCAATGAGCAACTAAACACGATTTTATTTTAAGATATTTCAAGATTTTAATTTTACAAGATTTTACAAGTATACACCTTCCTAATTAACACAGAATACAATAATTTGCAGTGAGTGGCTGCAGTGCAGAACAGGGGCCAATTGATCAGGCTGTGATGTTCTAGCTGCTCTTTAACTTACAGTCCCCCAAACTGGTGAGAGTGAGCTGGTATGGAGAGCTCTTACTGGAGGACAGGAAGTGGAAGGGAAATAAAGGGACAGAAAAGGCAACAATATTGTTTACTCCAGAAAAATTAAAGTAAATACACTAAAACTTCCTTGTAGAGAAAGGAAATTACCTGAGCTTTTTAAAATTATTAACAAAACTAAGTAAGACAAAGTCTGAAGAGGTCATACATTCAGAAGACCTACTGCCCATTTGGTTAGGTTTAGATTTATTCATTTTGTTGAATTCAAGCAATACTGAGCCATAGGGGGAAAAACAAGAACATCTTATTGCAAAAAGAGCATATTATTAAACACTTTCAAGAAGGAGAAAGTCACAGATGCTTAATGTAGTAGCATTATTCAGGGAACAGCATAGCAGGCATGCTGAACATTTACAGAAAACATTTCAATGCACTGAGAATACTGGCTTTACTGGGTCACAAAAACATGTCAAAAATACATATGGAGATTATATTAAAATCTCTATTAATTGGTAACAATAATCAAAATCTACAAACTGAACTGGAAAAGGCCAAGTGAACAGCAAGAACATATGAAACAATGGAATGCCAATCAGCTTCTCATCCACATTGAACTGGGACACTCAAATATTGTAACAGAAGCAACTCATAATGATCAGTATGATTCACTAAGCAGCCTTTTCAAATCCTGTGATTTACTATGTCTCTGTGACTGTGCTGGTTTTGGCTGGAATACAGTTAATTTTCTTCACAGCCGCTGATGTGGAGCTGTGATTTGGATTTATGCTGAAAACAGTGTTGGTAACACAGGGATGTTTAGCTCTCTCTCCGAGCAGTGCTCACACAGTGTCAAGGCTCTTTCCTCTCCCCACCTCACCAGGAGGAGGCTGGGAGGGGTCACAAGGAGTGGGCAGGGACACAGCCAGGACAGCTGCCCACAAACGCAGGGAGTGACTGCAGGGGTGTCCCATTCCATGTGGTGGCATGCTCAGCATGGAAGGAAGGAGGAAGAAGGAGGGATGTTCAGAGTGATGGTGTTTGTCTTCCCAAGTCACAGCTGTGTGTGTTGGAGCCCAGCTGACCTGGGATGGATGAACAACTGCCTGCCCATGGAAAGTGGTGAATAAATCCCTTCCTTTGCTTGGCTTGCATGTATGCACGATGGAAGACTTCCACTTCATATCTCAATCCAGGAGTTCACTCACTCTGACTCTTCCAACTCTCCCCCATTTTCACTTCCCTTAAGAGGAGTGACTGAATGGCTGCTTACCTGCCAGCTGGGGTTAAACCACAGCTGTGACAATGACTGATTTTTTTTTTCAGCTTACCACTTTGATATTAGTAGAACTTAAAAAAAAAGTTAAGTTTTTATTCAATAAACTGTTGGCCAGTAAAAATAATGTTTTTTGACCAAAAATTCTTTTAACATTCTCAAATTTCTTAATTTCTTAATACAAATCTGGCTAGAGGAGAACTTTCCAGCTTTTTTAATATCTTAATCAAGGTTTCATAGATTTCCAGATTTGTATTTCAGTCCCTTACCTAGATATGAACTATGATTTCTGTCCTGTAGAATCTTCTCAAACACATGGCTTGGAAAGGTGGTGACTCTGTCTGAAGACTCCTGAACTATTGTTCCACTCCAGTCATAGGCCCCAACTGCACCCAGCAGCAGAACATCCTTTAAAAAAAAAAAGTCAGTATTTTAAAACTACCTGATTTAGAAAAAGTGTGAGCAAAGCTGAAGGTCCTTAATGCATAACTTCCTACATCACTGTGTTTATGCCAGTGATGCAGCCTAAATCCTGCAGGCAGCTGACTGGAGCTGCTCATAGCTGTCACTTTTTTTGCAGGATTTTACTGCCCTATTAAAGGGATTTTCACCCTCCTACTGCAGGAGGATAAGTGATTGCTTTGGTTCCTGTGGCACTGCAACTCATGATAAAATGGGTTTATTTAAACACTGTGATAATTTCCTAAGTCTGTCCACTCTGGGGTTGGGCTTGCTAAGTCCATGCTTTTATGCACCCATGATTCTCAGAAGACTGAGGATCCCACAAATGCAGCTGTACAAAAAGCTGCAGCCCCTTTTCTCTACAACAGAAGTGCCAATGACAGCACACTTCAGATACAGTTTAATGCTTTATGTAAGGAGATGTTCTTGAGAGAGCAGTTAAACCTATAATCCAAATTAGAATGGTTTATTATACGGAATGTTTCATACAGAAACACTTAATTTATACTTGTACACAGAAAACAAACATAGTTTAGTTTATTCAAGTATTCTTCACTAAAATTCTTCACTAAACTGAGATACTGCTACAGAAAACTACAATAAAATTGAATGCTCAATTTTCCTGAAAAAATGCCCACGTTTCTCATCTTTTTGCTATTTCTTAGCATCAACTGCTTCATAATTTAAAACTTCAATTTGTGCAAATACAGAGAACTTATTAAAATTATTTCATTCATCTTTAAGGGCTATAAGAAAGAAACAGTCTTCTTGTATTTTCAGTTGAAAGCTCATTGAACCACATTTGGATTTTACAAGGAAGACTTATTTGATAAAGATAAGGTTAAAATTGATTAGCGTTAAAATATATCTGATTTTTTGGTTCTAGCTTTTAAGTGAAGTATGCTTTAAACAACTATTATTAATTTTGTAATTTATAGACAAATTATTTTCAGACTTCATTTATTTATATTTTGGTGACTTCCTACCAGCTTTACAATATAGCTAGTCACAAACATGGAGGAATTAAATTTTTCCTGCTTCAGGAACTTAGAAATCACAGAATTAATTGTATTAACACATCTTCAAATTAGTACATTAAACAAACTATAATACAACTACACTAATTAATATATATTAAAATAATAAAATTTAAAGGATAATTTGATATTCTCCTCCTTGTAAAAAATTCTTAAAATTGGACATTGTGTTTTTATTTTTCTTTTCTTACACTCATGGTACATATCTACAACTATTTGTATCATTAAATAACTAAACTCACGTACCTTTTTTTGTGAGTAATATGCACTGAAGCCCACCTGTGACATTTCCATTTGGAAAGTATCACCTTGATCAGTACCTGGTAAAACAGATATGCATATATGGTTGTCTCTATATAACCACACAAAATCCAGTCTTGCTGCCTCTGAGTTTAGCTACAGGGGCCATGTTTATCCACCAGTTTGGCTAAAGCACTTACAAACAATGGAAATCAGAGCTGGTAAACTGTAGAAATTTTGGGGAATTTAATGGCAAATTGATAAGATGGAGCCAAGAGCCATGCTATAAGTCTCTTCTAAAAAGGGCAGAAAATTATGGTTAAAGAGAGATGGTTTGAAACAGTTTGCACAATCTTGTCACTGGGGCTGGTCTCTTTTTGTGTTTCCTAGGAAGCATTAATATCCTGAAATAACAGCTTTAATGACTGTATATTCACAGCTTTCAAATAGGAGATTTTATTTTCAAATAAATTTTCATTTCTTTTCATGTTTTCATTATTTTCACTTCTAAAAACTGTTGCAATTATCTGTGACATCCATTTCCTAAGTTTGATGGGTGGGAATTCAGTGGCAGTAGTCAGTAAAAAGACTATTCCCCTGCTTTGAATAGAAGCATGGGCCTGGCAAAGGATAAAGGAAGATGAAAGAGAAGGGATGATTTCCTCCTGAGCACAGGAAAGTGGCAGACATAAGCTCCTTAAGGAGTTGGGAGTAGGCTACCCATCTCCAAGGCAAGGTATGAAATTAACTTAAATTTAAAAGCTGGCTTTTGGGACAGCCAAAGTATCTCTGTGCCACCTCTGCAACACCTTCCTCTTCACAATACACAGGAGTGTGGGTGGTGCTAGGGAGGGGGCCTGGTAGGCACCACACAAACTGCATTTTCAGTTCTGCAGTCAGTAACCTAATCTTCTGTTTTGTTTTGTTTTTTAATTTAAAATGGCTTAGGATTCACACAGGTGAAGCTCACAAGCATAAAGATACTTTTATTATTTTGGTGGTAGCAAATGCATTTGGCTGCATATGGAAAAGCCCCCATGTCTGAAGCCCCTGACATGCTAGAAATGTTTTCCCCAAACTGCATAAATTAACTTAAGGCTCAGGCTAATCAGGGTAGAATAGCTGGATGAACATCTGTGAAAACCAGATCCCTCTTTGTGAGCAGCCTGCAGCTCCAGCTACCCCTCATTTTCAAAATACTGCACTAAACTCAAGCTAAATAAAATCCTAAGCTTATCAGCTAGGAGAATTTGATCTAGTTTTTCAAAGATGTGGAGCATTACCTTCTATACTAAAAATACGCTCTCCAAGCGTTCCTGCTTCTTCCAGTAGTGCAGCCTCAGATGACACATTGAAGAAATACTTTTCTGTTGGGTGACTAGCAATTCCCTTGATTTCTTTAATCAGGTTTTTAGTATCAAGTTCATTCCTTAGTAAGTATCCCAGAACCTTGTGTAAAGAAACAAACAAACAAACAACAAAATAAGAAGAGAGAGAGAGAAGTCATGGTGCTACTCTGTTTCCTTCTGTACTATTTTAGCAAATACTCTACATACCAAAAAAAAGTTACTTGTATTTATATTACCAAATTGCTTATTAGAGTTCATTCCAATGCAAGGAACCATTCACACAGGAAAAGTACATAAGGCCTGGCAAGGGAAAAAATCACTGAAGCTGCTCAGGCAATTCTAATCTTGCTTTTTCAGCCAGGAAAAAGACCAGTATTTCCACCACTTCAGAGGATTTGTCTGACTTTGCTTCAGTCTCATCAGTGTAACAGTGTGTGCAATACATACCACTTTAGTATAGAACATGAACCTTCACACATACACAACAAAACAATCTTTCAAACATGCAGTAATGTATAATTTTAGTATTACTTACAGCAATGCCAAATCTGGTTATATTGTCTTCATTGCATTTACCTATCACTGTTTTCAAGTTGGAGCCATCATGAGATTCACCATCTGTCACAACCACCATGACTTTTGTGGCTGTTGGGCGTCCTCCTGATTCAGCTGAGAAGGCATACTGTCTGTTATAAAACATGGGGTTTATCACACTTCAACCCATAATGGATGGAGTACAGTACATAAAACGAGTATGTCCACCACTGAATTAGAACAAGCTGCTTCTCTAGTGCATAAGAAATATAACCAAAGAAACAGAAAAATATGTAAGACTGGAAGGATCGGATGGTGTTTCTGATAAAAATGTAAATTCCAGGGAAAATGATTTTTTTTTGTATGCATATTTCTAAATGAAAAGGGGATTTTATCAGAACTATTAAAGTTCTATGAAACCAGGAATTGGCATCACCAAGCTCAGGCAAAAATGGAACAGAATTAAGAACAGGCTCCTTAATACTACTGAAAATATTGACTCCATTGAAGGCTGACTCTGTTCCTAAACCAAATTCTCAAGTTCATTTGATTCAGCATGTCCTAGAGTTCTGTACTCGATTAAACTTCAAAACAGCATCTTTTTGTTGAGAAATAGAACTGGTTTATAAACATGTTCAGAGTCATAATACATTAATTTAATTTTCCTTTTTTTTTCACATTCATGGTGCTGCAGTGACAACCTGACAAGAGGTTTTGTTTTCTCTGCAGTCAACCAAAGCCTGATGTGCAAACAGAAATATTGCAGGGCCCACTGAATCCCACTTCTTTCAGTGGTTAGGTACCTTTCCTAAAGCCTTGTCCACTCTGTTGGATGCACTGTCATATTTAGAGATCTGTGACATAACAAGAAATTCTGCTGGGTACCAGACTTCCTTCAGAGTAGAGTTCAACCCAATGGTTAACAATATGCTTTTCGGCAACTCTAGTTTTGCATATTCCTGTACCAATCTGCACGGGGCACTGATGATGAATTCTGCCTAGTGCTGGGAGTTTACTCTAGAGGCCCTGGGCACACGGTCTCCCAGTGGGAATGAAATCCAAGGTGTTCTCTTGCCATGTAAGGTACGTTACAACAGCTGCGCAGTAAATCATCCATGCATCTCACCTTGCATTGTCAATGGCTTTGAAAGTGTTAGTGAGATCTCCTCCCTTCTGAGACGTTTTCTCCATTGCTTTAACAACCTCATCTTTTGTTTGATACGTATTCAAGTTGAAGACCACACGAGGATCGTTAGCATACTGAATTAAACCCACCTATGCAATAAAAAATGGGGTTAGATTATGGTGCTTTGCAATTAGTTACACAGAGTCATGATGCCTACTTATGTGTCAGGTTGGTGTAAAAGGTCTGCAGATGCACAGTTCTCTTTCAACACAAACAAAACAAATTAATATTAACATACTTGGAAAGCAAAGAAGGCTAAAATGCTCTTGCACTTTATATCATTTGTTATGGACTACAATATGTTACTGCAAATCTAAAATAGTGGACAATAAATATTTGCTTGGTTACTTCTGGAAGGGCTAATGGATAGCAATAATGCAAGGAGCTCTGGGAAAAATGAGAAAATAGCAGCAGCTCTACAAGCTGACAGCACCTCAGTCTGATCCCTTCTGAGGAAGTTCTAAAGGTTAGTTACTTTACAGCACTGCAAACCCTACTTGTTTTTAATATAGGTGAAGCTAAAGACATATGATAAGATGTGCATTTAAAACAAAAGGAAAAATGAAAAGATGCTAGAGGTGAGGTTCAGAAAGAACTGAGCAGGAAGCCTAGCTTTTAAGCACCTCACTTCCAAAGTAGCCCAAGGAAGAAGGCAGCCTTTGGGAGAGAGATATCCAGTGTCCCAGTCTTTGTTCTCAGAACTGTTTAGGGAAAATGGACAACTGTAAAGACAGAAGACGTTTAAAAAAAAAAAAGAAAAAAAGAAAAGGCAGTAAATTTTTCCCTACCATTACAAAATCAAAAGGAAAAAACCCTCAAAGATCAGTGAGTAAACCAGCAAGAAAAGCTCCTGTTTTAAAGATGTGGCAGTTGGAAAGTAAGAGTTGTATGAAAAGCTCACTAAAAATCTATTCTACTTTTATCACATCCCCGAAGGCTATTTTCAACTTCTTTTACATCTAATGCATGAAAGAAATCTGGCTCTACTAGATACAATATAGACTCCTATTTCAGTTATTTTATATTTTGGATCAAACTACTAATCCCTTTTGAAATGGGACAGCCTTGAGATAAAATTTCCTGAATTTTATCTGAATAGGAAAACTGTGGTTTTGAGGGAGGTACTGTAGTTACACAAAATCACATCTGGTTTCCTTTCAAACTGGTTGGTTTAGGTTTTGTTTAGTTTTTTCAGTCTTTCTCCAATAGGTCTTTGACTTACCTGGGTCTTGTTAAGGCCTATGTCTAAGCCTTGTACAAATTTTTTCAAAAATGCCCGCACTGCATCCCAGGGATAAATACTGTTTGACTCATCACAAACCACCACAATGTCTATAACAGAGGAACACTCTAAAATAAAAATAAGAAGTGGACAATAAATACACTTGCAGTCTCAATATACTCTTCAGCTAAATTCAGAGCATATTTAGGTATTGCACACAGGCAACACTTCAGATCAGAAGGCTTTGCCAGAATGATGATTCAATAGAAGCATATATGCAGGTTTTAAGTCAGCACTGGTGCAATGCCTCTGAATACAGAGGATTAAGACCATATTTACATCGGGATCAGATCACAATTTGTAAGTCTTGACATATAAATCCCGGATCTTTGCTTTTGGCACACATATTTTTAAAGAAATCAAAATTAACAGTCTCCAACACAGTATCTGTTGATTTTGTTTGACATGTTTGTTTGAGGGGGTTTTTTTGTTTTTGTTTTAATTTAATCCATTTTGCACAGGTTGCCTTACTTTGAACAGCAGGAGAAAAGCTTCTTAGGATCTCAAAACTTGGACTGACTTCAGAACAAACTCCTGTTGCATAGTATTGTCTTCCACACTGCTGCGCCCACAAGGGACCACAAGTCTTAAAAAAAAAACAACAAAAAGAAACTATAAAAATAATTATTTGTCTGACCATAACTATTAAGAAAAAAATAAACAACCACAAGCAGGACAGGCATACAGGATGAGGGAAGCTCTCGGCATATGGGGACAAACCCCTCCAGCCATCTCCCAGGCAGGGGAATTCCTGCCGGGATGTTCCCCCGCCCGCGGGGCCGCGCTGCAGCGCCAACGGCGGCCGCCAGGTGGCGGCAGCGCCCCGCGCACCGGGCCCGGGGCGGCGATGGCCGGAGCGGGGGGGGGGGGGCAGTGGCCGGAGCTGGGGGGGCAGTGGCCGGAGCGGGGGGGGGGAATGGCCGGAGCGGGGGGGGGGAATGGCCGGAGCGGGGGGGGGGAATGGCCGGAGCGGGGGGGGCAGTGAGCGAGGCGGGGGGGCAGTGGCTGGAGCGGGGGGGGCAGTGGCCGGAGCGGGGGGGCAGTGGCTGGAGCGGGGGGGGGCAGTGGCCGGAGCGGGGGGGCAGTGGTCGGAGCTGGGGGGGGGGGGCAGTGGCCGGAGCGGGGGGGGCAGTGGCCGGAGCGCGGGGGGGGGCAGTGGCCGGAGCGCGGGGGGGGCAGTGGCCGGAGCGCGGGGGGGGGCAGTGGCCGGAGCGGGGGGGGGGGGCAGTGGCCGGAGCGGGGGGGGGGGGGCAGTGGCCGGAGCGGGGGCACCGACAGCTCGGATCCCCCACGAGCCTCGTCCCAACGGGAAGGCAGCTGGCATTCCCAGGGTAAGCTGCCCCATCCCCGCGGTGGGCACTGCCCTCGGCTGCACCAGCGGAGAGCTCGGCCCTGGCCGCGCATCCCAGCCGCGCGTTTGGGGAAATGACCCTGCTTCGCTGCTGAAAACAGCCTCTGCAGAAAGAAGCGTTTTCGGCTGGACCAACCCGCTGTACTTCTTTATTCATCTTTGTACGTACTCCTATCAACCACATATTAAGACAGTATTTTGCCGTGAGAATATAGGGGACTTTGTGTGTGTGTGTTGAGCTGGCAAGCTGGTGGGTGTATTTCCTTCTTAAAAGAAAACATTAGAAGCTCAAGGAAATAAATATAACCTCTACATAACCTCTGTCCAAGAGTTCTGTGAGATATTATAGTCTCCTTATAAATACACTCTGGTTGCACCCACCTCAATTTAGGAAAAGAGAGAGTTTTACACTTTCCTCAAGAATATTGGAGGGCAGAAAAAGGTAATTAAATTCAAAGGTAAATCAAAAATGAGCTAAATCACCCACTGATCTCCCAGTGAGAGACAACATCAAACTATGCTAAGATATTTGACCAGATGGTGGATTTTCTAGACGAGAAAGGAAGTGTATCCACATTATCTGATCTTGAGATAAGTGCCTTTTTTTTAGCTTCTACATGGGACATGGCTAGTTCTTACTGAAAAAGACAGATTTTCAGAGATGTGAAGAGTACAAAATAAATCATCTATATGAAGCTGGAGGAGGATTACTGGCCTTTAAAATTAACTTAAAGGTCTTTTTAGATTGATCTTGTTTGCCCATTTTCTAAATTTTTTTTCTGTATTGGTGATGGTAATCTTGGAGCAAAAAGCAGAAGTGTTCTAAATCTTTGTTGATCTTCTGAGAAAAAAAAGGGAAAAGCTAATGTCTAGCATTGCTCAAGTCAGAAATTTAAGAAGCATCATTACTGAATGGGAGATCACACGTCAAGGGCAGATGAACTTGAAAGGCAGAATGTTATAAACTGATGTAGGCTTGCCCTTCAGGACTAACATTAAGAAATGTGGACATAAACTGGAAGGTCACTGAATGGAAGGGAGAGAAGTAGATGGATCGGGCACCAGATGACTGCAGGGTGACTGCAAGCATGCAGACAGCAGGCAAAGCAAATTTGGCTTAAAGATACGTGATGAGAAGCTGTTGAGTTGGGAAATACCAAATACTGTATAGTATCTGGGAAAGACTCACGTGGAATTCAGCAGAGACCTGGTCACTGATGTTTGAGAGAGGTGTATTTTTAAAAGAACATTTTAGCCTAAATCTCTGTATTTGTTTAGCAAGGCAAAGGAGAATGGTGTTTGTGGGCTGTCAAACAGAGAAGGGAGATTTTACATGCAGGGAGATGAGAGCTGCTTCTTTCAACTGAAGGCACAGCACTGCCCAGTAAATAAACTGATAAAAATGAATGGGAAATCCAGAAAAACCTTGTTAAACATCAGTGAAATTCTTCAGCACCTCTCCATCAGGACTAAGCACGACTCAGAAAAATGTAATGAGTGTGTGGGAAATGACTGCCCTGCACTCAGAATACCTGTGGGAAACAATCCCTGGCATCAAGCAGCTGGAGCAGCAGCACAGCCTGGGTCAGCACAGCTGGTCAGTGCCAAAGCCCAGGCACTGAGCACCCAGCACAGGCTGGGACAGGCTGATGGAGGCTGAGAGGGGCCACAGC
Organism: Erithacus rubecula; assembly: GCF_903797595.1. Taxonomy (NCBI): domain Eukaryota; kingdom Metazoa; phylum Chordata; class Aves; order Passeriformes; family Muscicapidae; genus Erithacus; species Erithacus rubecula. The sequence goes on from NC_136661.1 coordinate 17,212,111, forward strand.
AGGAAGGAGAACAGTCAGCTGGGAGGAGGAGATCCTAAAATAACCCAAAGAGCCCATCAGGGGCCAGCTGCCACAGACAGGCTCAGAGCAAAGTCCTGGTGGGAAGCAGCTTGCAAGCAGGAGCAGGCAGTCCATGGGCTAATACCTCCACAATAAACTCATGGGGTTTGGGTATTTGTAGAAGCTGAGTTACAGATAAGCACCTATCTCCAGTGCCTCATTCTCCTTATGTCAAAAAAGAAACTCCTGTTGATGAACTCGTGACTGTTTATGTCTTAGAATTCAACGTGGCTATTTGTGGCTTTTTTTTTTCTTTTTTAAATCCATGCAATTAAAGAAGAATCAATCAATAACATGTGGATCAGGAAATACTTTTAACACAGAGAAATTCAAATATTATTAGAAAATACAAATTTCCCTGCATGAGACATTTTAAAACACTGCAGTTACTCATATTAAAAGTGTGTATGCATAGGACATTAACACTAATTGAAAGTACTATTCAAGAGAGAATAGGATTTTTTTAATCAAGGCCTTTTCAAGCCACAAGAAAATTACTGTTGCTGTATTTTGAAGTTATGAATAACTTTACTAATTCCACAAGAACTGCTGGGAAAGTTGGAATTAGGCATACCTCTAAGTATTTCAGTTAACTGAGCTACTTGTCAATAAATATAATAAGCACTTGAATAGTTTTGTGATTACTAGGAAGATGCAGCAAAAATACACAGCTTAAGGACAGCCTAGAGATCTTCTCCCTGTAATTTATTGTTTTACTTACTGCACATGGCTACATCAAACTGAAATACACCTACATACCAGTTTTTACTCTCATGGTTAGGATCATATAAAAAAGCATATTTAACAGGCTTTCACTTCCTTTTCAGTAAGAATTCTGTTTTGCAGGCTCCAAGGACAGGGGTTTGTGGAATATACACTGAGAAAATGCATCCTCTTCCAAGCTCACTAACCAAATAAAACCAAATCCAAAGGACTAGAAATACTCAGATATCTCACTTGCCTGTGCAAGTGTGAATGATAGAGGAGAGATTATATGAAGTCTTGTGAAAGCATAATCAGAACTATAAGAGACTGCCTTAAATAATTAATGGTATAAATATTATTGCCTATATTGTCTGACTTAAATTACTGAGACGTTAATTAGGATAAGATGTTTAGGTAAATGACAAAGGAGAGACTTCACAATTTTCCTGTATTAATGATACATTTCTCAATTGATTTTGGACCTGAGGTGATTGCAGTGGGATGTACTAATCCATGCTGCATAATAAGTACATTTAGCTTGGATTTAGGAAAAAGTGTGGACAATTCTGCTTTCTTGATTCTCCTCAGAAGTTTATGTGTATACTGCATATGATCTTGATACATACCAAAAATCCTCCAGTTTTTGAGTTCTGTATCAGAGTCAAGCCAAGGTTCATGTCCTCTTTAATTTCAGTCACATTTGGAATGTTTATTAAAGCTGAAATAAAAATAGATTACATAATGACAGAATAATAAATAAGATGTAGAAGTAATTTACTAAGTTAGAATTCCTTTCAAAAGCTTGATTTTTCAGAATCTAAGGTGCCTTTTCCAAATGGCTGCATACAATTCTGAGACAAAAGAAACAAAAACCAATCTTTGGGGGAAAATATTGCTAATCATTAAATATAGACATTAGTTAAGTATGGTCATTTAGAGTATCTGCCCTCAAGAGAGCTGAAGGCAAAAGAGAGGAAGAAACAATCTACCTATTGCATATTTTTGTCTGGCTGAGTAGCTGCAGCTGAGTAGCTATTGTTACATTCCTCAGGACACCAGACTCCTCTAATCCAGGATCAGGCTTTACACACAAAACTGGAAGGGGCAGCGGAGGGCAGAAGTGATCTGCACCACAAATAAACCTGAAGGAGGCACCTCAGCCCACTCTGCTGCCCCATATCTTCATTGTATCCAAACCTGAACTCCATTTTATAGTTAGTTTTCAAGCAGAGACACATGCCCCGCCTGGTTTGGGAAGGACAGGGACAGGCACCCCCAGCCACCCACCCCTGATGCCAGCACAGAGCCCTGTGCCTGCCCCTGGCTCTGGCACCCACAGTGCTCCTGCCCCTGGCTGGAGGGAGAGGATCCCAGGTGCTCCAGTGGGTGACACTGAGACCCCAGTGCCTCCAGCACCTGGCCTGAGCCAGTGCCAGGCACCGATTTTGCTAAGACAGGCTTGTCTCCTCAGCACTGGGCAGCACACAGAGACCTCCACAGAATTTGAACTGTGGAGACAGCTACTTAAGAGAAGATTTAATAGGGTAGATTGGCCTTGTACAAGCACAACAGAAATCTGAACAAGTGCAGCAAGACCTTGTTAGCACATACCTTGTAAATTCAATTTTTTGCATGTGTTTTTGGACACACCAACAGGACATGCATATATATCTCCTGTTCTGTTGGCAGGATAGCCACTCCAGGGTGAACCAACCAACAACCTAAAGGAAAAGGAACTTCATTAGGTCCTTGGTGATACTGAGAAAAGTTCAGCAGCAGCATTGCATGGCACACTACATGATAACAGGTGGAAAGATATAGCACCCAAGGCATTCAGGGTAGGAGTCTTCTCCAGAACTGCACTGGATTTACCAGGGGCAGCTTTGGAGGAGAAGAATGGGAGAGCTTCTGGGGATTCAGCTGCCTCAACATGTACTGTTTTTAATGTGATATTATGTCATAAGTCAGAAGAAATACAGTGAAAGTACTAGTATATATAGATACATAAAATATTTAGAAATATATATGTTGGGGATTGAGAGACATATAACTGATGGTTCTATCAGTTAATGGCTAACTGATTCCTTTTAGGTTTTTCTTTTAACTGATAAGAAGCATTTTCTACAGGATCTGCTCAGCAAAAATCAAACACATCTGAGCTTGAGCACTACCACACCTTGATCACATTGAGTCAGAAAGAAAATACTGCAGCTGGTAACAATCTGCTGCATAAAGCCTGTAATCCTGAACAAGAAAGTTAATACTTACGATCATTTTGTCTACAACACAAAGTGATTCATGTTCTCTGACTCATTCCTTCATCTGCCATAAGGTTTACCCCCAACAACTACTCCTCAAGACACTTTTAATTTTTATCTGAAAGCCTTCACAAAACTGTTTAGTTCACTTTCTGGGAATACTGCTTAAGAACACCTATTTAGGTGTTTGGTTTCAGATTCTCTTTCTTGTGTGTCTGGGTATTTCAAGAATGCCTAATTCCTTCTCAATTACCTTGCTGGAAAAGAGTGATCATGCAGGCAGCAGGAACAGGACTTTGTGTATTTCTAGCATCTCTAAATATGCAACTTAAGTTCATACAAAACAGCTCTCTCTAACAAAACAGTGTACATTGCAGTAGCTGTGAGGAGGCTTCAGATTTTCTTGTTATTTTACGAGTATTTCTGAGCCTTTTCAGAACAGTGGAAACCAGAACCACCAAGCTGAGGACCAAATAAACAGAGCTCATAAGCAGCTACTGCACTGGTTATGTGCCAACAGATAACATGATCTGCAAATACTTGCAGTGACACAGTGGGCTGGAGCTGGTCAATAGTGGGAGGAAGAACAGGAGGAAGACATGGTGCTGCACCCTCTCACCTTGCTAGGTACTACTGAGTTAGGTACGGTTACAAAATGCTAACTGTGCTGATGGAAGAGAAGGGATAGGAGTTTTTGTGGAAACAGGAAACAGTTTTAAAATGGATGGTGACACTGTGTGTGCAATGTCTGAAACTGGAACAGCTTTCCAGCACTAACTGTCAAGCTGAACATTGCACTGTGCACATTTATAAACACTTGTATTTTTTTTTCTAAGTTTCCCAGAAGGCAAACATATTTCAGAGTCCTTGCAGGATGACAGCTCGTGTTCACAGAATGGCCTTGTATCTTGGAAATACCCTCTGCAACCACTCCCATCTGGTCATGAAACTCACTGTGAATCTCTGTGTTGTGCTGGCACCGTGCTCAGCCACAGGTTTTCCTGAGAGCCCAGAGCACAGTGTTCCACTCACATGAAGAGAGAGTGAGAAGAGGAACAGAAGCATGCTTGAGGACTCGCTGACCTCTAATCCAAGCCTAACTCCAAACCCATTCCGAACTCCACCCCTGCTACTGACATAATATAGAGACAAACATCATCCCGCCTTTTGGGTTTGCTAAAAGCTGCTCTCTCCTTCTCAGCATGCATACTTTTGCTCATTCCATGGCCATTATTTGCTTCCCATTTTCCCTGCCCTCAAAAATTACCTGCAATCCAGACATCTGGTTACACCAAGGAACCATCACTTCTAAAACTTGATATTCACAAGCCAATTTTACTTTTGCTATCCCTGAAATTAACCTTGGAGCTGCTGCATAGAATAAACAGGAAAATGTAAGATGAAATAAGACAAACTTCTCTCATTTTAAATCCAAATTTAGATCTATGCCAAGTAAAAAAACTTAATTTTGTCTTTCATTAGTCTTTCACTCCTCACTGTTTACTGGGACTTATTTTTCTGTATTCCTTGTAGATTTGGAGAGTCTGTAATTCTCAATGTCACACCTACGTTGCAGGCCAAAAGGTGCCACTCCATACACAGAATTCACACTTAGAACTGATGGTTACTGATGGTGATTTTCAGAAATACACGGAGCTACTAAACCCGTTCCATTATTTGACTGAACTAGTCTAACCTGTCATCAATAAATGATTGAGAAAAAATTATTAACTGACTTATGCCAAGATTAGCCCTCTACTTTTAACTGCCAGCCTTAACAGGTCTAGGAAATAACATAATTTTTATTTCTGTTGTATTCTTTGTCTTATTTATGTTTAATACCAGCTTTAATCTACATAAGTAATCTGAAAGTCCTACTTGCCTTTCAAAACTAACATAAACCATGACAGTGGGGAGTTACACAACACTGCTCTGGGAAAATGCATGTGTATCTTTCACATCTGAATTAAAGACAGCAAGAGAATATCTGGCTAGCATCCTGCTAACTACAAAACTTTTTTTTACTGTAAGTGGACAGGATGCACAAGACAAAGTGAAAAAGAATATGACAAGAAAGAATGCAAGAAAGTAGTACTAAAATACTTGAGAATTCTTGTTTCCAAATAAACTGCATCATGTATAATGCATTAATTAAGGCTCTTTTTCAGCCATGAGTTAAATATTTATTTTTACAAAACTACTTTACAGACCATAATTACAAAATACTATAGTAAGTATAATGTAGTATTGCTACTGATGTCATTATTCATCTTCCTAATCATTCTCCAACACTGTATGCAAAGCAATGACACTAGGAAGTGAATGAAATTCAGCAGCAATGCCTCACCACACAAGCTGCAGGAGTGGCAGATCAACAGGATTTATTTCAGGGAAATTATACCATGAAAAAGCTAGTAATCAGCAAACTGTGATGTAGCAGAAAGCAAAGTCAGAATTCATAGCAAGGGCTGAATTCCCAGCTGTTGTCAGAGCATGTTTTATTTTTTCTGGTTTCTTTTTTTTTTTCCCCACTCTCTTTTCATGCCTTTGCATTTTATTGTGTTGTTTTGTTCTCTAAACACGAAGATGGCTAATAAGAAAATTAAAGCAGAAAGAAACTCTTAGATCATCATACATTTTTCCTACAATTACAGGAAGTGGTGAGTAGATATGAAGACTAGAAAACTCTTCATGCAGAGATGCTTCTTTGCACACACTAAAACACTTCTCACCATCTAAAACTTTTGATCCTGTCAACACAAATCATGAGTTGAAAAGCTACAGCAAGCTATAGCAAGACAGTTTGAGTGAGAAACTCAGAAGTCCTAGAAAAAAGCAGCCAGAGCTTCTCCAATAAGGAAAAGGGCAAAGTGTGCTGTATGCAGTCAGGGAAAACAAAACTGGGTAAAGAACTCAGCATTAGCAGTGGTTCTGGCACTGAAAAGACATAGCTGCAACAATGGCAGCTTCTGTTAGGAAAAAAAAAAAAAAAAAATTACCCTCCTCAACAGAAATGGTCTCATTAAAATCAGAAAGCTTTGCAAATTTACTGATTTCAATAGAAGTTCACACAGAAATGTGTATTTTTGGCAAAATATCTGAATTACCTGAAGTGGTCTCCAGAATACCAGGAGAAAGGTCACTATATTTGGTGACCTACGAGCAGTAAGCAAAGACTTTTAAAATAACTTTTGGTAGTGCAGTAATTATGTGATACAACAATAAGTGCACTGTATAATAAGGTGTCATTACTGATAAGTGAGATGAAACAAAACATTTTAAGACACAAAAATCTCACAATATAAGTTCAAAACTAAAATAATTTTTAAAATTGCCAATTCTAATCACACAGACACAGCTGAGCATGTGTGAGAAGACGTGTGTGTAGGAAAAAGGATTTTACAGCTATCTACAGCTATTGTATCTTCCTCAGGTTTCAAACCTGAGACAGCTATAAACTCTCAGCATGGACTGAGTACTGTTATCTCTGAAGAATGTACTGTCAGCTGCTGTTCAGGGAATAAACATTCAAGATGAACTTGACAGGGCACAATCTGGCTTTCTAAAAGATTATGCTTATAAAATAACAGAAATTTCAGTCTCAATTTAAGATTCAAATGCAGATGACCTATTGACAAGGAGAAACTGTTTCTGTGGTGGCTAATTACTTGTGTGGTGAGCTGCTTTCCTAATTGACGAGTTTCACTGGTATACACAATTTTCCTTGAGTTCATTAAAGAGCTCCTGTTTCAAAATTCCCACCAGACACTGTGAAAAGCTTGAGCTGTGCTTGACTTGCAAGTTTGTCCTTATTTATGAGCATCACATGCCATCAAAGCTCATCAATGCACAGTGCCCAATTATCCTGGATTGTCTGTCTCTAACACAAAAAAGTCTTCCTTGTTGGTTTGTGTCATAGCATCCCAACATGTACCAGACACTTCAACAGCCCTGCATTCCCTTTTGGAATGCCTTCCCTCTTCCCACTGAGCTCATCTCCAAGTAGAAGTGAAAACCAGTACCAACTCTGCAAAAATTATCTCTTTTTTATTTCTTTAGCTCTTACTGCCTCAGGAGAAACACTGCTGAATAATATAACTGGCATCTGTATTTCTGTATGTCTCCCTTCTTTTTGAGAGAGTACAGGAGGTTTTTTAAAGCTGCATTTTATATAGCACCTTGTGAACTTATTAAGCAAAATTTAGGAAGTGATAAAATTTCTAGTGGACCTCAGGTTCTGGATAATCTCTTTTGAGAAGAGATGGCACCCCAGCAGAACATGGTGCTGTGAACAGCCCAGGCACTCTCTGTGCCTGGACAGAATTTTCTAATACATCACATTCTTGCTGCACAGTGACAATCTCTTCACAAAAGCATATGGTGATAACTGCTCCCCTCAGACAGAAAAATCACCCTGATCTAATCTCAGATTGTTTATCTTGTTCCCAGCTCAGCCATGCCAACAAGAACTCTCTGTGCATGGATTGCAGCCTCTGTGTTGCTCACAGGAGAAAACAACTCTACTGAACAACTTGAAAGAGATAAAGAGATTCAATGTTCTGTTTGGGGTTGGGGGGCAGTTGTCTGGTTGGGTTTTTTGTTTTAGGTTTTAGTTGGTTTTTTTTGTTTGTTTGTTTCATTGTTTGGGTTTTTGTTGTTTTTTTTTTTCTTTTTTGTTTGTTTGTTTGTTTTTGTTTTGTTTTGTTTGGTTGGTTTAGGTTTTTTTTAATAATGCATACAGGAAAAAGCTCTATTGTCCCAAGAAAAAGAAAATGGCCTAGAAATTAAGAGAACAAGACAGTAGAACAAGACTCCTTTTTCTTTTATGCTTGCCTAATGATTTTTTGAGCAGGAGGCTGAAAAGGGCTTTTCTTCACAGAAGAGTTGCTAACAAGTCCTAGTTACTTGAACACAAGCTGATAAAATTTCACTGATTTTTGGAGATAGGTCAGACACCATGCAGTGAAAGAACTAATGGTGAAGTGCCTACATACCGAAAAGTTTACCAGATTCAAAATATTCATATACTTAGGATTGGTAGGTATACTTAGGATTGAGATTGGTTGAACTCCATGGTCATAAAGATCTTTTTCAACCTAAATGATTCTATGATTCTGTAAGGAAGGAGAAGTTAAATCAAAGTTACTTTTTTTCCTTCTATCCAGCAAACATTATCTAAGAAGGTCATAGAGGACAAGTTTTTATATTAGAAGCAAAAATAAGAGGAAAATATAAAACATAAATAGCTTGAATGGATCAGGCAGCTATTGCTTCTTCTATTGCAAGCTACTGCAAGCTTACAGAAAAAACTCAGAAGAAGTATAAAACACAAGGCAATTTCTCCATGTACGAGGCAAAAATATACAATTCACTACAGGCACACATTCTTTTTCTCCTTCAATGGCTTTACAGAGAAGTTTGTTTTTTGGGAGGCAGTTTTTTGTTTTTGTTTCTTGGAGTTTTTTGGGTGGTTTGATTTTTTTTTTTTTTAAGAGTTCTCTGTCTGATCTGTGGGTGGCTAAACACACAATTAAAGCAGGCAGAAAGGTGGTGAGAAGCCCCACAGCATCAGAGGAAGCGTGGGGGTAGGTTGGAAGCCTACCCAACTGAGGGAGAGGAAATGCCAAGGTCTGAATTCAGCCCTTGAATTCAGCCCTGCTCTCCTCTTGCTGTGTCTCCTGGTCCCTGGAAGCAAACACTGCTGAGAAGCTGGGGGTTCTACCTCTGCCTGCAGCCGAGGAGCCTCTGAGCACAAACATCTGAGCTGCCCCAGTAATTCTGTACCCACTGTTCCAAACTCCACCAGCAAAATCCATTTTCATGTGCATTCCCGTGGATTTCAGATTTCAACATCTTCCTCTTTACAGAAATAAGTGCAGTTACTGAGTCAGGTGTCTCTTAAGCAGAACTGCCAGTTTGTGGCTATTTGGTTTCTGACACAGTTCCTGTCCGTGGAGGAGGACAGGTCTGAAGAGTCTCAGCACACCATAATACACGTATTCTGGTGTGGCTTTCTACAATTTCATGGATACCTAACAGCCACTTAGCAGTGCAATAGTTCTCAACCACTTTCAAAGACTTACAGTCCTAACACAGAGACACCTTAAGTCTTGTGCCTGTTGAGGCTGCAGAAGAGAAAATAAAGTGTCTTCAGCTAAAGGTGCTCACTCTTAGTAATACATTAAAGCTCTTTTTGAGACCAACATTACTAGGAAAAATATTTTACTAATTGCTCATCAAGCCCAATGTTGTGGCAACAGTGAATTTCAGGTCAAATTTTGTGGCTGAAGAGATGTAGCAGACACAAGACTTTGCTATGATTGCATTATGATATACATCCTAATACACCATCCCACAAGAAGCAAAGAGTTAACACTGTATCAGACACAAAATTATATCAATTTAATTTAATTTTAATATTAATAATTAGAACTCACCAGAACTAATAGCTTGTTTTGACCTTAACAATGTTAGAATGGAAAAATATGCCACAGATATATATAAAGTGTAACAAGGATGCTCTGGCTACAAAGGAATGAAATGCAAGTTAAAATTCTAGAGAAATTGTAAGCCTAAGGAAATTAGTGTATTGGAAATGAAGTGTAAGATGATCATAAGAAAGACCTGGGGTCACATGGTGTTAAGGAAAAAACAGTGAATCATCGCATGCATATATTTTTAGAATACCTCAACTTGTGTTAATAATATTAGTATTTATTTGTAAAAAGATAGCTCTGATAGAAAAATGAATTAGCCAGGTTTCCTTTAAATTAAATGTGGGAATTGCAAGAGTTGCAACGTCTTGTACTTAACCTTTTAGCAGGACATAAACCAAGCCATTCAAACTGCTTACCATTTGCCTTGTTCATTTATAAACTGTTGAACTGCATATCCAAACTGCTCTCTTGGTGGACCAGAAAATATTTTTGCTTCCAGGAGCCCAACATTGTAGGCTTCACAGCAATTATGAAGAATGCCTGTTAACAGAAAGATTGTGATTATCACAGAAGCAATTACAGAAGAATTTTGATTCCAGTGAAAAAGGCTCTTCATCTGCAACAGCTCCCCCAACAGAAGAAAATAAATACAGCCTTTGACACATACTTGAAAAAACAGTGTTTTTGCTACAGTACCCTGGCCATGTGGAATGCCTCTCTAGCACTCTTTAGTGTGTTGTATTACTGTGGGCAGAGATCAATGACTCATTCACTGTTTGCCTTAACAAAAGTTGCAGCATTACTAATGGGAATGTTTTAGTTGAATAGAGGCAAAATGTATGATTCAGAGGTCTGTTATCCTCCTTTACCTTCAGGCATAAGCTAAGCTTACAGCACAGCAAGTACATCAACAGCCTGCTGAGGTACACTAGAATCACAGAATTTTTTAGATTGCAAAAAAAAAAAATCTTACTCAAACCACTGCCAAATCCACCAATAACCATGTCCCCAAGAGCTACACTTATGCAAAAACTTTCAGGGATGCTGATTCCTACACTTCCTTGGGCAGAGTATTCAATACTTGACAACCTTTTCCAGGAAGAAATTTTTCCTAATGTTGAGTTTAAACCTTCTCTGGTGCAACTTGAGATCATTTCTTCTTGTGCTACTGCTTGTTACTTGGGAAAAGACACTGACTCCCACCTGGCCACAGCCTCCTATTAGGGCAGCTGTAGAGAGTGATAAGGTCACCCCTGAGCCTCCTTTTCTGCAGGATAAACACCCCCAGCCCCCTCAGCTGCTCCTCACAGCTCTGGTGCCCCAGACCCTGCCCCAGCTCCATTCCCTTCTCTGCACTCACTCCAGCCCCTCAGTGTCTCTCTTGCACTCAGGCCCAGAGCTGGACACAGCACTCGAGGTGTGGCCTCAGCAGTGCCCAGGACAGGGGGACAATCCCTGCCCTGCTCCTGCTGCCCACACTATTGCTGATCCAGCCAGGATGCCATTGGCCTTCTTGGCCCCTGGGCACACCCTGGCTCATGTTCAGCTGCTGCCACCAGCACCCCCAGGTCCTTTCCAGCCTCTCTGTCCCAGCCTGTGGCACTGCCTGGGGTTGTTGTGAGCCAAGGGCAGGACCCAGCACTGGCCCTGTTGAACCTCACACCATTGGCCTCAGCCATGATCCAGCCTGTGCAGATCCCTCTGCAGAGCCTTCCTGCCCAACAGCAGATCAACACTGCTACGACCCACCTGAAATGTGAGTGTGCACTCTACCCCTCATCCAGGCAATGGGAATATCAAAGCAAAACTGAGCCCTGGAGCACATCACTTGTGGCTGTCCACCAGCTGGGTGCAACTCCATTAACCTCAACTTTCTGTGCTCAAACTAATTGCCCTGACTTTACCTGCTCATACTGTTTATATTTGAGTTTATGACACTGGAATAAAAATGAGAGTATCTGCTGCATCAGAAAATAAATTTTTGAGTCATTTCATTATCATACCAGAAGCCTTTGTTTTCAGTCCAAACAGTCTGAACAGTTGTCCAAACAGGAAAACTTAGAAATACAAACATGGAAGGTAGAACAGCATTAATAAATCGTGACATTTAACATTGCAACTCTACTTAGCTGCGGTTTTGCTCTTAATTGCTTTTCCTTGGGCACTTATATGCCTGGCAATAATGGTGTGCCATTCCATGCCATTTTGGAAAGAATCAGCAATGTGGATTGGGGACAAAGCTGATTTTGTAGGACATGGGGTCCACTCCTCATCCATAGAGGGCCTGATTTTCTTCTGAACAAGAACTGTAGGTGGATACCTAGGAGGATATCCACTGGGAAGGCTGGAGAAAAAAGGCCAGACTCCCCTGAGGAACTCTGCTGTGTGTAGGTAACTCCTTCCCAGCAGGGAGGTAGAAGGAATGAGACAACAGTGGGATCCCAGGAACAAGCTACAGCCCAGCTGAGGAACACCTTACAGCTCCTGAAAAGCCTCCAAAAATGGCAATGATGGAAGAAATAATGACTTGTGGTTGCACTGTGCAGCCACTCTCTGAGGTTCCCAGATCAGGCAGGTTCACAGAGTTGCTCATGGGTTAAACAACATCCCTCATATTTCCCCTCCCTTCCTGTGTGCCCAGACAGAATGAGTTTTATCTTCTTTACACACAAATATGCCTCACCACAGCTATTTAATATGACTCATTGTGTAGTAAAGAACCAATCTTTTATATAATCCCCTGTAATAAGGACACTTTAAGGAGAGATGGCATCTTAAAAATATAATCTCAAATTCTACTTTAGTTTTGATGGGCAGAGAGCTTACTGTTGGTACCACTTTCTCCCAGGTCCCAGGAGCAGCTTTGGAAGAGAGGGTAACAGGGTTTATACCAACATGAAACACCCCATTACTGTAGCTGAACTGTAATAGTGACAATGATAATAAAATCATAGTGAAAATATTAAAATCACAACCACAGGTTTGCAGGCAAAGTTCACGATCTGTAAAAAGTGTCAATGTATATTTTACTCTTGCTCACAAAATTCAAAACAGAAACATCACTAGCAGAAGACTAAATACAACTCTAAAATAGTAACTACTTTTTTTACCACAAATTCAAAACAGGAAATCATATATTAGTTATCTCAAACAACCACTATTTACAGTCAGCCTCTGGACAGCAAGAAGTCACCCACTGCTAGAAGTATAGTTCCTTGAGAAACATCCTTAGAGATAAATATATTTCCTGAATCAAGCTATTTAAGACTGGAGAGGAGAATGTGTACAGACCCATTACTCAGTGTTTTGCAAGCCTTTCAACACTAAACACAACCTCATTTAATCACAGTTTATGTCTGGGTTTTGAGGGCAGGAAAAGGTACTGAGATAGTAATCGACAATTGCCAGTAATTCCTTCATGATCTAATACACTTGTGTTTTATAAAAATATTTTTTTCACAACATATCCTGGGAGGTGGGGAGGGGGGGCAGGGGCAGGGTTGTGTCTGTTGCTAAATTGTATTATCCTCAACCAGCAATCAGGAGCCTGTACCACAGTGTACTCCTGCACTAAATACTGAAGATGAACTCTCCACATTATATGTTGCACATGAAAAGAACCCCTGACTTTCAAGCAAAGAGATGGAAGCAATCTAGGAATGATAAACAGTTCCAGTCTGACCCACAATCCAGTGACATTTAGAGAAAAACTTTTGACTGTCTGGACTGTTAGACACTTACTAACAAATCACACTGCAAGCTGAATGGTAACTCAGCTGAGTGCATTGGGCAACTTTGGTGCAAATGCATGGAAGATGTTTCTAATTTACGTCCAAGGTAAGAGTTTTGTTAAATGCCACAGGCAGGGCAAGAATTTCCTCCAGAACTGGGCAAAAGTACAGGGAGCATGCATGACAGCCAACAGCCTGAAGGAAAGTCCCCATGGGTCAAATTCCTCTGGAGTGCTGTGACAAGTCAGATGGGGCCAATAAAATGAGTGCTAGGTTATGTTGCCTGTTCATCTCCTCCCTTGACTTCCCACTGGTGTGCAGCATCCATCCCTGGACCTCCCAGGGCCACCCTCTGTGGTCCTACTTTCCCCAAGATGGGAGCTCATTCCAAGGAGCAAGGACATTGCCTGTCTCTGCACTGGGAAGCTTCAACTCCTTGTAGCTCCCCTGGGTTTCACCACAGCTTACAGAAGCAATGTCCTTTTTCTCTTCTCATGGCATGACCCGTTCTTCTCACTGAACCATTTCACTCCCATTTACCATTGGGCTTGATTTTATTCTTTTAAATAATTTGCATGATTGCAGCATCAGAACACTGCTCTTTGAGAGCAAAAATGTACAGCTAGAACAACGGAGAGGTGTCTGCCGGATCACAGGTCTCTTCAAAGCTGCCTCTATCATGCTCATTTTCTGGACAGGCAGCCAGTCAAAGACAGTGAAAAGAGAAGAACAAAAAAAGCAATCATAAAACCCAGCCACTGTTGTCTGCAATGTTCTTACAGATCAGCTTTGCCTCTCACAACTGCTTTGCAAAAATCAAAGTAGAAATACTGGCAAACACAATCTGACTCAGCACAACCATTATCAAAAGAACCTAATTTCAGCATATTTCAGCTACACTTTAAATTCCACATTTTTATAATCTGAGGATTTTTTAGATCTATTCCACAAAAATCTTAGTTGGCTTGGGCCTAGCAAGTATATACTGGCAATGATATAGTAGGCACTTTTCCTGCCATTTTCCTCCATCTTTTATGGTGCTTACACTATAAGAACATTTCTTATGCATTTTGTACATTTATCTTAATAGAGTATCCATAAAAAGAAACTCAAGCATTTGCAGCCAAAAAAAGAGAAAATTCTAAGTTTCCTTTAAACCTATTTTAAGCCTGTGCAAAATAAGAGGGTCTCTTATGCATTAGTCATTGAAGTATCTAGGTTCAAAGTACTGTACATTCTCGGCTGGAACGATTCAGTATCTGTTTGTCCCTTCAGGCAATGAACTTTGATAATTTAAGAATCTTGAAATAAAGAAAACTAATTCACTATCTGGATTTTAATAGCTTTTGGTGACAGACTTCTACTTTGTGACCTAATGATCATGATGAGAGATTGGTCGGGCAACTGAAAATCCACTTCCTAACTTCTGTCTGTAAATGGCACTTTATTTACAGTCAAGTAAACAGACTCTGTGGAACAAAGGAAGCCACATACAAGCCTAAAGCTTCTGAAAGCCCCTCTGCACACTTCAAAAGCAGCAGTTCCTCTCCACTGGGAGGGGTGCTTGGGCAGTTCAGTTTAAAGAGAACACCTTCACTAAGTTGAGTTGCCCCAACATCAAGCTTCAGACAGGAAGTGCAAGAAAAGAAAAAATCCTAATGGGGAAAAAAGAAACTGTAAGCTTTCTAATAAACTCCAGTATCTCTGCGTGTTTTTGTTTTTTTTTTTCCTGGGAATTTCCATATTTCAGCATGACTGCAGTGTGAGCCATGGGAGCTGCAGTGTAGTCATATAGCTGGTTTTAAACTTTAACACCAGATTATTTTTTTTTTTTATCCTAGCAAGATGAAAAATAATACATGTTATGACTGGGCACCTTTAAGCCCCAACGTGTGGGAATTCTTCTGTAACTATGAATGACATGTCTAATGATAGGCCTAATGCCTTTTGTTTGCTTCATTCTGTTTGTACTACAAGCTGAAGCAAGTTTTAATGAAGTAAAAGCTTATATTAGGTACACCCAACTCATAATTGTTTTGATTTTGTAAGCAAAGCTTACAGCTTAAAGTGATCAAGCAAAAAATGTCTGTTTGATAATCAATTGTTTGATGTTAAGATTATAAATTGTTTGATTGAAACCCCTTATTCAGATTAACAAACATAAAAAAATCAACCTGATAAAAAATAAATCAGATTTTAATGTATTTGATTATTTAATTTGGTGAAATAAGTTTATAAAACTCTAATAGAATGTACTGAACATAATTTTGTATCATAAGTATCATAATAAACATGTAATTTTGTTTTTACTCTAAGTACTAAAGATTGAATTTTCAACTACATTTTACTACATTGTAAAGGTGATGTGCCAGTTTAAGATGGCAATAAATTGCAAAATGCCATAATTATAATTACAGACTCAGTTATGTCAAGTCTCACCTCTTATTAAAATGTCCAGTCAGAGGCATTCTCTGCTGTTGTTATTTATAGCTCTCCAAAAACAGGTCTAGCAAAGACAGTATAAAGAAAAAAGAAGAGACAATGGACTTTGACAACTGAGTCTGTAAGGATCCACCACACATAAGTTTTAAATTTATCTAATATTAACCTTGCCAGTAGGAAAATTCACCTTTTTTCCTTAATGTTATGGTGTTCTCTTCTTTGAAAAACTACTAACTACAAACCAGAACAAAGTGTGTTATATAACCCAGCTAAGTAACTCTTTGTCTTTGTGAGTGAGCATTTGTGTCAGTCACAATGCCAGGAGAGCATCCTTGGCAGCTCCCCTCCACTGGCAGCACAGCCACAGCTACACTCTGTGCCACAACCACTGCCCCCTGTGCCAGCTCCAGCAGGGCAGCTGAGCCCCAAAAACCCACTCAAGGTCAGCAGCATGCTGAGGGATTTGGAGGTGGAAAGTGTCAGCATGTAGGCACCAAAGAAAAGCAAGACCATGACCTGGCATTATGCTAAAACCATGCTGAAACTATAGTTTTTCATCTATAAATTGTTTTGGGTGGAAAAATGAATCAAGAATACTCCACTGGATTATTGGCTGCTTCCTGAATTAGTTTCTTAGATTGGCAGCCACTTAGATGTGTACTGCTGACATTGCTTTAATTGCTCAGTCTGGCCTATTCAAAAATATCTATTCATTTCACAAGAGGGCTTTACTTTGCCCTTTATGTTATACTGCTCCAAGAGACCTACTACAAATTCCACGAAGAAAATTTTTCTTGGTCTCAAAGATTTCTACTGCCAAAGAATACACATCAGCAGGGCCCTGAAGTCTGTGAGACCCCGCTGAGGACAGAGAAAAGAAAGAGGTGGGAGGGATGAGAGAACTTGTCGCTGTTGTTTTCCACTGACTTCATCTCACAGTGGATGCACACTCTGGTTCAAGCTTTCTCCATGACTGAAATATTTCTAAGGGCTCTCTTCAGGGTAGATTTTCAGCTATTTTCTATTGTGCAAAGTCACACTGGATCTCCTTAGTTGTCAGGGAACTTGAAAAAGAACTTTTGTCTCAGTCTGATACACAGATGGTTATTTTTTTCATCCCTCTGCAAAAGTTTGCTGAAGTTGGCTCACAGATTCCAAAGCTAGAGAGGGAGTACAGGCACCTACAGATCCCCTTCACATTATAATCACCTACTGTCCTTGCAATATTAGTCAGAAGGTGGAATGAAGGCAGGAAGGAGAAGCAATAAAGTTATGAAAGAGGGTAGTCAAGTAGTATTTGCTTTATAGTAAATATATTTAGTCTTGCTTTACTGTTTTTTATTAAATGGAACAACATTTTGCTTTAAGATTAATGTTACTCCCTTATTATTCAGAGTGTATATAATCAGAGCAATAATCCAACTGGAATTAATGAAGTATTCTTACAGAACTAATTACCCAGATTTCATAATGTGTTGTGTTTTGAATGCTTTATGACTAGACTGTGAAAACATAAAGAAAAAAACCAGCATACTGTTACTTTAGTATGTTGAATTGCAATATGGATGCAGTATGTTCTTCGTTGTGGCTTTCAGAAGCCACTGAGTAACTCACTGCACTGAGCAAAATCTTCACAAAACTAGAAACTCTTTTTTCCATTTGTCAGGTACTAGTTCTTCAGTGTGATCCACTCTACTGTATTGGGACTTGCATTGTGTGCACACATAGGTACAGATATTAAATCAAGCTCTTCTCATGTAAAAAGAGAAATTATATATTGGTTTCACTGTTGGGGACTTTGCTACAAATGAACATAAATAAAACTTTTTATCTGTCTTTAGAACACTCACAAATGGCTACAAGGAATCCAACCCAACATGCAAGGAAAATAAAGGACTATTTATAAAAACTCAGTCAGGAAAGGTGTATTAATCTTTACCCGGTATGGTCAACATAACTGAAAAAAAAAAAAACAAACCAACTTATCATTAGTTTTCTCCTTTGCATTTACTTTTTCTACTTTCTGCAATATTTTTTTCTTCAATATGCACACCCACAACAGTAGATACAACAGCATGTAGATACCTTCAGCTCATATACTAAACCAGCAGTTTTATAATCTGGTTTTATTTAAAACTGAACAGATTTCTTATTGACAACAACCTCCTAAATAGAGACAATGGAACCACCTCAGGAATCAAAGAGTATAGAAAGTGATTATCAACTGTATTTTATAGTGGCAGTTGAAACATTGTATAGTCCTCACTTCAGTTTCTTTGTTGCTATGTCGTATGTTTACGGAAGCTTGAAAAAGGCAAGTTTTCATTTTACTACTTCATCTAATTGCTTTACTTTCTCTTGTCTTGAGACCAACTTTTTCTTCACAATAGTTAAAATATCTCAGACCATTTAATAATTAACAGAAATCATAACATTTAGACTAGCAATTAACTATGGGCAAAAAAGCCTCCCCCAAATCCACCACTCAGAAAAGAGAAACAATGCCTCATTTAGCAACAATCCTCCCACCCTCCTTCCTCCCCTCCTTTCCAGCAAGTTTTCTTGGCTTAGTTAGCAGACTGCTCCTTCCTGGAAATAGGTCAGCTTCCAGCGTGTGTGAAAGCCTGACACTGCCTTTCCCTTCCAGGGAGGAGATGCACCGAGGAGTTACCAACAACCTCCTGCAAAAGCAGCCCAAACCTGACATGAATTGTGACTGGAAAGCTGGACAGACTGTGCTAACACAACTAGGAGCTGTCTATTTTGTTGTTCTGACACCGCTGGGGAGTAAGAGAGCTAATTAAATTTCTCCACAACTTCATTAGTTACTCTACAAGACTCGCCTTTCTCCTAGTAATTCTCTACTTGTGGCCCAGATATTGCCCTCCTTGCCTGCCAGAGCAGACAAAAAAAAAAAACCAAAAAAACAAAAAACCAAAAAAACCCAAAACAAAAAACCACTCTTCATCTGTAGTTAAGAAATCCAGACAACCTACTTGCACACAAGGACTGATTCCAAATAAATGCTTAGGAGCAGTTCCTGCAGGACTGACAACTTCCTATGAGTTTTAATAAAGACTGCAAGAATTCAAGCCCACTCAAATTTATTATCTTGGCATGTTTCCATCCATGTTTTCAGTGGGGAAAAGCTCTATTTTACAGAAAATTTACTTAAACTTCATCTTTTTGTTATGACATGCAGTTTTTTTTTTATCTTGGTACAAACAGGATTGTTCAACTTTGTCCTTAGAGTACTACAATTTTTTCTCACCACCACAAAGAGATTAAAAGTATGTGAGGGTAAAAAGCTGTACACACACATATGTTGTTTACGCAGTTGTCACTGGCCTTCACAAGTAATGATGATAACCACAAAAAACCTTGCATGCTTCCCTATGATAAAACTGACTTTACAAGTGGCATTTCACTCCAGCAGTTTCTCTTCCCTTGTGTCCACATTATCAGTGGATGCATTTTCTCTTTTTAAAACCAGGAATATTTCCAAATATAGTCAGATGAGCATTAGCCACATTACGACTGTAAGAGAGGAAATGCATGTCACCACACTGAAAGCAGTGTGTCTGCTATCTGTACACCCTATATGCCACATTTGCTCATCTCAGCTGCTATGAAAACACCGTTTTACAAAGCAAAAATTCAGTTTTTCACAAAAATATCAGGAAAGAAAAGCACAGGTATCTGTACTTCTCTATCCATATCACCTCTAGCTTATATGAAAATTACAGTGTATTATAACATATTGTATTGTGTGTTATATCACATTATATCACTGTTAAATGTGACCTGAAAGACTAGACTAGAAAATAGCTGAGGGACTTGCCAGCACCATCCACCCCTCTGCCTCTTGTGTCACAGCCTAAAACATGAGGACTGCAGTGGGTTCAGTGACCATTCCATTATACCAATTTTAGGACACACCTGTTAAAGACCCTGTTCCTCCCTCAGAGCTTCTGAAGCTAGCTGGGAGCTGAGTGCTGTACACTGTACACAGACAGGCACAGAAGTAAGAGCAGCCTCAGCTGTAAAAAGCTTGCTACATCAGCTTCCTCCAAAAAGGAAAACTCCAAAGCACCACAGGATATACAATTCAATACTTGGAAGAGCTATAATTATCAGAACATTTGTTCTCCTATGCCAGAAGTAAATGACTACTTCTCTCCTCTGATTTTAATGGGAGCTCATGGCTGAGCATCCTGAATGGTAGGCAGGTGGTCCTAATCACTGACCTGAAATTGCACCTTAATGCACATTGAAATGATCAATCCTGGTACCAGATGATGTCTAGGCAGAATGTGGGCACATTAAAATTAGGAAAACAATCCAGGAAGCCCAGACTTCAGAGGCTGGCTAACCCACAATGAACCTACAATTACCTGTCACTTAAGTTACATTTCACAAAGTTGCACAAAGTTTAGAATATGAATTCTGTAGAAGCAGCCCTGTCTAGGAGCAAAGTATTCCACCTTACTGTTAACTCACTCTGACACAGTAAGAGGAAATAAAGGATTTTCAACTTATTTATTTCTACTTCTAATAATTTTTAATTATTTACCAAATAGCTAAGTAACTTCTTTTTATGCACGACCAAATTACAAAATGTGAATTGCACAGGTAGTTGGTCCAAAAGGGCCAACTCAGAACTCCTTCCATCAAAGTGTCCAGATATTCTGCCACAGGCAAGATGTATCATTGCCTGTGTGGAAACATGAATATACATCTTGGGATGAGCTAAGACCTTGTTTCAATATATGGGGTAGGCTGCTTGTCTGATTGCTTTATTGCCAGGTAGCAGAGATGCTCCTGGAAAACACAGAGATGAATCCACATCATGGTGAGCCACGAGGGAGAGCTAGACACGTATTTCCAAGGTGACTATTACAAGTACTGCTGAAGCTGCTACCTCTTGAAAAAAAAAAAGCTGAACTGGACATCTGTTTCCCAAAATTCTTCCCCATCCTTGACCTCAGAAGAAGGAGGCACCTCATGCTGGTGCCTGAGAAGGATGGAGTTCAAACATCCTTGATACACCTTTGGCTGCAGAAGCCTTCCTTTGCAATAAGTTGGGTTTGGTTTTGTGCATTTTAAAGTGCTGAGTCCAAGGCACCTAACCCTGCACTGTGGGGCAGGGGGACCACGTTTTAGGTGAAGTGGGGCTCCAGCAGGCACTCTCCCAGCCCTCAGCCCACACACCACACTGGGTCTACCCAGATGCCAGTGCTCAGGTTGGTGACAGAACACCTGTAGTCAGAATCCAGAAGGAACTCTTTTTTCTTCTTTTTTATTTTTTTTTTTTGGTGGGTGTTTTTTTTGTGTTTTGGTTTTTTTTTTTTCTTCTTTTTTGTAAAATGCAGCCATTGTACATTTTGGGTTTAGAAAGAAGGGCCCATGTACATTTAAGAAGAGTTTTCTGGAGATAATACTTGCTTCCACACAAGCAGAACAGTTGCTTTTTTGTCTTCACAGAACCAAAGTCTATTGTAGCTCTCAGCTTCTCAGAAGGACAACCAGAGAGACTCAAGTGTTTTTCTACTGTTCAATATGATGAACTGGCTTTTGGCAGCTTGGAAAGGAAAAAAAAAAAAATTGAAAAAAAAACCCTCCCCTCCCGCCCACTCCCCATAAAAACCAAAAAAAAAAAAAAAAAAAAAAAAAAAAAAAAAAAAAAAAAAAAAAAAAAAAAACCCTACCAAAAAAAGAAAGAGTAGCAACAGTGAAGCAAAAGCCTATTTGGCTAGAATTAAATGGATAACTATTATTAGCAGAGCTGAAGGACTACTATGTCAGTAGCACTGCTGGATTCTTTCTCTGTTTATTGTTCTGCTTATCTTAGT
The DNA here is from genome assembly GCF_903797595.1 of Erithacus rubecula. NCBI lineage: Eukaryota > Metazoa > Chordata > Aves > Passeriformes > Muscicapidae > Erithacus > Erithacus rubecula. The sequence continues at coordinate 17,233,596 of NC_136661.1, forward strand.
AAGAGATCCTTCTCAGTAATTTCTGCTATTTTATGTTTGACCTATACGTATTTCAGGCATTGAATGGGAAGTTTGAATTAAATTGGAAGTTTATTTGGAAAGCATTGTTGTCCAAAGGAAGTGTTATGTCACTTAATTTTTCTTCTATGCAGGAAAGTTTAGCTAAATTATCGCTTGAGGAATTACAGCTAAATCTGAATTTAATACTATAAATTCAATCAATTCTATATGCAGTACTTTGGATGCACATAAAGGCAACTGATTTTTATACTACACAGTAGGATTACTGGATAAAATGGTTTTAAAATTCATTATTATAGACCCCTGTCATATTATTTGAATTTACTGTTAAGAAAATAGAATCACATCAAAATTATTTAATAAAATGTTGTGTTATTCTTTAGTTAGCAATAATATTATTTTCAACCAAAAAATTCAAGTAAAAAGTCAGAGAGCCATTTAAGTCACACACCCTCCTCTGGAGTGGTATTTTTAACTATCTAGGATGTACCAGTTGCCTCAGGACATAATACTCCACTTGCTGCTGCACTGGATAGGTGCTCAAGGGGATTCTTCTGTGTTTTACTCTCCTTATTGTAGCATTTTGCTATTAAGAAACCAGGACACAGGTTGCTCTGATTCAACACCTATGTAGACACCTAGTCAACTAAGAGAATGTGACCAGCCAGAATAAATTTAGGCCTGAATTGCAGCAATTTACTCTTTTGGTTTTTTAGCTGAATATATAATGGAGTAGAATTTCTTACCCACTGTACTTTCACAGCTGAAGGGAAACCTGAACACAACAGTCACAGAAACTGAGGAATTATGAGAAGTGACTGCTGTGCCTGTGGAAATTAAGACACATTGATAACTAATTCCATGGTTTACCTGTTTGCAGCTGCCTTACCTCAGGCAACACAGAGCAGGGCATGGGCATATCCCCCAGAAGGTTCCGAGCAGACAGCTTCCAGTGACAGCATCCTAAGCTGCACTAAGCATGCAGACCTAGCACAAGGCAGCCACTCCTCAGGGAGAGCACTCATCTAGCAGCTGGCTGAGGTGGTTTCCCAGGTAATCCAGTGGTGAAGCAGCCTGGTCATCTGCAGTCTTATCATCACACACAGCTTTGTATCACAGTCTTAACACACCATCAGCTGCTGCCAGCTTTTCTTGCTTAAGGTCACTTATGTTTGAGACTGATAGCAGACAGGCAGACAGATTAGCTGTCATATAGATAAAAGGTAAAAACCTAGTTCAATTCTCCACATCCATTCCCCACTCACACCTCCATCCTCAAACTCAACTATTTCCTTAGGTATTTCTACTGTGCAATATACTTCCTCCCTGAAGTCTGCTGTTCACAGTAATTTCCACCAAGATTTCTTTATTGTCTTTCCTTTAGAAATAATTAACCAAGTTATGCAAGGAGATGTGTGTGATTAAGAAAAAAAAGAAAGAAAAAGGCATGCAACTGTATGATATAAGGGAAGAACTTATAAATTTGGAAGGAGGTTGCAAAGGGGCAAAATAAATCAGGAATAAGGCAAGAGTTCCATCAGGGCTGTACATAACTTCCAAGCCCTTCACCCTGTCTAACAGCAATTTGAAAGGGACAAAAGAATCCGTGACATTCATCATGTGTGGCATTCAACCATGCAGATGCCATTCAGTTGCACACAAAATGTCTTTGCTCATCCTCCATTCAAAGAATCTGTGTTGATCCTACTTCTTTGCCCACTCTTTTAAGTCCTGAATAATATGCAAATCTTACTATATTTTTACAGCCTGTGCATCTCCAGGAGAAAATAAAATTTTCTCCTCTGAAGATCCTGAAATGCTACTCAGTGAATAATTCAAAATAACAATTACCAGCACTCAGAATATTGAGTTTATTTGGCAATTCAGAAATCACAGCCTGATTTGGAAGTGATGGAAATGCTTATGTTGACTCCACTAAATGCTTTTAATATTCACCACCTTCAGAAAGCGATTGCAGTATGAGCAGGAAGAAGATTGCTGCATATTGCTTCATAAAGATACATACTCATACCTGAACAATATAGACAGAAGGTACAATTTATCCTGTGTAATTCACACTCAATTATTTTCATTATCCTTTTATCAGTCCCTCAAGAAGGGGTATATTCCTATAACTATTTAGCACAGATACATGCCAGTCTTCCACCTAAGGGTTTATAAATAAAAATCCTTCTGCGTTATCACTTTCAAGAGAAAATAAAATTAAGGCTCAGACAGTTCTCAGATGTCCTTGAGTAATTTAAATTGGAACAGTAGAGACAAATTATTTACACAAAAAAATAAGTTTATCAATTTGTTCTGTCTTGCTGCACAGGGACTGAAATCCGAACACTGTGCAGTATCACAGGGGCCAGAGATCACCATGTGAAAAAGAAGCTCTAAACATTAAAACTGCTAATGGAAATGTCCTAAGCCAAGCAGATAACATGTGTTGGTATGCAAGTGCATGGCTATGCCGATGAGAATCCAGCCTGTGTCCTGTCTGCATTTCAGCACGGTCACCATGGAAATGGGAACCAGCCTGCACACAGCCTAACAAAGGAAACCTTTAAATGAAAATAACAACACTGGATAGAGGCTGCACAAGATTTCTGCTGGGGAAAATGACTTGCTTTACTTATCTGGAGATGCAGAAACCCCCTTTTACCTGCATTAATCCTTAAAGGAAAGTACCTTATTCACACTTAGCTGTTTTACCACTAAGCTGTTACACTGCTAGTTCCAGTTATTAGCCCTCAAAAATACATCACATGAAGTACACACAAACCCTTTTTCATTCATTCAAATTTACAATAGTGAAGAAAGACCACAATGAATAATATTTATATAGTGGCTAGGAAGCACAATGAAAAAAAGGACTAGCTGCACTTTTATTTCTTTAACTTCTTAAATTGAAGTTCTGTGACACAATCAGAAAAGTAAAGAATAATTCACAGGCTGTTCCAGAGTGAGGCAGCACACAGTTAAAACTTGTTGATAGGATCTCATGTTGACTTTGACCAAATTATGCACAAATAAATATTAACTGTTAATGTGTTTAGGTGTTTGATGGCAATAGCCTGTGTGCCTTCTAAAATAAACATAATACAAAATACAAGTCCTGTAATGCAGTATGAATGAAGCCTTACTTCAATCTGAAATGCTGTGAGAGGCAAAACTCCAAAAATAATATGTAGGGGTGCTGCTACTACTTGCTACCTCAGAAAGTAGGAAAAACTTTAAGAATTCATATCTGGTTCTGCTTTCAAGTCATCTCCAGATTATAGAATGATTTTTAACATTAACATTACTCACATAATAAAACATCAAGGTATCAAAAGATGATCACAACGAGGAAGAAAGGCAGAAATCAAAACAGGCTGTATGGATTTAAGTTGGGTTGCATGGATGCATATTAAAAGCATTTTCACCCCAACTTTTAGCTTCATTTATTGCACCAAATGTTCAACTTCAATCTGCTGTTCAGGTATCAGTTTAGTCCACTCTGCTCTGTACATTAACATGTACTTCTTATGTGCATGATTTTAACCTTAGCAGCTTCCTTGTTAATTACTGCCTACATATCTTGACCACAAACATTCAAGTATTTGCATCTGACAGGGGATGTATTTTCCAGCACTCAAGTGAAATGAGAGATCATCCTTAGCTCCATTAAAAAAAAATTAAAAAATAATAATAAAAAAATAATAGTTACTACTTTTGGGTATCTAGTGATAAAGCTGAATTTTTTTTTTCTTCACATTTAAAATACAATTTCCATTGACTTCAGCCACAGCTGTGAATACAAAGCAGTTTTGCACATCAAGATGCACTTGCACAACTAGCTCAAGCCAGTAAAAGTGACAGCTACCAGTGAAAGACTTTTCCAGCTTTCCTCCCTCCTCTGGCCACAAGTTCTGACTGTCCCCTATGCCAACACTAACAAATAAATTGCTCAAGTGAGCAGGATCAGTTTAGCTCATCTCCAAAACTAACCTGGCTCAAAAGGGGGAAAAAATTATTGAAGCAAATGGATCCCTGACCTATTCCCCAGACTAAGCCATAGTGATAGTGCAGAGAAACTGGTGGAAACATGAAAATATGAGTGGATGAAATGTCCTTGCAGCGACAGCTCCACATTCAGGTCAGCTTAACCAGATCGTGAAAACGCAGCTTCAGTTTTGAGAACCCCTGGCTGAGCAAAGAGAAAGAGAAGAACACAAAAGCTCCAACCACATGTCAAAGATTTGGTTTAAATGACTCATCTGAAATTGTACTCAGCTTTTGCAGAAAAAAAAATAAAAGAGAGAGAGAAAGAGAAGAAGAGTTTACTTTTGTCAAAAAAAAAATTAAAAATTCTCTTATTCCTACACTTTTTCCTCATTCATTAGACCACTTTCTAATTTTAAAACTAAGCAAGGCAGGAGTTCCAATTCATTCTCTGATCACACCATCTTTCTCTGTTTATAGGTGGTGGCAGCATGATGCACTGATGTGCAAAGGAGACAAATCCAGGTGGCTAACACTCTTGGCACTTTCCAACTTTTGCACATTTAATGTCATTGTCACAGCTTCCATCCCAGTTTAAACAAAAGTGTACTGAAGAAAAAGATTTTGTTAGTAAGGTCTCTTATTCCTCCATAGGGCCTTAGGGCCCATTACTTACAAGGTCTCCATTATTAGAAATTCTCTATTCTACACACACCCCTCAGTTTCAGATAGATCTGTTTTCTCCTTCAGTCTGCCTGGGTCCCACAGAGAGACCTGAAAATCCATGGTACTCGTGTGGTAGCCCTGTAGGTATAACCCTTACATCCTTGCAAGCTTTCATTTCAGAGTTAAAGAGCTCAAGGGATGAGGACTTCACAGAGTGGAGATTCTATGAATGTTCTGAGAGCTGTATCGTTCACATCCTGGATTGCTGGAGGAAGGTACATGTACACTTCAACATGAAGGCTTGCTGAGATGGTATAGGTGAGGTCACCCCAAATTTTACTTCCACTCCCCTAGGTATGGTCCTCCAACACTATCACTTGATAATTCATTCTGAAGTGAATTATTCTTATGAAAAGGAGAACAAGCTGATTCATCCGAATCATCAGGAAACAGTGAGGAGCATGCAGTACAGTCAGCAGACTATCATCCAGAAGCAAACTGGAAAGCAGAGTGACTTAAACAACAATGGATATTGTTGTAAAAATAACAAATAACATGAGAAGTCAAGAGAGAAATTGTTTGTATTTGGAGGTGTAGATCTAAAACCTCACACAGAAACATCTGATTAAGATGCATAACAAGGTGGACATAAATTAACTTAGAATCTAGCTGATAAAAATGCACTTCTTTCCAGAGGAATACAGTTTTGCAAAGATTTGTTACCTGGCCAAATCTAGGAAGACAATGCAAATAGTGCCTTCCTGCCAAATTTCAAATATCTTCTCTGAAGCATGAGGGCACTAAAGCTTTCCAAAGAAAATGTTACTAGAATTGATCCCAGGAAAGCTACTGTATTTTCCACTGGCTTCACTCTGGGAGAACTGGGCTGTTTTGGCTCTGACTTTTAAGAACAAGATAAGGAAAATAAAATGTAAATTTAAAGAACTGTATGTGGCAAACCTATCAGCAGCATGTGGTAACAGAAAAGCTCCTGGCTTTATAGCATCTGATAATGCATCATTTCCTCATCTTAACATAATCTGCTTCCCTATGCCATATTCTTTTCGGTCAATGATTAACAAGGTTGGTACCAAAGTCATGCTACCCAAAATGATCTCTTCTTCTCATCTACAAAGTCCTAATGACTTTCCAGACACAAAAGTACACATCAGCAAAGAATAACCCACTACTTAGCTGTTGCACTATTTTTAGCTGAATTTAGAGAAACAACAAAGCACCCCATGCAACCCATTTAATACAGCTGATAATTCAGAAGATAATACATAAAATCAAGTCTGGAATAATTTGGAATATTTTCAGAATTAATAACAAACTCAGCTAGGCTGTCGCAGTTCAATTTAAGAATATCACCTTTGAAAGTAAACCAGTTCACTAGAATTCAAGCAAATTTGAAAATGATTGTGGGAGAGCCACAAGAACACCACCATAGCAGAACTCTAAAAAACACTTAAGGAAAACTCTCTGTCCTGAAAGGTTCTTTTGGTGCTACTCTTACAAGATCAAAAAGGTGGGAGCAAGTATTAATCCAGTAATTTCATCCACTAACATCAAATGTCATGCCACATCTGAAATCAAAATTATGACAGCTTCCAGATGTATAAATTGAGATAAATCAGGGATAGTGCCTGAACAAAGTAGACCTATCCCACCTCTGTCATTCACAATGCTAGGGGAATTTTCCTCTCCTAATCAGTCCTTATCTTCTGCTTTCAGCACTGCTCTACAACCTTTGCAAGTCTTAAGACCCCATGAATTACAGGGAATGTTAGTGGTCCGGGTTTTCAGTAGCTGTAATCTAGAGAATAAAGCACAGATTAAACAAAAGTACAGGGTGGAATGTTTTGCCCACTGGTACTTTTCAGAATTTTTCTTCTTTAAAAAAAAAATGCCAGGTTGTTTGTGTGTTATGTATCACATCACAGGTTCATATTTTTGTACTTTATTTCATACCCTGCAGCCACACATTCCACTGCAGTGTTCACTATAGTTACTGAAAGAACAAGTTAGAACAGCTCATCAGTGAAAACTCATTTTCATGCTGCAACTTCGGTGACTTGCTAATTAAGGGTTTGTGAGAGCATACAGTAATATTAAAACTCTGAAACTGCCTGGGAATTTGCTCATGGCAAGTGAATATAATTGCTTATAGTTCCCAGGAAAATAGATGTAATGGTAATTAAGTTAGCCAAGAGAAGGAGGAGATGGTTCAAGTTTCCCTATCCTTTTCCAAGGAACAATATCTGCCCAGCACTGTGGTAACAGACTTAGAGGACTCTTGCAAACAGGGGCAGCATTCACAAAGAGAACATCATCTTGGCGCCTAAAAAGGTACAATCGCCATACAACCCTAAATTCACACACCAGTGCCTCCACTGCCCCCGCGCCAGCGCACACACACTCGGTGCCTTTAGGGAAAGTGAAGTGTAGAGTTTAACCCGCTTTAGAATCGCCGCGGGTGCCTCGCACCGCACTCAGCCACAGCCCCGGGGCGCAGCGCCCGAGGCCGCCCCGCTCCGCACCTCTCACCGCGGGGGGACCCTCCCTCCCTCCCTCTCTCCTTCGTGCCCTCCCGGCTCCCCGAGCGGCGGGACGGACGGACGGACGTACCCAGTGCGAGCAGCAGGGCGGGCAGCGCCGCGCCCGCAGAGCCCATGTCCGGCGCGGGGCAGTGCGAGGGGTCGGGCAGCTCCGCAGCTGGCCGCTTCCCAGGCGACACTGAGCGCCACCTGCTCCGAGCCGCCCCCAAATACTCCTCCTCCCCCTCCTCCTCCTCCTTCTTTACCTCCTCCTCCCCGTCCCCGCCCCCTGCGGTCCGCGGCCGCGGAGGGGCCGGAGCCGGCCGCTCCCGTCCGCAGCCCCCGCCCCGCACCCGCGGCGCTGCGGCGGGCTGTCCCTGCGGGCTGTCCCTGCGGGCTCTGCAGCCGGCTGCTCCTCTCGGCTCTCCCCTGCTCTTATTCCCCGAAGGAGATCCCCCCCGCGCTCGCCCCGCCTGGCTCTGCCTGCGTGCCCAAGCCTCGTGGCTGCGCTGGAAGGAGCGCTCCGGGATCGGGACACGCACCACCCCGCCCTGGGTAGCCTGGGCGGCTGCGTTTGGAGAGCTATGGATGCCTTTTTCTTTGGTGGCAGAAACCTGTAGAATAGTCTTTAAACCTGTAGAATAGTCTTTAAACCTGTTTTTTGAACAGGTAGAATTTGTTGAACAATGTAGAGTGGCTATCTTCCTTGAGTATTAAGTTGCACATTTGATGACACTGAGTCTGTATCTTCCTCTTTAAATAAAATTCTTGCAGAGTATGCTGCCAGCTATGCAGGAGTGAAACAGGATCTAGAAGCCTTGCCACACAACTGTCTCGATCTTGGCAATGATGGTGAGGATGAATTGTCTAGGCAAAATAACTGCCTACGTTGCCTTAGATGCCAGGCCAATATCCAGGAAGACAGAGAGAATCTAAGCCAGTAAAAATACAGAGGTGAGAGTTTGGCTTCCTAAGAAATCAGAAGGAGTTCTTATGCAAGGTGCTATGTAGCTTTCAGTCTACCTACCCTTGTCAGCACTGTTTGAATACTGTATGTGCAGAGTATTTGAGAAACATGCATTTTCTCCATCGCAGAGTTCCAGTAAATATCAAAATTTATGGCACTACCTTTTTATATGGCATGTATTTCATTCTGTACAATGAATTCTGCTGAATAATTTGAACTTCTTGGCATTAACATTGTGTAATGAAAAAGACAGTTGGCCTGGAAAAGTGAAATAAAAAAGCTTTCTTCTTTCACCCTTCTTGACATCTAGGTCATGGCCCATTAGGTGTGAGAAACTCTAGCTATTATTTAAGGAGCACGTGTACTCTCTCCGCTTCTTATTGTTCTTACCATTTGGAAATTGACCTGTAAATTAAAAAGAAGCTTGTCAGCATTTGTAAACAAGTGGAGCAATTCAACAGGTTTTTTGGTCATGGGCTTTATGCCGATATAATGCAGTTAAAGACATCTCCACCAGGATGTTAAAAGCCACTTGATGGAAGTGCAGCAGAGACCTGTCTTTGTATAACTTACACTGAATTCTTTTAAGTATTTACTTTGTAGGACACACAGGAGTGTTACCCATCCTAATGCAAGAGCTTGTGCATGGACTCAGAGCGAGCACTTCACGAAACACTGTCACTGCTGAACTCCAAAGCCCTTGATCTGTCACCACCAGGGATGACTCACAAGTCCCTCGGAGCACTCTGTTTCCTTTGCACGGTGTCATAGAAGACCTGCAGACACCTCAAGCAGTATCAAAGGGAAGATACTGAAGCAGTAACACCAGCTTCAGCACCCAGACTGATCCTGTGACCAGTAGGAAAATTGTGATGGGAAGAGCAGCCACGGGAATTTCCTTCCATCTCCACTGAGTGTGTGTGTCACTCCAGGACAAGAAGGAAAAAATCTATACTTCCCACAAGAAAGAAGAAGAAGACTAATTAATAAATACTAATGAAAGGACAATAGAAAACAACAAACAAAAACTCACAGCATAGGGAAAAATGGTTTCTTAATAATGGAATAAACCTAGAATTGCCCTGTGCCCCACCCTAAAATAACCTCTGCAGACTAATGTCTCAGTTTCCTAAGAAACAATGTCTTTGATTCAGTTACATCATTCAAATTATAAATATGTCCCTAGGGTATGAAACTTTCATTCTCATGCAGACACAATGTGGAAGACTAACTTCTCACACACAAAAGCTGTCTCCCAAGGTGTTTACAAAGAATAGGTTGTAGGAGAATAAATGCTGTGACAATTACTGTATTCTTTAACAATACTCCCTTAGATTAATGCTTTTATTGTAAATTATTATAAGCCATTTGATAAAAACCTTCTCATATAATCTTGAATTGTACATTGCATAATATAAAAATAAGAGTTTTTATATTGTGCAATATTTCACCTGTTTTGACTCACTTCAGAAATGATATACATGTATTGCTCATATTCAAGGAAGTTATTATTTATTATTGTTCACCTACACTGATAATCAAATTACTCAGAGAACAATTTGATTAGTGCTCCTTATCTCTGCACTATAAAATGGGGTCTGATACACACCCTTTGCTGTACATCTGTTTCTTGTTTAATGATGTTTTATAGCACCTTGTCATGTCTGCTTGTCATTGATCATAGGGACACTTGCTAAAACCACTATATATGCCTGAGCTGATTGCAATGTTTCAGACTTGGTTCTATGCAAATTCAGTGTGATTGCACATTAGAATAAACTATTTTGTTATCAAGGACCAAACAAACTTTCTTTTTTACAGTAGGGACTGTGTGAAGCAGGTTACTTTCTCCCTGTGAAAAGATCACTATAATTTTTCATTTTCAATAAAAAATAGAAGTTGCAAAATGAAGGTAATGAAGAAATATTTGCTTTTAAATGTTATTCTGGTGAACACATACTTAGTGATCAATTCCACAATTTATGCATGCTATTCTAGCTTTTTAATGTGATGAAAAAATGTACAAATTAATGACAACCTTCTCAGAAAAATATGCAGGTATTTCCAATTTTTATCATTTGCTAGGGCTGAACCACAGAACCAGAGTTTCTGTGGTATGCAAAACTTAGGAGTTCTCTGTTAATGTATTTCTGGGAGGAAATCTTGGAAAAGTGACTAATTTACACACAGGAGGCCAAGATGCATGGCTCCAGGTCACTCTTTGATTTGTCTGAAGATGCTAGAGCAAAGGGCTAAAAATATTAGTTACTGTTTTTAGCAGAAAAAATTGTGTCTATAACAAAATATTACATTAAGGGCTCCACTGAAGGAAAAAGAACAAGCTACTATAAAAACGAGATCTATAAAGGAAATGTTAAAATTAGCTATAAGGATGTAGTTGAGACATTAGTAATAATTCAGTTTTGAAACAAAACTGGAAAAGGTCAAAATATTCTAATGGCATTTTAGTTATCACATAGGGAATGAGCAGAGGACAAAACATCACTGTGCTATGCTACTGTGCAAACCATACATTTTCAATATGTTTTGCTACTTGGTTCAGTCATGTCAGAGAGCTACACAGGAACCCTCTAGTCCTGGTCTTGATTCACAGAACCAGTTCCTACCCTGGGTGCACCATCACACATTGACTTGTTTCTTGCTGTTTTGACTGTACTATGTTCTACCCAGCACAGAATATATACACATATTTTTACCAATTATTTTTTTCAGGTAATGAAAGCCTAAACCTGTCATGGTGAAATAATATAAATGGGATGCAGTGAAGCCAGTGAGGAAGTGTTTCATTCATCTGTGGTCCCAAAAGTGAGGTCCTACAGTGGAGCCTGCTAAGGCAACCTGTGTAATTTCAGGGTCTCTGGAGCAGCTGATGTGCCATTCCACTTACCAAAGTATTAACCTTGATGCAGCTCCAGTAACCACATGAACTCTTAAAAAGAGTTTCAGACAGCATTTAAAAGTACTCTGTGAGAAGATGGGAGCCTCTATTTCCTTAGAAAATGCCTTTGTTTACATTTTTGACCATTTCTGTTTTGAAAACTTCGTAATTGTTTTGATTTGTTTGGAATTAAGGTCTATAAGTTATTCCTTTTTATTTGCCTGACATAAAAAGTTGCCCAAGAATTTGGTAGACATTTTTTAGCAAACCTGACTCCCTCAACAATTTTCACTGAATCCCACTGAATTTTTAACCATTTTAGTCTTAATGCATTACTTTGTGGCAGATTTGTTTTCCTTTTTTTTTTTTTTCTTTTCCTTCTCAGATTGCTTGCGATTTAGGTGTGTGAAGCTAATAAAAAGTAATACTGAATATAAAAAAATCCCACCTTTTGGTATATCTATAACTGCTGGACCTATTCTCTCCTGGATATTTGCTACATTACGTAGGATTAACTCCAAACCTTGAGTAAAAGATGAAACATCAGAAAAGTGGTGGGTAAAATATGGTAATGTGATCATATGTTGTCTAGCTAACCATAAAAAAGCATTCAAATTATCACAGAATCAATAAAATTGGAAAAGACTTCTGAGATAATCAAGCCCCTTCCAATGTCCAATCACCCTTTCTCCAAAGAAATACCTCCTGACATCCAATTTCAATTTCCCCTGGTGCAGCTTGAACTTATGTCATCTCATCCTGTTACGGCTTGAATGGCAGAAGAGATTGACCTCCATCTGGCCATGGCCTCATTTCAGGCAGTGACAAGGTCACCCTGAGCCTCCTTTTCTGCAGGATAAACACCCCCAGCCCCCTCAGCTGCTCCTCACAGCTCTGGTGCCCCAGACCCTGCCCCAGCTCCATTCCCTTCTCTGCACTCACTCCAGCCCCTCAGTGTCTCTCTTGCACTCAGGCCCAGAGCTGGACACAGCACTCGAGGTGTGGCCTCAGCAGTGCCCAGGACAGGGGGACAATCCCTGCCCTGCTCCTGCTGCCCACACTATTGCTGATCCAGCCAGGATGCCATTGGCCTTCTTGGCCCCTGGGCACACCCTGGCTCATGTTCAGCTGCTGCCACCAGCACCCCCAGGTCCTTTCCAGCCTCTCTGTCCCAGCCTGTGGCACTGCCTGGGGTTGTTGTGAGCCAAGGGCAGGACCCAGCACTGGCCCTGTTGAACCTCACACCATTGGCCTCAGCCTGTGCAGATCCCTCTGCAGAGTGTCCTGGTTTGAAAGGACAGGTGTCTGCCAGTAAGGGCAGAAGTTTCCCTTTGGAATAGAGACTTTGGTTCCACTCCCCCCCCCCAAGTATTATAATTGTTTGAATCAAGGACTCTGAGGCAGAGATAAGGGGGTGGGAATAACAGCTCTTTTACTAATATATCTAACTGTACAAGCAGAGAACAATAACAGTTAAAATTGCTAACAGAACGAAATAGATAACTCGGTGTCAGTCCCTTTAGATGCAAGCACGCTGTCTCTGTGCTTAGTCCAGAGCCCGGATCTGCCAAGGGCAGGCAGGAAAGGAGGCAGGAGGGAGGGGAGGGGCAGCAGCGGCCACGCCGGTCTCGGTGGGAACGGGCTGGAGCGGCGGCTCCTCGCTCACCGTGTGTGTCCGGGGGATCAGCTGTGTCCGCAGAGGCAGGAGGCTGGAACGGGGCAGATGCAGGGCAGGTGATCGCAGAGGGTCTGGCTCTCCTGTGCTCCACAGCGTGGCTGAACGATCCCAGGCGTCCTGCTCCCAGCTCACTGGAAACCCGAGTCCCCTCCCAGAAGCCTCAGAGGCCCCTCCGGGAGCCGTTCCCACCCACCCCTTTTGTCTGGACTCATCAGAGACCCTGGGTGTAACCCGGCCAGCTCCATTGGCATGATAATGGGAAAAATTCTTTCAATTGACACAGTAACAAAAAAACACTCAACCCCCAACACAGAGCCTTCCTGCCCTCCAGCAGATCAATAGTGCTGCTCATCTGGGTGTAGACTGTGGATTTAGTAAGGTTATACTCAATTTTCTCATCCAGATCTTTAAGATATTTAACAGATTAATAAATCTATTGAACGGACCTGTGCCCAATACTGAGACTTGTGGAAGCTCATCAGTGACTGATCCCCACCTGGATGCAGCACTGTTCACCACCACTCTCTGGGCCCAGCCTTCCAGCCAGTTTTTAACCCAACAAAGAGTGTTCCTGTCCAAGCCACAGGCTGCCAGCATGGCAGGGCTGTGCCATGGGAGACAGCGTAAAAAGCTCTACTGAGTCCTGGTATACAAGCCAGCAGCCTTTCCCTCATCCATCAGGTGTGTCACCAAAGGATATCAGGTTGGTCAGGCAGGTGTTTCCTAATCCTGTGGTGGCTGGGTGTCATCCCTCTGATCCCTACAGGCTCTCCTGTTAGTGCAGTGTGATTGTGCCCAAGATGATCTGTTCCATCACCTGCCCTGGGTCCAAGGTCAGGCTGACAAACCTGGTGTTTCACAGATCTTCCTTGCAGCCCTTCCTGTGCATGGGAATAACAATGCCCAACCTCCAGTCATCTGTGGATCTCCTCAGATAGCCAGGGCTGATGATGAATGATGAAGAGTGTCTTGGCAAACTCTTCTGTCAGTTCCCTCAGTCCCCTTGGGTGAATCCCATCTGGTCCCATAGGCTGGTGGGTGTCTGAGTGGCACAGCAGGTCACTGACTATTTCCTCCTGGATTGCAGGGGGCTGTTCTGCTCCCCATCCCTGTCAAGCAGCTCAGGGGGCCAGTTGCCCTATGATCACTGGTCTTACAGTTGAAGACTGGGGGAAAGTAGACATTAATAACATCAGCCTTTTCCTCATCTTTGGTAACCATATTTCCCCTACTGTGTCCAATAAAGAATGGAGTTTTTAATCTGTCTTCCTTTTGTTATTAATATTTTTATAATACATTCCTTATCATCTTGCAAAAACCTTATTCATCTTCTAAGAAAATTTTCTTGGGGGGAACAAACAGGCCAGCCCTCAAAAATTGGAATAGAATCTGAAAGTTCTTTACAGGAAGGGCTGGTGGGACTGTGCAGAAAAAGGGGCCATGTGATGAGAGAGGGCATGCCCCCTCTGAGGGCTGGTGACGTGAATGAAACTGTGTTTAGGCCTCTGCAAAGGTGTGCATGTTGCACCTTTTGTAGATTTCACTTGGTCACTAGTGCTGATCTCCCCAGGGGCCAGTTCTGCTTATATCTCCATCAATGACCTTGGCAAGTGGTTAGGTTGCAGATGACACCGAGGTGTGTGGGAGTGTTGATCTGCTGTTGGGCAGGAAGGCTCTGCAGAGGGATCTGCACAGGCTGGATCATGGCTGAGGCCAGTAGTGTGAGGTTCAACAGGGCCAGTGCTGGGTCCTGCCCTTGGCTCACAACAACCCCAGGCAGTGCCACAGGCTGGGACAGAGTGACTGGAAAGGACCTGGGGGTGCTGGTGGCAGCAGCTGAACATGAGCCAGGGTGTGCCCAGGGGCCAAGAAGGCCAATGGCATCCTGGCTGGATCAGCAATAGTGTGGGCAGCAGGAGCAGGGCAGGGATTGTCCCCCTGTCCTGGGCACTGCTGAGGCCACACCTCGAGTGCTGTGTCCAGCTCTGGGCCTGAGTGCAAGAGAGACACTGAGGAGCTGGAGTGAGTGCAGAGAAGGGAATGGAGCTGGGGCAGGGACTGGGGCACCAGAGCTGTGAGGAGCAGCTGAGGGGGCTGGGAGTGTTTATCCTGCAGAAGAGGGGGCTCAGGGTGACCTTGTCACTCTCTACAGCTGCCTGGATCAGATTGTGACCAGGTGGGGGTTGATCTTTTCTTTTAGGTAACCAGGGATAGGATGAGAGGACATAAGTTCAAGCTGCTCCAGGGGAGCTTTAGGTTGGAAATTAGGAAGAGTTTTTTTCACAGAATGGATGGTTGAGCACTGAAATGGGCAACCCAGGGAGATGGTAGAATCACTGTCCCTGGAGGTGTTCAAGAAATGACTGGACATGGGACTTTGTGCTGTGGTTTGTTTGATACCGTGTTGTCAAAGTGTAGACTTGATGATTGTGGAGGTCTTTTCCTAGCCCTAATGATTCTATGATTTATGAACTATGTTGCTGCAGCATGTTATAAAGCACGTATTACTCTCTATTATTTGTTGGCTGGGTGATATAGGTAATTTTCCAAATACTGGGAATTCATGCCATATAGGAGCCAGTACTCTGAGTTAATTTTGGCAGGTCCCCCAAATAAACAGGAAAAAGAAATTTGGCAGTTTGTGAGATTTCTGAGAAGTTCAAAACCTTCATCACCAGAACTCTGTTTTGTTCCTTACTAACAGAGTCATTAGAAATTTTAGCTGAACCCCAAAAGTTTCGAGATGTAACAGCATCTCTTCCCTGGGACACTGTAAAATGGCCGAGGCCAAAGTAATAGGCTTTTGTCAGTGAGATTTTATAAGCTGGCATCCAAGAAAGTGAGTTATTAATGGCTGTTAATTTGGACTATGAGAAAAGAATACTGAGAACAATTTCTCTGTGTGTTCTCCAAAATGATAGAGAGTAATTTACTTTTCACAGACTATGTCTACTGTCACAGAACTGCTAAATTTCAAAGGCTCTTCAGGAAAAAACAATGATATCCTCTGTTTTTCATCTTAATCGTTCTGATGGAGTGAAAATGTGTTGAAATGGAAAACAGTTTGAAGAAACTTTCATCAGAGAATGAGATTCTATTCCTTTGCCCCAGGAAGAATAACAGTACCCTGAATATGAATAAATCTTAAGAACCACAGGTAATACTGAACCAGATATGTGAAGCTTTGCAATAAATATGAACTTCCAGTATCAAATCAAGCTGAACTGTAACCAAGCAGTGTGATTTCACCACCACTGGAAGTGAAAGAATGGGTGAAGGGGATGGACAAAGTGTGCTAAGACAACTGGCTTGCTAGATCTCTAAGATGAATCTACTTTGAATACTTCTGCTTCCTATCCTATTTCTTTGAAAATCCCCAGGAGATGTGACATTCAGTGAGCCCTTGAGGAATGTCTGTCCTTTCTCAGAATGCTCAGGAACTGAGAGAAGAAGGTCAGAAAGCATGAGCAGGGCAAAGCAGTAAAGTAGCTCTATGCCCCACTGTGCTAGAGTCAGAATCAAAATCTGCCTTTGTGAAGTCATTCACTCACTTTTTAAAACTGAATGAACAAAATCCGTTATCTCCGAGGTGTCAGCGCTCACTCTTTCTAACTAAAACTTGATTTCACTGATGATAGCTCATTTTATCACCCACTTTTTAAAACAGAATCCAGTTGTGCTATCTAAACTGTGGTATCAGCCAGTTGTTACTAAAACTTCATCAGCACTTTAATCTTTATGACTCTTTATTGTTACAGGGATCAAGCCACACCCACCGCATGAAATGGTATTATCTCTGAACTGTGGAGTGCTAAAGCCTGCTTCTGATAAACTCAATGAATTATAATCCAGTTCAGTGAAAATCACACGTCATGTTACACTTTGTGCTGTGAGAAAGTGATTCTGGTTATTCATTAATTCCACTGAAAAGCAATTTAAAACAACCAAACAAAACTAGAAATGGATTTCCCCTCCCCTGATTTTCATTGAAATGCTTCCATGGACAATGTCCAGCAAACTCTTAATGATCAGAGACATACAGAGTAGTTAATTTGAAAAGCACTCCCCCATGACTAGACAGGATGTTGCTATTAGAGAATGGTGATTCAGCATCAAAATAGTCTCAGATGAGAGAAGCTATTACATATTTTGTAATGTTTTCTAAAAGTTAATGGTGATACAAAAGATATAAACTTTGTCTTCTAGGAAGTTTGGACACAAAAGTTTACTGGGTTTAAGGAGGTTAATGTGAATCATTTATAATTATGCAAGACCATAAGCTACCTGGGTTACAGGAATAAGTTGTACAGAGGAATTGCTGGACAGGAAGAATGGTTAGATGAATGAATGTATCTTTCACCTTTTATTTAGTGTCATGGAAAAAACTCTGTACCAGGAAGTCATATGGTCTTCTGAAAAGCTTTCAAACACTGGTTTAAGCACAAAGCCCATAGATCTAATGACAATGTATTTCTCACAGCTTGACCACATCAAGCTTTCCTGGATGTTGTGCTGCAAGAACGCTTGTTTCTACTATGCTTTTCTATTGACAGGCAGATTAATCTGTTTTTAGGTACTGAGATGACTTAGTATTAGTTTTACATCAGTAACAAGCAAACAAACTACACAGGAGACTTGTTAGACTCTTAATTTCTTTTTTAATCAATAAAGCACATGGAATACTTTTACAGGAAAAAGAAAATGCTGTGCAGAATGTTGTGGTTTTTTAAAAAGTACGTAAATCCCCGTTTATTCCTGTTAAGTGGTACAGTTAAGAGCAGTACATTCTGATTATCTTATCTGCTTTTATTTTTGAATGGGTCATCATCTATATAGCAGGTAATTAAAGAAATGAACCAATTAGGTTATGTGGAATTCATTAGGTGAGTTATGACCCTAACTCCAGCCTCTTGGTGCCAGGTGAGATGAAAACCCTCGGCTTCATTTGAAGGTGGATTCCCTTGACTCAAGAAGAGGAAAAAGGAGGAACACCACGTTTAAAATGACTCAGCACAGGATATGTACAAAAGGGCTCAGGTAAAGGGTCAGGTACGTGGGTTGTGTCTGTATTAATGGCTCATAGGAATGACTTAGAGTGAAACCAGACAAGCAAAGGAACTGCCCACGGAGCACAAGAGCTGCTCAAGGAGATTGCTCTAACGGAGATGCTGTTTCTTAAGTCTTCTAAAATCATGTATGGGATCAGTAATCTTTAGAACAACCTGATATTGAGGCAGGACTGTGCAGAGAATCCCTGCCCTATAGAAAAGTAGCTTGTCCATTCCCACTAAATTACCTACTTCAGTGCTGAAGTTAGGAACTGAGTTGGGTGGGCCAGAATCCTTTAGTTGCCTAATCTCAGATTAAACACTCAATTTATTATTAATTTTTAAACACTTTTGTTTCAATAAAAATATTTATCTTCATAATTATTAGAATCTCATTACAACCTCAATGTGTCTGTTTTTAGGAATAAAACTGGTTACATGCAAAATTAGGTTCTGGTACCTTTAGTGCCTGACAAATTTAAGTGAGATGTTAATGATGTTCGCAATATTGCTTTCAGTAGGTTTTTCTGTTGCATGTCATGAAAAGCAGTAAAATACTGCTCTTCCAGTGCTGTGTGGAAAGGCTAGTACAGATAAAAATAACAAGTTTACTAATCACTAAAAATTGTGTAAGAATAATGTGCTATAGTGCTATCCCCTTGACATACTTGTATGTATGTATGTATACTTATCTTTTAAATAGATATTATAATTGAAAACACGATAATAGGACAAATGTGAAAAGAGAGAAAGCAGCATGAAAGAGGAAAGCAGTGTGGTTATATGAAGCTTATTACTGTTTTTACAGTGCAAAGAAAGTCTAAAGTGAAACACTGATCTTAAACATACTCTACATTGATAAATACTATTGATTTATTTTTGCATAGTCTTCATCTAGGGAAATAGACTGTTCTTTTGACTTACATATTTTCAGTTAGGCTGATGCTTTAAAATAAGATATAAAATGGGAAAAACAAAAAGCTCTGGTTAACAGCTTACCATAACTAAATAGTGAAACACTTAGAATTATGCAGCATAAAAATTATGTGTGTCTTACACAGCTTGTAAGTAATTTTTTGAAGCCAGGAGAAATGACCTCATTGTTAACAAACTGAATGAATAATAATAAATACAAGTATTTCCTCCACTACCACAGACTTCCTACGTGTGCATATGTGAGTCACAATTCCTTCAAAACTCTGTTGCTTTACAAGCTCATAAGAGGTTAACAACACTGCCATGCCTTCTTAGAGATACTGTGAGAAAAAAAATAACAATTCTGATGTGTTGAAATGCTATGGTGATAAGTGCTATTTAAATCTTTCAAACAAATGGGTAAAATAATACATTTTCTTAAAGTAAAACCTGTGTCTTGCTTGGGGCTGAAATCTCCACTGTATTAATTTATCTTCACAGTTGAAAAAATAGATTTTTGGCTTATTTCACAATGAACGAAACAGAGTTTCTATCCACAATTCCTCTACGTCACTTTTTTGCTTCCCTTGATGTGTTGTGTGCTCAGACCCACTTCAGGCAGGGTGCCCTTCCAGCTGTCCAGATGAGCCCAGAGCCAGGTCCCAGAGCCTCAGCAGATCTCCCAGGCTCTGCAAAGCACAGCCACCCACAGCGTTCCCACGGAGGGCTCTGCTCCTCCTCTGAGTCATATGCTACCTTCAGCAGACTGCTGCTATGGAATAACCACCTTTCCCACATACACAAGGAGAAACTGCCAGCTTTCAAACTCAACCCTACTTGTTGCATTCCTGTAAGAAAGTCTTTCCCAATAACTACTTTCTCTAACTTAGGAGCTAAATAAAAGGTGCTGAAGAATGACAGCATCTTTCAAGCAATGAAGCACCTTCTGGCACACTTTCAGTTTTACTTGTCAGCATGTTCAACCCCATCTATATTCTCTTCTTGAAAAATAAGTCATTATAAAATTTATTACTCTTTTCTAAGCTATTACTATAAAGAAAGTGACAAGCAAAACCACTTTTTTACCTTTTCTTTTTTTTTTTTTTTTAACTGATATTTGTCCCAAGAGGAGGAACAAATTTTCCTGGCTTCCTCGGCAAGGCAAAGCTTTACTGCCAACAAGTATGTCTTACAGAACTTAGAAGATCTCCTCAGCATTTTCTGATCTACTGGCAATCAATACTGAGTCATGCTGAGGCAGCATCACACTTCGCCAGCATGCATCCTTTTTCTCCTGTTAATTTCATGTGGCTCCAAGAAACACAGGAAGCTCTCAAGTTCATGGCACAGCCATGAGCTCCAGGGAGAGATCCTCATGGGAGGAAGACAAGTACATGAAAGAAAGGAAGAAACTGAATGATCTAAATAGAAAGAAAAAATTTCTTAAAGAAACCTTTTGCTATCTACATTTCAGTGTATTCTCATATAAACTTTTAATCTTTGACACAAAATAAACATCATTTTAAGTGCTTATTTAGTATGCAAATTCTTCATCACTTCTTAAATTCCTAAGTAATAAAAACGAGCTGTGACTTATATTACTAGAAAAAGCTTGCCAGTGCTGAATTTCCTATCTGTGCTCTTTTGATAATTTTCATTTTGTACACTTTAAACTCATTGGATTAAATAGCTACACAAGAAATTTACAGTGACAGTTTATGAAGCACCCTGCTGGCTACTCCAAGATATACAGCAAGAGTCAAACTTTCAGGGTGCCTCTAAACATTTTCTGCATAAATATGGACATTTCAATTTGCAGATAAAATTATGCCCCCGCTTATTTGAGTACAGTGTACAATCAGATGGGCTTGAATGATTTGCGCATTTTTAGGCCTGCCAAAAATATATTTCAAGTTCAAACAGTTATGTGATTTAATGAATCAACCCTTTATGGTCCACTTGACCATAAAAATCTCTTTCTTGGAGTATTCTTCTTTCAGCTGGATGTGATAAAATGAGAAGAAAGAGAAATCCAGGGTATTTCAATAATTTTCACCCAATATTCTGGAAGTGCTTCTGTCTTCTGAGTTTCCATTACATTAGCTATCATACAGTATTTGGTGCATTCTCAAAGTTTAAATGTTCTGCCTTGTGAATTGACAATCTGCTTCCACAGAATTGGCACTAGGAGGGAATTTTGAAAATGATGCATTTTCCTTTTGAAGATCACAAGGTGATAAAAAAGACTGGGATTGCTACATATAAGCTGCCCTGTAGTGTAATTTGGAAAGAAAAAAGAGTCCACATATATAGGTATATAAAAATATGATTGCAAACTTTCCGTATTCAAAAAAATTAGAATCTTTGAACTCAGTTACTCTGAAAAAAGAGTAACCCTTAAAGGTATATTCTTGAAGATGACAAAATGCTGCAAGATTGTTCATTCTTTTTTTGCATCATTCCTTTATATGTGTGCTTGAATTTCTTCTTTTTTTTTCCTGTTTCTTGGGTTTTTTCCATGCACCAGCATTTAAAAAGCGTTGTAACCACTGCATCTAAGTTTATAATTTTACAGTAACATTTTGGAGGCAGACCTGAGCAAAAATTTCTGATTTTTTTTTCTTTTTTTTTCCTTCTTCATTTCTCCATTTTCTTCTTTAATGGCCTTTTGAAAAATCCAGCCTGCAGAAAAGAAAAAAAACCTCTAATTTATAAATTTTCTAAAAGAAAGAAATTGACGAAGAACTGCTCAAAGCATGCAAACCACACTGGTTACATTCATGGTTCTTACTACTATTTTAATACTTAGAGTGGTCCAAAAAGTTAATGAACATTTTATCACATCACTGTTTTTCCTGGAATGGAAAAACTAAGTATAGTTAATATATAGTAGAGGGATTGCTAAATCATTGTTTCATTCACATATTGTCAAGAGTTAAAGTGCTTAATAGTAGTACTTGTTACTTAGTTGAATAAATAGTATTTTATTTAATAATGCCAAATTTTTCAAGAGATTATGTGTGTTGAAATCTATAAACAGTAACCTTCTAATGTAATTGTGAACAAAATATTTTGCCTGGAGAAGAGTGCCCACTTGTGGCAAGACTTATGCCACAAGTCTAGCATCTCTTGCACAACAGAGAAAACCTAGTTCACAAAGGTCACAGCCAATGCTGATAGAAAAATTCCTTATTAAATCCTTACTTGTACTCAAATATCTTCCCATTTTTCTTTTCCTAACACAATGGCAATACAGGTTTCAATCAAGTAGCACCGCTCGCTCCACATCAGAAAAATGCAATGTAATTAGTTATTTTGTAATTTTTCAAGATTTCACATTGCTTATTAGATAAGCTTACTGTCTGTGTGGTTCTTGCGTGGTTCTAGTTATGAGAAAGAAATGACTGAGAATTTAAGCATATTTATTTATGCTCCTGAAGACAAACACATGCAGCTTACCTTCCACAGAGCAAATATAAGCAGTGCAAGAATCAAGAGTCCAGCGAAGATACTCAGGAGGATTACCCATAAGGGGACTGTACCCGGGGGGTGTTCTTTGGAAATCTTAATCATGGTCTGCAAAGTGTTCAGAACATAAGCAATAAATAATTTGTCCTTTTAAAATATCAAAACACAGCAGTAATTCATCAGTGTGCAGTGATTTTCCAGGGTACCACCTCATTTTGCCTACAAGAGTTAGTAGAAGGGAATCTATCTCCAGCATGAAAGGCTGTGTTTACACAATGCTTTGCACTTTTTTTAAGTGCAGTCATTTATGAGAGTGGCCCTGCTACAAGTCATTAGTCATTGTTTTAAAGGACACAGGACCAACAAGCATGAGCAGTGGAGGAATAAGCTGAGGAGTTTCTGCAGTACGATCTTCCTCACTCAGTGCTGGCCTCCCTGAAAGATGGAGGTAAGCATAATGTAAAAGCCTGTGTAGACACTAATTTGATTTTAAACATGGCATATCTGGTACAAAGTGAACAGAAATAAATAATATTCACTTTTGAATATATGTGACTATGTAAGAGTTTGAATTACAAAAAAAATTTTTTAGAGACCAACTTTATAGTTAAAAAGAGCACTGAAGAACTGAACAGTAAGCATGAAATTATGTCCCTAAAAAGGGTAAATATGATATTCCTTGTCTCTTATTATCTGCAAGCCTCTCACTGTGATTTTACTCCTGGACTGAATTTTAATCTATCACTTAAAAGATGTTTCTAGATAGAAAACCAGGTAACCATGAACCTCTGATTTTTGCATTTTCAAAAATATTTTGTGGAATATGTAGTTCACAAATTTTCCAAATTTTGCTTTTCCAAATTTTGGAGTATTAACAATAAGAACTCATAATAAGACATTTGTGTAAAGAAATTGACATTTTCAAATACTACTGATTCCTTAAAAGAATTTTAATTATATTTTTAATTTACATGGCTGCAGGAAGTATTACAGCAAGCAGAAAAAATTCAAACAGTACTTATTCTTACCTAGGTACATTGGTGGGTACTGGACTTTTGGTGTTATTTTCTGACTAATTCTGACATTTCTACTGTAATATGAAATCAAATCTGTTTAGAGTAGGATAATGCATTACTAAAGGTAACAAACAGTTCATTAGTAATGGATGAAAATGAATGATTCCGCAGCACAACAAATTCTATAAAAAAACAAATCCATCAACTATCATGCTCTTACCTCCAGTTTTTGATGGTCATTTCTCAAAATCAGTGATGAGTTCTCACTCCTAAGCAAAGCTTTCACAACAAGGGTTAAGCTGTGAATACTGGCCTGAAAGAAGACAGTAGTTACTGTGGTTCACAGGTATTTTTAGTAGAAAGCTTTGTAACAATGAGAAGGGTGGAAGAAAAACTTAATGCTTTGGAGGATGCTGAAAAACATGAAATTCAGTGAAATTGCTCATGTATGCCACCTTCAGCACACACATTTTCACTTGCAATACTTCTTTGAAAGGGCAGATTGAAGAGATTTCAAACAAATATTAATTAATCCTGGAATACTACTCTCTCCTGTTTTTTTAAATAAAAAAATCCTTTCTAGAGTTGAGAAATCTTCACTGACTAAGACTTACTTAAAAATATGTGTTCCTTCTTATATCTGCTGCATTAGACTTTGTGGATGCATAAGTAGCTATTAAAGAAGGACCATCAATACAAAGTAAGTAAGGGGTGTCTTCTTACCATGGTTTTAAACTCCTGCTACATTATAAATACTTTATGGTTAAGAAAATGCATGTGACACACTTTTGGAAATTGTAAAACAGAAAATTAAAGATACAGTTTTAACAGACATTAGAAATATTGGCTTAAGCTCCTCAGATCTGAAAGTATTCTGAATACAAACAAGATTTACTTACTTTTATGATGGTAGGTTTCCATACTCTCAACGAAACGTTCACGTGATATATGTCAGAGGGGACCAGGGCACAATTAATAGAGGCACAGCTGTATGTATCACAGTCCTGTTTAAAAGGGGCCAGCATGAGGTAAATAGGAAGAGACTTCGCACATCATTAAAATAAAAACACATAAACTACTTTAGACACAGATCACTTGCTGTAACACCAACTGGTATTAATTTCCATAGTTTCTTAAGTAAAAATGACACTGCAGTACATAGAACAGGTTGAGATATTAATGCTGTGGTAGAATAGACTCAGTTTTTGCAGGCTGGCAAGCCCTGAGGAATCTCTGTTGCTTCAGCTATGGAGCAAAAATCATCACAGAACTTTGAAGAGAGGCATGGCTTGTAAAAGCAAGTGTTTTGCTACCAACACAGCTATGGCTTTTCAGCAGTGTTTTTCAAATCTTGGGACACCTGAATCTCTCAAGCAGGGCAATATATGTGAGTGAGAACTCAAGTGTCTTTACTTCCTAGTATCACTTGCTAGCTGTGAGTACAGCAGGATTATGCTCTCAAAGTTAGAAACAGTCTCTTAGCCTAGACCTTTGTCACCTCTGTGAAAGATGATGATAAACATGGCAAAACACTCTTCTCATGACACACTTTCATTTGCACCAGAAACTCCACTTGTACATCTGTGCTGAGGATGCCTTCCCCCTGACATGCTAATATAACTACAGCAGCAAAATCCCTTTGTAACTCTTTCATGTAAGTGTGAAGGGCTAAAAAATCCCAAAAGGGATCATCAATTACAGTTGCATGGAAAATCTGGCAGATTGCATTTGAATGTATTTTCTGCTGGATGTCTAAAGAAAATGAAAAGGAGATAAGAAGCATTTAAAATATTACTATTTATTAATTACAATGGAAACAAAGATGGTAACAATTAATTCAGCCGTCAAATCTGCTATTGCTATTTACATATTTTTTAAATGAAATCCCAAACTATCTAAATTCAACTCCACATAGAGTTTTGCAGCAAAATAAAAACCAAACTCTAGTTGACATAAACAAGATTTTCTAAGCTATTAACAGAAAGTGACTTTCCAAATTATACAGTATCAGAGCAGCTTTTATACATCTTTTTCAGAAGTACTCAGATCCAAAATCTGGATTAATGTCTGTGGTGAATATATATACTATGAGTACACTTACCATAATTGTATCCCTTGTAGGTTCTTTTATTTTTGACAACACAAATGGTTTCCCAGTGCCAATCTTTAAGGGATCTACAGGGTAACTAGTTTGACAGATGGCATTCTGTAAGCAGAAATAGAAATAATGTTCTTATTGTCTGGATATGCACTCTATTACAAAAAATCATCTGGAAACAAGTCAAAATTAATAATATTTAATATTTAATAACAACTATAATGTTTGCTTATCACTAAAATAAAATAGTATCTTGCAAGAGTGGAGAATAGGAAATTAAGATGTATATGTATTGAAGTATTTTTATTAAACAGCACATGAAATATTTATGAGATTATTTAATCTAAACTCTATGCAGCTACTTAAACAACTGTGCAAGCAAGAGCTTCCTGCAAGATGAGCATTATGTGAACCAGCAAGAGCTATTAAATGAGTTAAACAGCTTTTATGTGGGAAGCCACAGAGGTTCTGCCCTAGCAAGCAGACAGGCAGGTTAAGTGCAGGATGCAGAATCCTCACTTGCAATATCCAGGGAGGGGAGCAGATGCTGGAGCACTGCTGGATCTCTGTGCCTGCTCCACAGGTAGCTAGGAAATCCTTTGGTCACATTGATAGTGTGAAAAGGATTACAGATCTTCTGTAATGCACTTTGGCACTCTACTGTCACTAGGTGTAGGGTGTAGCTAGCAGGACATGAAATTTTTCTTAGAAAAACCAAAATTTACTGAGTTTGGAATGATTGAATGGAATGATTGAATAGGAATGACAATGATGGGGAAAGGAAATCAAGAACAGACAAAACTTTTTTTTTTTTTTTGCATTCTAAATATGGGTTTTTTTTTGGTCCATTTGATATTTGTTTTGTTTTAAAATTAACCTTGAATATTCATTCATATATTCTTGTTTATTTTTCAGTTGGGCAACACCGCAAAACTAAGTGAAATTATAACCAGGGAAGTGCATGTGTATATATCTCTGAATAAAAGAAAAAAATATGGTTTAGGCCATCACTTAGGGATAGCTGGGTTTTTCAGCCACGTAGTTATTGATATAGGTCTAGCTGTAATATCTACAGATCTAGGATAATGAAATTTGTTGGAATTGTGTTCCCTGTCTGGAAGAGTGAAATGGAAAATCTCAAATGAGGACTGCAGTGAAGAGCATTTGAAACACATAACCTACCATCCCCTTCAAGATGTCTCAGTGCCCCAGAGAAGGAAGAAGCCAGAGGACTGCTAGTGCTGGAGAGCAGACATGCACAAAGTTAATTTCAGCAAAGAAAGAAGAGAAGTGACAGGAAGCTGGGCTCTAGACCTACACTGCAGGATTTGAGCACTTGCAATAAGCACAGCTGACAAAGCAGAGAGTATGAGGCTCATACCTGAGTCTGGACATCTCAGCATTTGCACTATAAAAAACTAGCCTTGTTATAGTGCAGCTATTGTCCAACACCATTTTAAATCTGCTTGTTTCCTTTTATGAAAATTTGTCCTTCTGTCTTCCTATGCACCTCTGTACATACTCTTAAAACAACAGGATCTTGTTATTTGGACTAAAAGTAATGCATAATTCCAAATGTTTGCAATTTTCAATTCCTTACAACATAAATTTCAAATTTAAATTGATAATAAAAATAGAAATTTCTATCTTACCTGGGAATGTGACAATGCAGTAAGGTAGAGAAGAGTGTTTTTGGCAGCTGTTACATTGGGAAATAAGATCTGCAGTGTGAGGTTTGGCATTGGAAAGTGTTCACCTTTTTCAATCTATAAAAAAAGAAAAATATTTTGACTATTACTTTTCTCATTTTGTTAGTATTTGATTATGAGTTTTTTCCTTTCCTGTGTTTTTATTTTCTTCTGTTCATTTTTAAATTTCCACTGTTAGTTATGCAAAAAGTGCTTTATAAGGGAGACAAGCCACTGTATCAGTGATGGCTCCCGCTGGAGCCTCCTCTGGTGTTCTTAGGTAATTGCTCTTGTGCTCATCTGTTCCTCTGCCCTGTTTTCTTTGGGTAGACAACAGGGCATATCTGTAAGCAGCAGCTCTTTCTGGAAAGTCCTGCTGTGGCTGAGGATTGGGTAACTACCTAGGAGGAATTGCTGGCAAGGGAATTCATCTCTGAAGTGGCCAAACTTAATAAATGCTCAAGAATCTTTTAAACTTTTTTCTCCTGGGTACTTATTTGTGATTAGCTGCTTGCAAAGATGAGTTTTACTTTACAAGATCATAAATGGCATGCTCTGAAATCCAGCAGCTTTTTGACTCAGAAAACAATGACTGGCAAATTAGATTAATAATGTCTTAGATATCCGCAGTAGACAAAAAGAAAAGGTAGCTGAGTAAAGCACTGTAGTGGCCTAAAATAATAGGAAAAACCTCCTTTGTCATTGCTGTTTAGTGAGAGCAAGAATTTTACTATATTTCAATTTTTACAGATGGAAGTTGATTTAGAGGCTTTTATGCTTTTGTTCAGTTTTGGATTTGACACTGGGAAACAGGATGCTCTCAAGATAACTAAATTCAGTTTTGCTGCAACTTTAGTTTGGACTTTTAGTCACAGAAGCACAGCATCATGGACCAATTTAGGTTGGAAAAGACCTTAGAGATAATCTAAAGTTCCAAGCCCTTGCCATGGATAGGGACACCATCCTTCCACTAGAAGATGTTGCTCAAACCTGGCCTTGAGCATTTCCAGGGGTGAGGCATCCTCAACTTCTCCACTGCCTCACCACATAATATCCAATCTAGACCTACCCCCCTTTCAGTTAGAAGACATTCCCCTTTGTCCTATAATTACATGTCCTTGTCAAAACTGTTTCTCCTGGTCTCCTGAATCCTCCCATTAGGTACTGGAAGGCCCCAGTGAGGTCTCCCAGGGCCTCCTCTTCTTCAGGTTGAACAGCCCTGACTGTTCCAGAGTGTCCTACAGGAGTGGTGCTCCAGCCCTGTGATCATCTTTAAGGCCCTCCTCTGAACCCACTTCAGAAGGTCCATGTCCTTATTTTGGGAGTTCTAGAGCTGGATGCAGCATTCCAGCAGGGATCTCACAGGAGCAGAGTCCATTAAATATCTTTCCCACGTGATTTTACTTTGCAGTATTCATTGATCTAGGAAGACCACATTCTTGGAACATGGCATTTTGCCTATTATAAACCTTACTGGATTTTGGAAATGGCTGTTGTAACCTGCAACAGGGGTAATCCAAGCTCTTATTTACCAGGGCATACTCTCTTTTCCCAGCTGAGGATAGAAGGTCTAAAACCCAGAACTGCTCTGCAGGAGTTGGACATTCTAACTCACTGTATTCCAAATAAAGGAAGGAAAAAAAAGGTTTAAAGCACAAAATATGCATGTAGAGGGTTTAACATATTACACACCTGTAATTTAAATAATTCAAACCAAATGGAAAAAAAAATTAAGCCAGTACCTATGTCATACATTCTTAATTGTTTCTTACCCTATAATGTAGAGTAACTTCATCCCCGATCTGCTCTGTTGTGTTAATAGCAGTAGGGACAGTATCATTTGCTGCAATTATAACATGGTGCTCTTTGAAAACACTGTGGGTTAAAAAAAAACACACAAAAAAGTAAGCACACAAACTTCATAAAAACTCCTAGGAGTTAATAACATAGGTATTTTCATTATTTCATTAATTTCTAGTTGGACTAGTCTTGCAATTAAGAGTGCACAGCTGCATCCACTGAAGTTCAACTGCTCTATTCTCTGAATAGGCCCCACTTTTTAACATGTACATTTAGAACTTTTTGTAGCTATAACTACGAAAAAAAGAAATATTTTTCCCCAAATTTGGTCTGATTTGGCTGTCTTTATTCTAATTGTGCAGTCCCTTATCCTGGGCATTGACATGTGAAACAGGCAGGATCCTGTAAAAGACAGAATCAAGCAAAAACAGAACACAGCCAGCATGTTTCAAATTCAGTCTTATTCCCTATGGAACAAACAAAGGCTGCATGTGAACCATGAAATGCATTCAAAATAAATTTGGCTTAATTATTTACACCTGCACACCACAAAATGTTATTTAACATTAATAAACCGAATTTTCAGGGATGGAACCTAAGTGAATTCTGTCTGTTTTTGAAAGTAAAAAGCACTAGATTAAAGTATAAGTCTGAACTTAAAAGAAACCATACACCCAAGAACCTAAAATTAAGGCTAATTTTTGACAATGGAAATCTAACACCACACCATGCAATATTATAGTGACACAGATCCATGGCCATCAGGAAGCTGGAAGAATTTGCTTTCTTATGTACCTGAAATGCCTTTGAATGAATATAGCAAAGCACAGGAGCCAAGCAAAAGCTGCTGTTGTACTTGCAAACTGCAGATCAAATTTAAAAAGATAAAATAGAATTTCATCAAGTAACTGCTCTATTATTTCATGACTTAATTTTTCACTGAAGCCTGTGCTTCCACTTGATGAGCTTTGAAGCTGTTGCCTGTAGATACTGTGCACATTTCAAAATCAAAACAACACTATGTTCTTGGAACACCTGCAATTTACTGTGCTAGCAAGTAAAGTGCAGAGAAGTGTCAATACCTTACAAATATTAATCCCACTTCATATTTTACTGGAATTGTAACATGTCCTCTGTTGTCACTCAGGGTCTCAGGTGGTTCTTCACTGTCACTGAAATAAAACAACATTTGTCACTCAGATCAGACTGCTGCAGACACAACACAACTGCTGGGTGGAAAGGGATCTTAGAAAATTAAATACCTACAGCTCTGGGTGTGAAAGCATACTACTAATTCTCAGTTAAGTACTGTCTCATAAAAAAAATTAAAAATATTTTTCACAATAACTAATAATTTATGTCCTGCACCAGCCCCAGCTCATAAACACATCTTTGTTAAAAATATATATGGCAGGTGACTGAGTGAAAACAGATCACTTAAAAGCCACACCATCCCTGGATTTTCCAGGGACAGAAAACTGAGGGCAAATTAATTCCTTTACCCTATCAAGGAAAATTTCTCCAATGTTTAGTCTTTGAAGGCCAAGCTTTTTGTTAACTGTGATTCATGCTTAAGTATGCAGTAATTCTCTAGGAGAATAAACCTTTGCTGAAGGTAAAACAACCAGAAATTATGACTCATTGTCATTCTAAGGCCGCAGAGAGTATCAACTATTTATTTAGTCCACTCAATCCACTGGTGGACTGAATACATCTGTAAGGGTGCCAGCTCTACAGAAAATTTAACTGCCTGTGAGTTCAGAAGTCGCTTGTGTTTTACTATGAAACACAAAACTGTGAAGTTTTAAAAAAAGAAATAAATCAGAAGGCAAAGACTGCAACTAACCTTGTTGCATATACATGAATAGTAGCATTTTCCAGGAGATAGGATGCGTTGAATTGGAATGATATTTTGAAGGAAATCTGTGTAGAGAAATACATTACACATTTTGAAAGGAAAAAAAAGCCCACCCTAACAGGGATTGATATAATGTACAATAAAGTGTAAAAAATTTTGTGTTTATCTAGGGATAAAATTCATATTCATATTTTACCAGTTTTCTATGAATCTGATTGAATTTACTATTTGGAGTTTGCCTCAACCAAGAAGGAAATCCAATAGTTATCACTTATTAAACAGAAGCCTTAAATTTTCACACACCTCAAGAAAAAAAAAATTATGTAATCTATTAGAAACACATGACTAAATAGTTCTTAATTGAAAGCAACAGTTCTTAATCATAAGCAACTTATCAAAACATTTTTTTCCTTCTGATGAGGAGGGAAAAAAAGCTTCAAAGCTTGGCTACTGCACTGGAGATGAGTTGCCTGTAGAAGTCTGCTGGAATATATCTTAATATATAGTAGAATCTCAAAAATACAAAAAAGAAATGTTTACAGTGTAAATAAAGGAGAGACCACTAGGTATATAAAAAACCTCACTGTTATAATCAGGGCAAATCTATTGTAATTTGGAATTACACAAAATTTAGGAACACTGTCCCAAATGTTCTTCCTCATATCCTGACAATTAAGGGTAACTTTATATGAAGCCAAAGTTTTCTTATTTGTTACTGTATGGATTTTTCAGCTCAGATTTTTATCTTTCATGTATACAAATTTCCATTACAAAGTGGTCCACAGAAAGTTGTCATATATTTATATTTAAAACAAAAAGCAACTGTAGAAAGGAATATATTAGGGATGCTTATAAGTGAATCAGAGATTAATTCATTTCTGAAGGCAAAGAAAAGTGTGAAATTTCTAAATTTAGGGCTTTATAGCTACAGACAAACTAGCAAGCAAAGCATGAAAGGAAAAGTGAAAAATCCAGTAAAGCTGGGAATGGAACACCATAGGCAGAGTCATTGGACAATACACTTATTTGGCTTCAAGAAGGTAACAGCTGACTTAATTCCTGCATGTCCAAGACACAAGCTGGAACATTTGTGTGGGAGGCAGTGTAAGAAGAAATCTCTCATGATTCTCCCAGTGCTTGACAGAGTAGCAAACAAAAAACTGCTGGGAAAGATTGTCTTATTTGCATGCAAACTGATATTTTCCAGTTCAAGATCAAAATCTAAGTATGGCTTTTTAAAGCCTTAATTTAAGCAAAGCTCCCTCTCCATTCCAACAAGAGATACAGACATTACTGGAACTGTTCAAGATGGAGTTTGATTTTAAGTGGACTGCTTGCTGGAAATGCCTCTCATTCCCCACTGAGCACAGGTCAGGTCTTGGTGCCTGACTTTGGCAGATCTGGGCTAGCACTTCCACACAGCACCTTATTCTGTCTTCAACCAAGGGACTATATTTTATATACAAAATAACTAGGCAAAATAAAATAGGCTTCAGGATGTGGAAAGCCTGGAGACAGACACTTCTGGCCAGGTGAGCCACTTGCCTTCTGACAGGGTCAAGGATGGCAATGTGCATCCATTACACCCTCACTACCACACCTGACTGCCCAGGTACTGAATACCTGGCTCTGTGCAGCTGATGCCAAGGACAGCTTGGGAAACATTCATTGAGTGTTTTTGGGATGAACACAAAAGAACTTCAGAGGTGATATGGACTGCCCTGCCCTTAGAACAACACAGGGCAAGGAGAACTTGCATGCAGGGGGACTATTTACCTCTTCTGCAGGTTTTAGAAATGGATATCCCACTTTACAGGTAATGTTGTGATTAGATTCACAGCTATCTTTCTGTATATCCTGAAGGGAAAAAAGACAGTGAAAACATAGCCTTGTGCAAATTCCTTTTAAATTCTGACAGCATCACAGACATGCTGAACACATGTACCACTGTCCCTTTTCACTGTCCATATATTGCAAGAATCAAAGCTTTAGTTGAACTAGAACAAAAATATGAAGGCACAAATTCTGCAAGACAATTTTCACCTATGGACATTTATACCAATTACTTGCCATTATGCCTTTCCAATGACAGTGTTTGGAACATTCACAATTATATGCCTACCAGATATTATGCAAATTAGTCATGGGGTCTATCAACCCCTAATCAACATATCTATAATTACACAGTTTTCAAATTTTGCAACTGTCTTCCTAATGTAGCAATAAAAGTCACATTCATACTCCATCAATTATTGCAACAGGATCAGAGACAGTGCTATGGAACCCTGACTCCTAATGTGCAGCATCAGGACTGCTGACAGGAAAGAAACTGCTCTAAATGCTTCCCATCTGAGGTGTATTCATATCATATCTGCTGAGACAGGAAGGAAAAGAGCCACTTTTGGAAATGCTGCCTGAGGTAGGGTAGACACAAGCACTGATATGCCCTATTCTACCATGACAGTGCTTTTCTTATACATGTGCAAAAGGAAAATTCTAGAGTCTCAGGAGTTCTACTGATAAAGAAAAAGGCATTTCTGGCTGTACAGATGTAGGTGTACAGATGATTCATAATGCTGAAGTTTGTCTAAGAAGAAGGCAATTTTTCTTAGTGAAATTGTAGAAATTGTGAAATTTGCCACAGAAATTTGCATCTGTATTTTATGGATAAGGCTAGGCAAGAGTCCACACATGTCCAAATAAATACACTCCTTCAGAGGCATAAGCAAGAACAGCAGCCCTGGGAAATCTCTTTCAAACAACTGAAATGATGCCCAAGCAGTCAAAATAAGGTTTAATAAAAAGGCTTCCTCGTATCTCTCTAGCATTGTATGTTATGATAATTGTGATAATGTGAAAAAAAAATCCTACCTCAATGCCAGCAAAAATAATATTTGGAGAATATTGAACCAAAACTCTGGTGTTATAGGCACTGTCTTTTTTGTTCCTTACAGAGAGCTGGATGGTGAACTTATCATTGCGTGACTTTACAATGAATGGAGAAGAGCTGTAAAATAAAGTAAGAATGTTGGACATCTTAACTATTGAATCTGTTTTTAACATAAAGAGAAACTTCTTTCAGTCTCCAGACTACCTTAATTAGAATTTCTGAATTAGAAAGGAAGCCCCGGCAGAATTTACAATTCTGTGATTAGAATTATAATCTTATATTATTATCTTTTTATAATATAAACTTTTTATAGATATCAAGCAGTACATTAAACCCAGTGTAGTTACCTGTCTCCAGCTATGCTTGCTTTTACAATCAGAACAAGATCTGAAATGCATTTATTTTTGGCTCCACAATCTTTTGTAAAAGGAATCTGCAAAAATAATATGTTTATTCCTAATTTTATTACATTATCAAATACTTGCATTTTAATGCATTATCTAATTTTATGTAAGACCTTCTGTTTAGTAATTAAAGAAATCCTCCCTAATATTAACCAGTTGAGCATGCCAGTATTGTGTAAAGTGCATGGGTAAAACATAAGCTTTCTCATCACTCCCATCTTAATGATTTGCCTAGATTCTGAAAAGAGGCACTAACAGAAGTATGAACAATGTTAGTCACCAAGATAAAAGGATAAGACTCCTCTGCTCCATCTACCTAAAACTTGACAATAAAATTGTTGGCAATTCTTCTATCTTCAGTCAGCTTTGGACAGCTTTGAAACCCCAGAATGGTTCACAAGCACATTGGAGGAAGCTTTTCATTCTTGAATACTCATTTGGAAGAAAAAGCTCCTGGACAGGCTCAGTGACTCCCACTCTCTAGCCAATCTGTGGCAATAGTTTCAGCTCTTGTGTGGACTATGATTTTTACCTTAAATATACTAGTTATTGATACAGAATCTTTCTGACTTACATATTCTGCTATTGAATTTGGCAAGTTGCTATCAAGAACAGGTCCACTCTCTGGATCAGAAAAATTGAATTCCAGCAAAACCTTTATGGAATCCTGAAAATCAGGTTTATCCTAGAACACAATGAAAACAAAACTGCTGTTATTGAAATTCACTTTAGTATCTAAGGAGGTTAAAAAACCCCAAAAGTGCTGAGGTAAAATATATTTCTGTCACTGTTGCCATTCTTGCTAGAATGCTTGCAGTTGATGATGAAACATTCAATGTGCCAGGCCTTCCTTATAAATATTTACTAAGGTTTTTGTGTATCTTTTCACAAAATTTCACATAGCCTTGCGCATGTCCCACAGTTTCATTAAAGAATATTTCAACTGTTGACTCACAGACTTTTCTCTTGTACTTGTGCTCAAAGGATCAGTAAGATAAGCATCAGCAGTATCACCTTTTGTGAAATCACTTGGGCCTGCTGTTTGGTGAAGAAAATTATGGGTACCATTTACCATTAAGATACAACTGTGAAGTCACTAAACATTTTAAATGTGGGCAGCTTATTGTATGCAACTCCATTCACTCCACACATCAGCTACAATCTGGGCAAATCCATACTCACAGCTGCTCATCATGCTACTGTTCTGCAGTGAATAAATACTCTCTATTCCAAACCTAAGAGTTTATTTGCTATATTTTATTAGGAGGAATGGCACCAATATGCAAACTGATATTCTCTCATATGCTCCTACTGAGTTTTGAGTGCACCTAAACTGCTGGCCATGACAGCTGCTTCGTTCCACCAAGTGAGGTAGGGTTTTCCTTAGGAAGACACAGAGATATAGCTAAAAAGATTGTACATTTAAATAAATTGTTAATACATGTGTAAATAAATAACTCAAAGTTTTAAGCAAATTTTATGTGCACTTCTTAAGATTAATTCAGAACACAGATGTGTTTTTTTGTCCAATTTGCAATTAATGGAATACATACTTGGGTTACTCTAGTGTCAACATGAGAAAAATACTTTAAATGATTTACTTGCCAACATGTAGAAGTTATGTTTTGTACATTCTGACCCTTTGACAGTTATATTTTTTTGCATTTTCCTCTCATGGCTTTCTGTGAACAAGCTTCGAGATATCTGTCTTTGTGCATCAAGGGTAATCCAATACTGCAGACCTGCAAAGGAGATTGAGATCAATATTATTAAGTGTATCACAAAGCACTTTGCCTCTACACATTCTTTTTTCCCAAAATATTTTAGATGCACTTTGAATACTGAATTTAGAAAGGTGAATTCCATTTTTAAATTAATAAATGCATGCAAGGAGTTTTATAGCCTAAAGCTTCCATAGCTTAGTGTTTATCTACTTACTGGATTCAAATACATCTTCTTTTGACTTTAGTCTGGTCTTAAAACAAATTGTGGCATCTATGCATATTGTTTTTCTTATATTTATCTGACAATTTTGTTGTTGAATATTGATGCTTTTAGGTACAAATTGCATGGAAACATTTACTTCAGCCACATCACGAGACCTTAAAAAAAACACAAAGAAAGTGCTTGGAAAAAAGAGCAACAACTTTTATAAAGTTAAGAATGAACTTACAAAATATGCAACATTCAGCATTCAGATACAGACATAGAATCACAGATCCATGCAATCGTTTAGATTGGAAAAGACTTTAAGATTATTTGAGTCCAACTGTCAGAAAGCTTACAGCTAAAAAGAAAAAATTCCTTGATGTTCTTTGGAAAATAACAGGAGCATAAAATCCACAATTGCAGTGAGATTCCTGTGGTACATGTTGATGGCACCATGCTGCAGTGCAGTAGCAGACACAGCGTTGGCCATGCTGTGCCAATTAAGAGGCCATCTATTATTTCATGTTTTCTGTCTTGGCTGTGTGATGCTGTAAAAGCAACTGGCAGATTTTTTTCTAGCACATTTTCAGTCTGCATTTGCCTTTCTCCGTTTAGGCAGATTACTGCATGCCTGTTAACTGCTACACAGAGAGAATCCATCAAACAGAAAACCAAAAAGTGAGCAACAAAAAGAGGAGGCAAAGTAATGCTTGCAGCAGCCAAAACCTATAAAGCACTAGAGCATTTTTTAAAGCTCAACTGTCACTCAGGAGGGAAAGCCCCTGAAGAACTGGGGATAAGAGCAACATGATGGTCTAGAAGAGCAATTAACTATATATCCTATACCTAGTACCAGTAAGAGAAATTAATGAGGAAAGTCACAGATTTCTCCACAGTGCTGCACTTGTTTCAGAAAATATACCAGATGAAATATTTCCAAAAGCATTTAAGCAATTCTGTAGAGCCAGATCCATTTTTAAAGAGACTGAAGGCCCAGATCTAACACTGAAAGTATCACAGATAAACATAATATTATACATAAGGTGGAGGATAGCAAGCCATCTCTTAGGCTGTGAGTAGACAAACAGGCTAATATTCGCCCCCAGTTTGTTTAATTTTAAATGTCCTTTGCCCCTGCAATGCATTCCTGTCTCATCCCTTAGTCTGATTCTGTCCCCTTCTGGCCATGCGAGGCAGCATGTCAAAGTACAAAACCAGCAAGAAATGCAGCTGGCAAAGTAACTTTCTTCAAAATTGTGGTCTCAACAATGCAATGAAGGGCATCACACCATGTTTACACATGGAACATTTAGAAATAAACTACCAGGTGAAGTTCAGAAGAATCTGGGACCTTGAGGATGGTAGCAAGTCTTGACAAACTTGATCACCTACCAGGTGAGTTAGGTGAACAGCAGAACAGGGAAAGCAAGGAGCTGGGTTTGCAATTTCCTTAGCAGAGACAGAAATAGTTTCAGTTGTGCTTTAAAAATGAGGGATTTAATGTCACATTGTTCATTTGTCTTTTCTGTTAAAAATCATATTGCTCACTACTAGATCTGAATCAAACTCTTATATAAAAAGAAAAGTAATTGACTGTTAAGCAGAAGGGTTAGTTTGATTTTACAGATTTTCTGTAGGGAATCAAACTGCAGTTTTCCTATTAAGAAATAAAATCTGTTTTCTTAGTAGCCCCTTTCCATTTGAACCTGTTCTTGATATTGTTAATAAAATAATATGCAATATACTGTGAAAAAGAGAGAAATTTAGGTTTTTTTCCTGTTTATCTTAGTGCCACAAGTGGAATCAGTTTCTCTTTTGAAGGTGGTCTTCATTCTATCCTACCAAGATTTCTAAAACATTCCTGTATTTATAAGGGTATACATTAAGTTTTATGCCCATTCCTCCAGAGAGATGTGAAAAGACAGGTATTTGCAGTCAGTGTCAAAACACGAGATGAAATCATAACCTTACGAAGTCCAAACAGTCATGAATGCAAGTTACACTGTCATTCAAGCAGAAGTTTTGTGTCCTGACAGTTGCTGTGAGTCTCCGTACCAGAAGAGGGCAGCCCCACCAAGGCCTCCGATGGTGACATCGATCAGCCCGTCATCGTTTAAATCCATTTCTCCGTGCACAGACTGGCCAAAAAATTTCACTTTTTCCCCGTCTCCACCTGATGCAATACGCTGTGAAATGTGTAAAGAGGTTAATGCAGTGCTCTTTGAAGGGTTTTATAACAGTCAAGATGCATTTGACGCAGTGAGATGAGGTTTAGGCTCTTTAACAATATTAAATTTTCATTACAATACTCCTAAAACAGTTACCATGGTGATGAACACACTATAAATTTTCAGATTGCAAAATGTGTGCTTTTCTGGCTGTTCAGAGTAGTCAGAAGGCTTCTAATAAAAGCATGTGAGTATATTCTTTAACAATATTGAGACTCAGATTCAGTTAAATCAGTATGAGTTTTGAAGTATACAGCAAGTCAGAATCTCATCCTATGTTGGGAAGACAGGTTCATAAACATCACATACATTAGAGCAGCGGGCAACCTGCGGAGTTTTACTTCCTACCTGTGAATATTTCTTACTGATTGCTTTGCCACGGCCATGATAAATGTAGACAGCCCCGCGGTGGTCGTCCTCCAAGGGGGAGCCGATCACGATGTCGTTGTACCCGTCCAGGTTGAGGTCCTTCACCGCAGCGATCGCGGTCCCGAAGCGGGCACCGCAGGGCTCGTTCTTAAGAACTTTGCAGGTGTCCTGTTTTAATGCTGAGCAGCACGCTTGCTTTATGGGTTCAAGACTCATCTGATATTCGAACTTTGTCTGCGGAAGAACAGATTTAGAGTTTGTGAATTTCCACCAACATTTCAGCAATGCAGGCTTTTAAGAGGTCCTGTCCGGAAGACAAATGGATGAATTAAACAGAAAAATTACAAACTATTCCTAGTGATTACATGCACTGTAGAAACTGTGATCCTAAAACTATAATTCAAATGCTCTTTTTGAGCAGCGTGTGGCAATAACATTCTTTCTCCTTTCTGCCTCTAAATGCTTCTGCATATTTCTCAAATTAGAGGTTCAAAGGAAAGCAAGTATCCTAACAATATTTGGATGCTATTATAAGTAAATCACTTAGTTCTTTAGGCAGTGTAAAGAGTTTTTCTAAAGGCATTCTCTTAATCTGAGAAGTTAGCCAAGTTTCTAATGAAACACAGATGGCAATACTGTTATTCCAGAACAAAAGATAGCATTTCTTTTACAGACTGAATTTTGCCCCCAGTAGACACAAACACTGTGGCCTAACATATATACCCTGATTCAGTGTGTATTCTGGACCAAAAATACATAGACACTAGGGCATGCAATCAGTCTTTCCCATTAGTTCTGTCTAATAAATAAGCAGTAGCAAGCATCTCCTTTATTTGGAGCTGGATAACACTATGCACAGGAATAAACAGATTTCAAACCCCATGCTACTGGAGGACATGGAATACTTGTTTTCTCACCAATCCTATTCACCAGCAATTTGTTGTTGGCAACATGCATGTAGAGACTGTAAGAATTCCTTTTAAAAAATATCCAGTCTCTCTAGGCTCTTTTCTTGAAATAGGATTTTAGGAAATCATCATTGCTAAGACATAGTTTTAAATGTTATAACAGTACATGAAGAAGGGAAGGGAAGGGAAGGGAAGGGAAGGGAAGGGAAGGGAAGGGAAGGGAAGGGAAGGGAAGGGAAGGGAAGGGAAGGGAAGGGAAGGAAGGGAAGGGAAGGGAAGGGAAGGGAAGGAAGGGAAGGGAAGGGAAGGGAAGGGAAGGGAAGGAAGGGAAGGGAAGGGAAGGGAAGGGAAGGGAAGGGAAGGGAAGGGAAGGGAAGGGAAGGGAAGGGAAGGGAGGGAAGGGAAGGGAAGGGAAGGGACGGGAAGGAAGGGCAGGGAAGGGAGTAAGGGAAGGGAAGGGAAGTTTCAGGGAAGGAAGTTTCAGGGAAGGGGAAGGGAAGGGAAGTTTCAGGGAAGGGAAGGGAAGGGAAGTTTCAGGGAAGGGAAGTTCAGGGAAGGGAAGGGAAGGGAAGGGGAAGGGAAGGGAAGTTCAGGGAAGGGACAGTTTCAGGGAAGGAAGGGAAGGGAAGTTTCAGGGAAGGGAAGTTTCAGGGAAGGGAAGTTTCAGGGAAGGGAAGGGGAAGGGAAGGGGAAGGGAGGGAAAGGAAGGGAAGGGAAGGGAAGGGAAGGGAAGGGAAGGGAAGGGGAAGGGAAGGGAAGGGAAGGGGAAGGGAAGGGAAGGGGAGGGTAAGGGAAGGGGAAGGGAAGGGAAGGGAAGGGAAGGGAAGGGAAGGGAAGGGAAGGGAAAGGGAAGGGGAAGGGAAGGGAAGGGACGGGAAGGGAAGGGAAGGGCAAGGGACGGGAAGGGAAGGAGGAAGGGAAGGGAAGGGAAGGGAAGGGGAATTGGAAGGGAAGGGAAGGGAAGGGAAGGGAAGTTTCCAGGGAAGGGAAGGGAGG